>NW_024412512.1:2898559-2907230 GCF_014898765.1 Herpailurus yagouaroundi
GGCCTGCGTACCAGCCGGAGGCCGCCTTCCGGGGTGGGGGGGGGGGGTGTAAAGGGGGCGGAGACCTATTGAGGCGGCGCCCTGAGCCTGCGCCCTCGCTCGCGTCCGACGGCGCGTTTGCGCATGCGCTTGGGGCTCTGGGCGGAGGCGCGGGAGAGACGGCGCCAGCAGTTTAGGGATGAGAGCGAGCAGGTGGGCCGGAGTGAGGCCTTGTTCCTGTGAGCCTCGTGGGTGCTCGACTGGGGCTCCGTGAGCCAGTAAGATCCCCAAAAGTTGTGGGAGGCCACCCGGGGTCAACTTCGGTCTTTTTGCCACTTACGGACACTTTCACGCCCCCCCCCCCGCCGTGATATCAATTACCCAATTCTTCCATGAAAGGTCATTTCAAAACATTTTTAAAATTTTAAGTTGATTTTTTAATGTATTTATTCAAGTAGTGTCGACACCCACCGTGGGGCTTGAACTCACAACTGCCAGATGGAGAGTCACGTGCTCCACTGGCTGAGCCACGTGCCCCCCAAAACAGTTTTTAAATTGTGGCGGATATATGTGACATAAGCTTACCACTTACCATTCTAAGTGCGCAGCTCAGCTGCGTCAAGCACACTCGCATTGTCGTGCAACCCCCCCCTTCTGACTCCACAACTTTCCAGCTCCCCAGACTCAAACTCTGTCCCCAAGAAGCACTGACGCCCCGCCCCCCCCCCACCCCAACCCCACCCCCAGCTCCCACCTTCTACTCTGTCTCTGCGGACAGGACTCCTCTAGGGACCTCAAATATTTGGAATCATACTGTTAAAAAGAAACCAATAGGCCCAAAATAGATTCACTCGTGTTACGCCCCATGTCAGTAAACCAAGACCTGATACCTAACCCAGTTACAGTGTTAGGCTCTCCCAAGAATGACCTTTAACGAGCCAATCTGGAATTGCTTGGTCATCACTAGTGAGATAGCCTGCCTGATAGACAACCCCCCCCCCCCCCGGCCTTCCCCCAAACGAAGGCGACCCTGCTTGAAACAACCCACTCTTTGCTAGAAACTTCCTTTTTCTGCTGCTTCTGCCTGTAAAAACCTTTCCTTTTGTACAGCTTTTCAGACTTCCTTTCTACCTGCTGAGACGGGGATGCTGTGCACTTCATGAATCATTAAATACAGCCAATTAGATCTTACGTTTGCTCAGTTGAATTTTGCTTTTTAATGATGGAGTATTTGTTCTTTTGTGTGTCTGACTGATTTCACCCAGCATAATGTCCCCAAGCTTCATCCGTGTTCTAGCAGGTGTCAGAACTCCCTTCCTTTTTAAGGCTAAGTAATATTTCGTTGTATGGATAGGACACATTTCGTTCATCCATTCATCCATTGTTGGATATTTGTGTGTTTCTATCTTTTGGCTGTTATGAATAACAGTGCTATGAATACAGTGCAAAAATATCTGTTCAAGTCCCTGCTTTTAATTCTTTATTTTTGAGAGAGAGAGACAGAGCATGAGCGGGGAAGGGGCAGAGAGAGAGGGAGACACAGAATCCGAAGCAGGCTCCAGGCTCCGAGCTGTCAGCACAGAGCCTGACGCGGGGCTCGAACTCACGGACCACGAGATCATGACCTGAGCTGAAGCTGGAGGCTTATCCAACTGAGCCACCCAGGCGCCCCAAAAGACAGTCATTTAAATGGGAAAAAAGGTTGACATCATAAAACACTCCCACATTGCATTTCTTTATGTCACGTCCCTGTGCCCCGGCGTACTTGTAATGGTGGGTGTGCCTTTGGGGACCACGTGCAAAGAAACAGAGAGGGAAGGGCTCAGGCGACACCCTCTTCCAGGGTCCCCTGGTCACCCTGGCTCAGTTCTGCCCACTTTTTTCCGGCTACCCTTCAATCATATTTTGACAGTTGGTTTGCAGGGCTCTTTACCAGATAGGTACAAAAATACAGTGTTTACAAAATAGATACGTAATATATATCCACGTGATTACAAAATGTAACAACCGATCTAAAATGCAATGTAACCTTATAGTCGCCCCTGATTAAAACTGCTCTGTATCTCGGCTCCTTCGCTACCCCAACCTGAGCCTTCTTACCTTTTCCTCCGGCTGCTCCCACCCAGCCCCCTCCAAGTTGGGGAGAATGCTTATCCGGCTTCAAAAATTTCCACAGCCTTCCCCAGCTCCGGGCGTTTCTACCTCCCTTGTGTGCTGCAACGTGAGCTCCCCATCATTTTATTTTAGGCTCTATGGGCACAGACAGTCTTGTTTATTGAGCCCTGACTTTCACATGACAAATGCACAGTTTGCTAACGCTCAAGCCCTCGAGCTTGTACCCTTGCACGTACCCACGTGGGCATGCCCGGAAACCAGGCGGAGTGAGGGTTTCTGTCCCTCCGGAAAGTTTCCTCGGTGCCCTTTGCGGGCAGTCCGCCTCGCCCCCTACCAGCAGTGGATCAACAGTGGGTTTTTGAAATGAGAGATAGACAGATAAGATGGGGGGAGGGGGCTGATTTGTCATGCGTGGCCTTTGCCCTCCCCTGTGGTGTAGACATTTCCACCGTGGCCACTTTTCAGCTACCAGGAAGCTGGAAAGGAGGGTAGCAATCAGCGTGCACGAGACAGGACGAGCTGGCCGCAGCCCACGACTCCCCTACGGACGCCCTCGCTTCTGGTTTCTATCCCCCTAGATTACTTCTGCGTGTTCTAGAGCTTGGTGGAAAGGGAGCTGTGCCGCCTGCACGCTTCCGTGACCGACTTCCTTCGCACAGCACGCTGCATTCATTCACGCCGCCGCCACGTCTAACGGTAACGGGTTCTCTTGCTTCGCTACAGGATATTTCGGGGGTGTGGATTGGGGGATGGCCCCAAGAAGAGTTCAGATCTTTCCTCGCGTTGCCCCTTCCCCTCCCGGTCCACACTCGCAGCTTGAATAAAACAAATGGGCGTCCCTGTCCTGGGGGAGACAAGTTTCCCGCTAATCACGTGGCGGTCACCACTCGATACAGAACGCGAGCCTTTATTGTTGAGATAACACTGCGGATTTCACGCCCTCTGCCCTCCTATCTTTATTAACGGGCACGCTTTGCTCTGCAAACTCTCCCACTAACATATCTCTGGACTTATCACCGGTTCCAATCACACCTTTCTCTCGTAAGGCATGTGTTCCCTGGTCCCAGAAACGTGGGTGTCTCCTACATCCGTCCCCCGGCCCGGGAAATAGATTTCTAATCGTTTTGGTAGCTCCAGCCCAAGGTGACATTTACCCTGTTCAGGCACGATCTGGTGTCACCATCACACATGTCCGCCCCTGCTATCTCAGAATGCACCCTGAACTTCGTCTGTCTTACCTGTGCGGTGGGTTAGCAAAAACAGTGCTGACAGGCCCCCTTTGGGTATCTGGAATGCCCAGCAAACCTACTCTGAGGCACCTGGCCTAGGAAACTCTTGCCTCGTGTAACTGGGAGATGTACACACTAATGTTCTCAATGGCAGGAATCTGGAAGGTATACAGATCCAAATCCGGGGACAAATATGTTCTAGAATAGTCCCACAAATAAATGCCAAGCAGCAGAAAACTCACAAATGACAACAACATCAAAAAAAAAAGGGTCTCAGGAGTATGGGACACCCGGCTGGCTCACTGGGTGGAGCACGTGATTCTTGATCTTGGGGTCCTGAATTCGAGCCCCACGTTGAGTGTGGAGATTACTTTTTTAAAGAGTCTTAGAAATATAGAGTTACAGACTATGTCTTTATGACACCATATTTATGAAATGAAATCGGCTCGGCACCATTAGCCACTGGGGAATTGCCCAAAAGCCCCAGAGAGATACGACTACCACAGGCCATTAGAATGGCTGAAAAAAAAATAGGGTGACAATACCAAGTGCTGGCAAAGAAAACAGTTTAGTGGTTTCTTAGAAAGTTAAGCGAACACTTACTATACGACCCGGCAATCTCACCCCTGAGCGTTCACCCAAGAGAAAGAAACCCTTGGGTTCGCACAAAACCTGAACAGGAGCGTTCGTAGAAGCTTTCTTGGTAAGAGACCAAAAGCTGGGAACAACCCAAGGGCTCTTCAGTGGGTGACCGGAAAAACAAATTCTGGACTGAGTGAATAAAAACACATAAAAATAAAGTATGGATCAATTCCACACAAGGGGATACTGCTCGGTAATACGAAGGAATGATACGCACAGGGCCTTGAGTGAATCACAAAGGCATTTTGTCTGACGAAAAGAAGGCGATCTGAAAAAGTTACGTGATGCAGGGCTCCATTTATATGAGGTCTCTAGAGGAGTATATTCATAGAGACAGGAAGGAGATTGTGGGTGCCAGCGGTGGGGGAGGGGGCAATCACTTAATGGAGGGGGACCTGGGTGGCTCCGTGGGTTGAACGTCTGACTTTGGCTCAGGTCACGATCTCACATTTTGTGAGTTCCGGCCCCGCGTCGGGCTCTGTGCTGATGGCTCAGAGCCTGGAGCCTGCTCCACGTTCTGTGTCTCCCTCTCTCTCTGCCCCTCCCCCCCCCGTCTCTCTCTCTCTCTCTCAAAAATAGATGAACATTAAAAACAAAAGAATAATTACTTAATGGATACTGGGTTTCCTTTTGGGATGATGACACTTTTGAAACTGGACAGAGCTGATGGCCGCAAGACATTGTGAATGCACTGAGTGCAACTGAAGTGTTCACTTTGAAACGGTTCGTTTTATGTTATGTGGATCTCATCCCTTCCAGCGACACTACATTTTGCCATTGGGTCGGCCTTTTATTTCGTTGTCCTCTATTTCCGTTAATACATCTCTTTGGTGGAAATACTGTGTGATGGTGAGCTATGTACTGTGTCTCTCTTTTCTTTTCTTTTTTTTTAGTTACATTTTTTTAAACATGTATTCAATTTGGAGAGATAGTGTGAGCGGGGGAGGGGCAGAGAGAGAGGGAGACACAGAATCCCAAGCAGGTTCCAGGCTCTGAGCTGTCAGCACAGAGCCCGGTGTGGGGCTCGAACTCACAGACTACGAGATCGTGACCTGAGCTAAAGTCTGACTTTAAATTAGGACAGCATGTATGCAGTGTAAAATCCACCACTTCCAAGTGCACAGTTCAATGGTTTTTAGTACAAAATTCACTGTGCTGTGCAGGCATCACCACGATCTAATTCTGGAACATTCCCATCATTCCAGAAAGAAACCCCATCCCCAGCAGCAATCAGTCCCCGTTCCTCACCGCAGCCCCCAGCCCCCACACATCTGCTTTCTTTCTTTTGCCACCAACTTCTGACTGTATTAATAATAAAATATCTCCTGAGGGATGAATTCAAAATGGGGTTTTGATACGCTATCCTAATCACTCTGATCAAAGTCCTAAATTCAAGGTTTCTGGAAACAGCAATGACTTTTTTTTTTTTTTTTTTTTACATGGGAAATTAAAAAAAATCTCAGGGCTTGGCAAGATCAGATGGGTGTGTGCAGATTTTCCCCTCAAGGTTGGCATCCTAGATGACCTTCGGTTTGTGGAGGCACTTACTGGTCAGTCTGATTTCTGTGTTTCTTATAAAGCATTTGAAGTACTGCTGGGATCATCTCGCAAACGAGGAATCCCTTCAAGGCTCGAGGTCTTGAAAAACTCCTTTCAACTGCCTGGGCCTCAGTTTCCCCCTTCCTCCCTTGGCACTAAAGCAGGGCTGTGCAAACTTTTTCTGTAAAGGACCCGATAATAAATATTTTCAGCTACTCAACACTGGCTCGTAGCCAGAAAGCAGCCACAGCCCGTATTCAGACAAGTGAGCGTGGCCGCGTGCCAATAAATTGTATTTATGGACACTGAAATTTGAATTTCGTATCATTTCTGACGTCAGAAAGTATTATTTTCTTTCTTTTGTGATTCCTTCCTCCCTGTCTCTCTCTCTCTCTTCCTTCCTTCCTTCCTTCCTTCCTTCCTTCCTTCCTTCCTTCCTTCCTCCCTTCCTTCCTTCCTAAGTAAGCTTCATACAACACAGAGCCCAACACAGGGCTTGAACTCACAACCCTGAGATCAAGACCCAAGCTGAGATCAAGACTCAGACGCTTCACTGACTGAGCCACCCAGGTGCCCCGTCACAAAATATTCTTAAATTTTCTTCGGGCATTAACAAAATGTAAAAACCACTCTTAACTTGCAGGCCGTGCAAACACAGGTGACAAGCTGGGTTTGGCCCGTGGGAAGCCTACGTGGAGGGAAGAGGGCAAGGTGGCAGTTTAATTATTTTATTTTATTTTTTTAAGGTTGAGGTTTGAAATAGGATGTCAGAGACAGTGGCATTGGGTCAAAGGCATAAAAGGTGGGAGGATGTCCCACGGGGATGTGGGGGAAGGGTTTTGAGGCAGAGGAAACAGTCCGCGCAAAGCCAGTTGGATCCACGAGCCATTTTGCAACCACTGGCAGAAAACGGGGTCAGCCTTCCAGGACGGCCACCCATTCCCCCCTCGTGCGCACCACACGGGGACTATTGTTTCTATTTTGTTTTTGGTTTTGTTTATTATTATTATATTTTTTAGAGAGAGAGCGCGTGAGCGAGCAGGGGAGGGGCAGAGGGAGAGGGAGAGAGAGAGAGAATATTAAGCAGGCTCGAGGGTCGGTGCAGAAACGGAGCGGACCCCGGACGCTTGGGTCTGGCGGGCAGGCTGGTTAATGTGCAGCGAGGGGTTCTGGGAGGAGGGAAACCCCCAGTGGGCGGCAGGTGTCAGTTCCTGTGGGGCAAACCCCCCCCCCCCCCCACGGTGGCCGAGCTCGGGCCACCCAGGTGGTGTCGTGGAGCGCGGAGTTAGACCGAGGTGCCGGCGCGCCCGAGCCTTCCCTGCCTGGGACCCCAAGCTTCCCGGGGAGCCCGAGCCCGCATAGCATCATCTGTCCTAGTCCGTTACTGGGACGCAGCAGCCGGCCCTTGCAGATGTCAGATGACATGGCGCGGGCCGAAATACTCTGGGGGCACAAAGCACGGCGGGCGCGCGTGTCCGGATACAAAGTGTCTGCAGGTGCACGTCGGAAGGGCCTCTGGAAAAAAAGTAACAAGGCCGTTCACGTGTGTTCGCATCCGTAACCCTAGCTGAGGGCGATGTCGTGCACGGTGGCAGAGGAGGAGCACGGACCCGGGAGGGGAAAGCGCTGGAGACCTCGTCCCGGGGCAGGGGGCAAAGAACGAGGACCTCGCACTCCCCCGCGGAGATGCTGGGGAGGAGGCGGGGAAGCACTTGTTTCTAGAATCCACTAGAGGGCGCCCGGGACTGGGAAGCCGACCTCCGTGTCCCCAGCCTCAGGCCTGGCCCGGTGGGAAGAGAGAGAGAGGGGGTCCACCGAGGATGCTGGGCGCCCAGAACGGGTGGGGGGGTGGTGTCTGTGTCTTTGAACCTGGAGAGCCTTTCCTATGCTTCCAGAGTTGGGCGTTTGCAGGACAGGGGCTGACAAATTAGGGCCAGAGTCTGCAAACTTGTTTTTCTTCCTTCCTTCCTTTCTTTTTCTTTCTTTCAAGTTTATTTTGAGAGAGAGAGAGAGAGAGAGAGAGAGAACGAGTGCGGGAGAGGCAGAGAGAGAGAGAGAGAGAGAATCCCAAGCAGGTTCCATGCTGTCAGCACAGAGCCCGACGTGGGGCTCGAACTCACGAACCCCCAGAGATCATGACCTGAGCCGAACACCAAGAGTCAGACGCGTAAAGGACTGAGCCACCCAGGCGCCCCGGCAAATTTTTTCTTCAAGGGCCACATAGCTGAAAGTTTAACCGCACTTGTCTGTCTGCCAGGGGCTCCGCTGTACCCTTCCAGCTCCCACACTAGGCACACAGCACCTCCCCAGAGGCACGGGGCCCTGTGCCAGTGACGTTGTGGGTTTGGGAGGCTGAAATTTGAATTTCATATCATTTTCCTGTGACACGAAATGACTTTCTCTGCCATATTTTTTTCAAAAGCATTTAAAAATGCGAAAACCGGGGGCGCCTGGCTGGCTCAGCCCGGAGAACACGTGACTGCTGGGCTCGCCGCCGTGGGTTCGAGCCTCACGTCGAAAAGCAACAGATGATAGTAACGAATGGCCGGGAAAGAAATACAGAGTGAAGATGTTTCTTTTCTTATTGGACATCCCATGTATAGCCATTCCAACACCACAGTCCAACGAAGTACAGAGAGTGATGGACGAGTATCTTTCCCTTCCGGTAACGAGTTTCTTTTAAAGTGAAACATACCTCGGGGCGCCTGGGTGGCTGAGCGTCCGACTTCGGCTCAGGTCACGACCTCGCGGTTCGTGGGTTCGAGCCCCGCCTCGGGCTCTGTGCCGACAGCTCGGAGCCTGGAATCTGCTTCCGATTCTGTGTCTCTGCCCCTCCCCTGCTCACGCTGTCTCTCCCTGTCTCTCAAAAATGAGTAAATGTGAAAAAAAAATTTTTTTTTTAATGAACACGGGTAGCTGAATCTCTGTGTGTGTTCTAGCCAAATGTATGGCACAGAGTTCTCCAAATTCTCTTCCAAGTAGGATACGATGTTTACCAAAGGATAAACAATGAAAATGTGCTAATCCAAAGTGTCCCACTATAGAATATCACTAGGACTGGCAGCAGTTAGATGAGGAGTTGATAAACCACAGCTTGCTGGCCAACTCCAGCCCAATGTCTATTTTTGCAGGAGCTAAGGATAGTTTTTTTAAGCGGTTGGGGGGGG
>NW_024412512.1:2907330-2910024 GCF_014898765.1 Herpailurus yagouaroundi
CAAAAAAAAAAAAAAAAGAAAATAATATTTCACGACATGTGCAAAGTATCTAGGATTCAAATTTCGGCGTTACGAATAAAGTTTTATTGGCACACAGCCCTGCTCATTGCTTCACACGCTGACGATGACGCTTTCCGCATCGCAGCTGCAGGCTGAGTGGTCACCATCTGGGGCACTGGGGTGACAACATTTGCTGTTGGGTGTGAAGAAATGCCCCACTCACTGAGATTTCTGAAGGATGGAGTTTGCTTGTGTAAAACTTTTTTTTTTTTTTAATTTTTAAGTCATCTCCACACCCAGCGCGGGGCTCGAACACACGAACTCATGAACCTCGAGATCATGCCGACTGAGCCGCCAGGAGCCCCTGTCATGTTTCCTTTGAAGATAAATGTATCAGGGGCACCTGAGCGGCTCAGTCCGTTAAGTGTCCGACTGTTGGTTTTGGCTCAGGTCACGGTCTCACGCTTCGTGGGATCGCGCCTTGTGCAGGCTCCACGCGGACGGCCCGGAGTCTGCTTGGGATTCTCATGCGCGCTCTCTCTCTCTCGAAATAAGTGTATAAAACTTTCCAAAAAATGCATCGAAGGAAAAAGGCTTGGCACACTCTTCAACAGCGTCGCCAGCTTTGTTTTTTTCTTCTTCTTCATTAAATTGATTTTAGAATGACAATCAGGGACACGATGATAAATTCAGACGGATGTCGGATGCCCCAAAGAGCAGGTGATCGCAGGAATGAATGCAACATAAAGATAAGTGTTGTTCAATCCTGCCAGATGTGGGGGTGCATAGGCTGGGCGACCTTTCCAGTGTTGTCCAACCTGGCGAGTGGCAGCGGGAGGTGTGGGGGACCGGCCTGCTGCTGGAAGGGAGTTCTGGGCACAAGTTCATAGCGCGTCCCAGTGCAAGAGGCAGGACACGGGACTTTCCGACACCCTTCTCATGCGTGGGTGGGCTTGGCCTCTAATTGGTGGGCTTCTCCCTGTGCCCGAACTCCTGGGCCCGTCCCTCCAATCGAACGCCAATCCTGATCAGATTCTCCCTGGGATTAAAGATTAACCCCCATATTTGGCCTTTACAGGAGGCTTATATAACCTTCTAGGTCAATCGTCACACTTTTCCGGACTGGGTCTCAGAGGGGAGACGCGATGTGGTGTCCCGGCTAAGCATACTGTGCCGAGCTGGGGGGGCGCTGAGGTCCCGGGTCACGCAGGCCAGAGAGCCACCGGGCACGAAAGGGGAGAGTAAGTTAAGGACTGATGAGACCCGAGGCTGCTGTCCCAAGTTGGCCGAGAGCAGCCACACTTATCTTGGGATCCGCGGCACGTGCTGGATTGCGGGGCTCATTCCGCAGATGCGATGCGTCTGGAGCCGCCTTGATGGTGGGGGGCCATCGGTGGCCGACGCAGACAGGGGCCCATTCCCTGGTGTGAACAGAGGGAATGGACAGGTGATCAGAGCCCCCCCACCCTCGCCCCCCGCCAGGTGCTCTGCTAGAGTGGCTGGGATGCTCAGCATGGTCCCTGAGGGAGGTGACCCTTGGGCAGAGGCCACCAGGCGTGGGTTTGGGAACAGCTTTGAGAAGGCCTTGTGGGTTGAAGGACGTGCCCTCCCCAACCCCCCCCCCATTCAAAAGTTGGAACTGTAACCTCCAGGACCTCAGAATGTAACTCTATTTGGAGAGGGGGTCTTTAGCGAGGTGATCAAGTTCAGGTCATGAGAGCGAGGCCCTGAGCCATAGGACAGGGTGTCTTTTACACAGAGACACAGGGAGAAGGCGGGGTCTACACCGCTAGGGGAGGCCTCGGAAGGAGCCAGCCTCGCCCACACCTAGATCTGGGATTTGCAGCCTCCAGGGCGGGGAGACACTAAATTCTGCCCTTAGGCTCCCTGTCTACAGGACCTCCTTCTGCAGGCTGGCGGAGGTGAAGGGTCAGGACAAATTCAGGGTCTGGAGACGTAGAAATGCCTCTGCACCCCCGCACTGTGGGCTCCTTTCCAGAATGCCCTGGGGTGGAGCCAGAGGAGACACGCCCAGCCCCCCCCCCCCCCCAGGCGACGGGAAGGAAGCTAGGATGACCACATCCACAGCCAATGGAGGCCTCCTTTCCTGTGAGAGCGTCGCTGTGACCCTTGGAACCGCCAGCCATAAAGCAATCACCAAGATTTGATGGGGGCCAGACATGGAGGAGGGGTGGGGACGGACAGAGGGCCCCCCCCCCCCGTTGCTCCTCTACCCTCAAGGCCCTCACGGGGCACCGCCCCAGGGGCCGCCCATCCTCCTGGAGCTGGGGGAACACCTGCCTGCGCCCCAGTTAGGAGCGAGCCCCAGACGCCAGGCTTGGACAGCAGGGCCCCTGACACACCGGGCCTCCCAGCCCTGTCCATGCACATGTCCCACCCAGACCCCCACAGAACCTTCCAGAGCCATTGACGACTGGCCATCGCACCTGACCATGAGCCATCTCACCCTGGAACAGGCCCCCAGCACCCCTGCCCTTGCCTCCCCCCACTGCGCGCAACGCATTTCGGCCCCACGGCCCCTCCAACCGTCCTTCCCATCTCCACACCTGCTCTGCTTTTCTTTTCATGGTGTCTTTATCTGACTTATTCACTTGCTTATGTGCAAGTGGTTTTATTTAGCCTCTGTCTGCCCCTGCGGGAACATCAGCGTGCGGACGGGGGGGGGGGGGGGGG
>NW_024412512.1:2910124-2914890 GCF_014898765.1 Herpailurus yagouaroundi
GGGTTTGTCTGGTCTGCAGCCTGCGGCGTCCCTGACGCCCCGCGCATAGCAGGTGCTCAATAAACAGTGACCACAAGAATAGACGAGTTCTCGGGCATGGCGTCCTTCATCCTTTAGGGAAGCCGGAGGGCGCCCACCCCGGGCCAAGCTCTCCTCCCTTGTGGCGCTCAGAGACCACATCACCTGTGGTCACCCACCCCAAGGGCCTGGAACTTCCTGGACACGATGTGGCACGTGATGTAGGAGGCACCCTGAGGATTAGGTGGTAATGATCATTGGGCATTGCCCAAGAGGTGGGTCAGAGTCCCCCTGCCCCCCAGCCCCTGGCCTGCCCCTGCCACACCCGTATCACGAGGGTTTTACTCACCGCCCAGCCTGGCGGTACACCAAGGGAGGGTCCTGGAGGAGGAGAAGGAGGAAAGGGAGGAGGAGGGAGAGGAGGAGGGAGCAGAGTTAGTCAAGGGCTTGCTGCTCCCAGAACCCCCCTGCCTCTTCCTCCCAAACTGACCTTAAAGGCCAGTGTAGAGAGAACCCCCCCCCCCTCCAGGGAGAAGTCAAAGGAACGGGGAGGTGACATGGTGGCCGGGGACAAGCCTCCGCCTGGAGCAGGGAGCCCGGGCGTTGTCCCCGCTGTGGCTGACTCACGGAGTGGCACAGTGAGTCACGACCCCTGATTAGCCCTTCGGTCCTCGTGTGCAAAACGGGACCCGCTGTCCTGAGCAGATCTGTGTTGAGGCCAAAGGGCCAAGGCGGCCGGAAAGTGCCAGCCAGGCTTCTGCCCGCGTGTCCCGGGTTTGGAGCACGACGGGTTCCTTACGGGTGCACGTACTGCTCGTGATGGAAATTGACACACAGAGCACAGGTTTGGGGACCTGGGTCCCTGGAGGTTCCTTCTTAGCCCCTCACATGCTTTAATTTATGGGCTCCTGCCAACACCTTGGTGTGAGGAGGGCCTTTACTGCCTTTCACAGACAAGGAAACTGAGGCAGGGAGAGGCAGAGTCATTGGCCCGGAGTCACACAGCTGCACGGCAAGGATGTGAAGCCGAGCTCTGCCCTGGCCCAGCACCACCTCGTGGAATGGTCACGTACATGTGTCAGGGGCGTCCCGGGGGCTCAGTTGGTCAAGCCTCCGGCTCTTGGTTTCAGCTCAGGTCGTGATCTCACGGTTTGTGAGGTTGATCCCTGCATCAGGCTCTGCACTGACAGCACAGAGCCTGCTTGGGATTCTCTGTGTCTTCCTCTCTCTCTGCCCCTCCCTCGGCCTCTCTCTCTCTCTCTCTCTCAAAATAAATAAACCTAAAAAAATGTTCACATGTCCTGTGAAAATTTCTAGCAGCTACGTATAAACAGCACAAAGCAAAACTAAGTTTTGATTTAATAATATAGCCTGCTGGGGCGCCTGGGTGGCTCAGGCGGTTAAGCCTCCGACTTCAGCTCAGGTCACGATCTCACAGCTCACAACTTCAAGCCCCGCATCGGGCTCTGTGCTGATGGCTCAGAGCCCGGAGCCCGCTTGGGATTCTGTGTCTCCCTCTCTCTCTGCCCCTCCCCTGCTCATGCTCTCTCTCTCTCTCTCTCTTTCTGTCAAAAATAAATAAACATTAAAAACAATTTTTTTTAATAAAAAAATAAAAATTAAAAAAAAAATGTCGGTTCATGCACCGAAGCCGTTCCATACGTACTAACAGCGGTCCGTGAACGGAACTGAGTATAGGTTTTCACATGTAAATTAATCACAGTGGAATAAAATTTCAATGTCACTTTGTCAGTCACACTGTATACTTCGGGTGCTCCGATGACCGTGTGACGTGATCCCCGTGTGTGGGGCCACACTGGTCTCATTCACGAAACCTGTGAATTACAGGGCCAGATAGCAAATATTTTCTGCTGCAATGACTCAACTCTGACATTGTAGCATGAAAGCTGCCATAAACAACAAGCAAACCAAAGGGCATGGCTATGTGCCAATAAAGCTTTATTTACAAAAAACACACAAGGGCCGGAACGGGCCCACAGGCTCTAGTCTGTCAACCGGGCACTAAGCTCTGTGATTCTGTTTATACATCTTTGGTTGTTTCTTCTACGAGCACCGATCGGGTGGCTCCTGTGTGCCAGGCGCTGGGGACACTGAATGTGGACACAGATCTCATCACAGTTTAGCAGACAGTCCTAGCTGGAGACTTTCTAGCTCTTCACTCCACATTCTTAAGGACCTGGACCGAGGTTGATGCAGAAAAGGATCCAAAGGCATTTTTGTTTGGGGCACCTGGAGGGAAGGGGGCTCGGTTGGTTCAGCGTCTGACTCTTGATTTCGGCTCAGGTCATGATCTCACGGTTGTGAGATCGAGCCCCACATCGGGCCCTGCATCGGGGTCCACAGTAATAGCACGGAGCCTGTTTGGGATACTCTGTCTGCCCCTCCCCTGCTCCGACTCTCTCTCTCTCTCTCAAAAATAAATAAACTAAAAAAAAAAGTGTTTTTTAAATGACATTCTTTGTTACTAAAACAATGAATATATATATTTTAATGTTTTAATGTTTATTTTTGAGAGAGAGAGAGAGGCAGAGCACAAGCAGGGGAGGGGCAGAGAGACAAGGAGACACAGAATCCGAAGCAGGCTCCAGGGTCCCAGCTGTCAGCACAGAGCCTGACACGGGGCTCGAACCCACAAGCAGTGAGATCATGACCTGAGCCGAAGTTGGACACCTAACTGACAGATCCACCCAAGCGCCCCAAACGATGAATATTTGTATCCCCCAGGATGTGTCTCTGTGCCTGGGACAGATACTCAATAAACGGTTGTTGAATGAATGCGTGCCCTGATAAATAAATAAAATCTGTGGTGTGTCGGAGGATCGTAAGTTGCCGCGAAGAAACATAAAGCAGGGTGGGGGATGGAGACTGAGGGGGAGGGGAATTGCAATTTTAAAGAAGGTGGTCAAGGGGGCTTCACGGAGGAGGTGAATTTGAGCGGGAATCCGAAGGTGAAAGGAGCCAGCCACAGAGAGATCTGGGAAAAGGAATTCCAGGAGGCGAGGGCAGCAAGTGCAAAGGCCCTGAGGCAGGACGAGGCCGCGTCAGTGTAAGGACTGTCGCGTCATAGGACGAGGACCCAAGAACGCGGCAGGCAAGGAATGAATGTGTTTTGAAGGCAAAGCTGCCTTCACGGGTGGATTTTAATGAACATGAGCAAAGCCCACAGTGATCAAAATAAGTACGGGCAAGTAGGATGTTAATGGAAGGGGGTAAGGGGCCGACATTCGGGAAATGTCTAAACTTATGTTATGATTTATTTTATTTTATTATTTTATTTTATTTTATTTTATTTTATTTTATTTTATTTTACTTTACTTTATTTTACTTTATTTTATTTTATTTTATTTTATTTTATTTTACTTTATTTTATTTTATATGATTTAAACAATTGCACAGGCTCGGCTACAAACGAACGTTAATCTCATGCCATGAGATTAGACTGGCAGTAATTCAGTTATGGGACCTTGACGGTCAAGAAACAGGGAGGAAAAATAACCCAAAGGGGTGTGAGTAGGAAAGAACCTTTTCGGCAGATTCAGAACTTGCCAGAGCTTCTTGGGTACCCATCATGCCCTGAGTAGTGTCGGGGGAGATGAGAAGACCGCCTTCAGGGGGCTCGGTCTAGTTGTGAAAGGACGAGGCAGACGGGTGAGAGCAGAGAGCAGACACCTAAGGAGAGGGTGCTAACGCAGGTCGCCGTGATCCACACTCCAGCGTGCGGTTCGAGTCGGGCAGAGCTCTGTGGGCAGAATTAAGTAGCGAAAGTGAAGAGCGTCCTGTCATACTCCCCTCCCTGCCGTGCAAGGGTCTGAAAATCAACTCGAAACTTTTTTTTTTTAATTTTTTTTTTCAACGTTTATTTATTTTTGGGACAGAGAGAGACAGAGCACGAACGGGGGAGGGGCAGAGAGAGAGGGAGACACAGAATCGGAAACAGGCTCCAGGCTCCGAGCCATCAGCCCAGAGCCCGACGCGGGGCTCGAACTCACGGACCGCGAGATCGTGACCTGGCTGAAGTCGGACGCTTAACCGACTGCGCCACCCAGGCGCCCCTCAACTCGAAACTTTAAGCCAAAAGAGAATCCACCGGCTCACATGGCTGCCCTGCGTCTGGAGCCCAGGATGGGATTTCAGGTATGGCTGGATCCAGGACATCGGACCGTGTTGTCGGGGCTCGATTACCCTCTAGCTGCTCTGCTGTGGTCTGGGCGGGCCTCATTCTCTCAGCCTCCCAGCGTGGGACAATGACAGCCAGCAGCCCCAAACCTACATTCCTTACAGCTTGGCATCCCCGGCGTGCCCGGCGTACCCATTCTACAGACGTGGAAGGAGGAGGTTCGGAATGAAGTGACTTCCCCCGGGGCTCCCACAACCCTTGTGAGGAGGGAAGGCAGAGTTCACACACTCGCTGGCCCATCTGATTCCAAACCCTGGGTTCTTTCCCGCTGAATCGTACTTCCTCCTGTGGACCTGTCCTCAGGCTGCAGACGAAATGGGTAACATTGTCTCAACTTCAAGAGTTCCCTGGGGGGGTGCCTGGGTGGCTTGGTCGGTTAAGCATCCGACTTCGGCTCAGGTCACGATCTCGCAGTCCGTGAGTTTGAGCCCTGCGTCGGGCTCTGGGCTGACAGCTCAGAGCCTGCAGCCTGTTGCCGATTCTGTGTCTCCCTCTCTCTCTGCCCCTCCCCTGTTCATGCTCTGTCTCTCTCTGTCTCAAAAATAAATAA
>NW_024412512.1:2914990-2915270 GCF_014898765.1 Herpailurus yagouaroundi
TACACGGTAGAGTAACTATAGTGGCTATTCAAATTATGTAGGTGGGGGGTGCCTGGGTGGCTCGGTCGGTTAAGCATCCGACTTCGGCTCAGGTCACGATCTCACGGTCCGTGAGTTCGAGCCCTGCGTCGGGCTCTGGGCTGACGGCTCAGAGCCTGCAGCCTGTTGCCGATTCTGTGTCTCCCTCTCTCTCTGCCCCTCCCCTGTTCATGCTCTGTCTCTCTCTGTCTCAAAAATAAATAAACGTTAAAAAAAAAATTAAAAAAAAAAAAAAAAAATA
>NW_024412512.1:2915370-2916649 GCF_014898765.1 Herpailurus yagouaroundi
TCTCTCTCTCTCTGTCTCCCTCTGCTCCTCTCCCCCACTCACATTCTCTCTCTCTAAAAAAAAGAAAAGAAAAAGGAAAAAAAAAAAAAAGAAAGGCACAGAGGGAAGGATTTGCCGCGGACAAAACATTAAGGGCTGATATAGATCTGAGCTGCAATGGAGACTGTAAATGTTCCCAGGAGAAACAATGTACCCACCTAACATCTGTCATCATATTTGAACTGGATCTAGTTATACCTAAGTAACACCTGAGAGGGGTGACTTTTGCCCTGGGAGGAAAGCTAAGAGCTAATCTTGGAGTTACATTGCCTTCAAGTTCCATGAGAAAACATAAATGCTCCCACGAAAAGGGATATATGAGCTCGATATCAGTTATTCACCTTTTACTAGAACTATTTATACCTAACAAACATGGGGGTGGGGGGGGGGCAGGATGAATTCTGCCCCGGGGCAAGAACCTAAGAGCTAGTCCAGACTCGAGCTACAATTCCTCCAAACCTCACTAGAAAATGTATCTGTTCCCAAGAAAAAGGAATGCGTGAACCGGGTGTCAGTCATTCACACTTTAGTTAGAATTAGCACAAAAAGCTTCGCGCGCATGTTCCCTCTGCGCCCGTTGGAAACCACCCGAGGAAACCTCGGGGATGGAAAGGCAGAGGGATCCCTGAGAAAGACACGGGTCTGGGGGAACTACCTCCTGGCGGGGCTCGGCCGGCAATCATTGACCCTTTAGCGTTCACACCAGGAGAAAGCAATCGTGGTGAAAGAGAGGCATTTCCTTCTTTGCAGAACGTTACAAGGGCGGCATCGAGCCCCCTTGGGAACGTGGGAACGCTGGGCTTTGGGGACACAGGTGAAGCGATTCACGGCGGTAGGAAAAGCCGCTCTTAAATGCTAACTCGAATACCTTCTGCCTCTGCATCAGAAAACTTGAAAACGCTGGGGAGAAGGCGTGATCCTCGGTTCGTGATGGTTTTTTTCCTTAAACAAAACAAAACAAAAAAATTGTATTTCCTCGGAAGCTGCGCCACAGGTACGTGGGTTCGGATTCGGAGAGCGTTAGTGATGAGGCCTAGAAAGCCCTTCTCCTCCGGGAGCGCGCCCAGCCCTGAAAGCTGTCCCAAGTCCCACCTCCTCCCGGGGTGGTCTATAACCTTCCCACAAAGGGGCGTCTGTATTCACGTCTCCTTTTTTCATTCACGCAGGGCGTCCTGTGTCCCTCAACGTCCTTTTTCACTAACCTGGCGCATTTTCGATGGGGAGGGTATTGTCTTCACGG
>NW_024412512.1:2916749-2918713 GCF_014898765.1 Herpailurus yagouaroundi
AAAACCGGTTGTGTTATCCTGGCTCAGGGGCCATGCTAATCTTCTCTGTATCGTTCCGATTTTAGTACACGAGGCGAGCACGAATTTTTACTTTTATTTAAAAAAATAATAATAATAATAAAAAAATTTAAAAAAATAAAAAATAATAAAAAAAATAAACAAATATAAAAAAACAAAAAATAAATTTTTAACGTTTAACGCTGTTCAACTGCTTTCTGTTCCCGGTGATGCTTTGGCCTCCGTTCTGGATGTCGTATGGGTAGAATCGCGCAGCGTGCGTTCTTTGGTGACCGGTGTCCCTCGACTCGACGTCCCCGAGATTCACCCCTGGTGCGCCTACTCGTGCCGCGTCCCCTCCTATGGCTGAGTAGCCCCACGTCGCTTGGCTCGGCCGGCTTGCTTATTCCCCTACCCCCGGGCATTTGACTTGCCTTCCGCCCAGGACAACTCTGCGTCAAGTTGCTACGGACCTTCACACGTTCACGTTCCAGTCTTGGCGGGAACGTCCCTTTCTTGCCGCGAACACAGGGTTGCGTCGCTCTCAGACAAACCCCCAGGAGCGAAATTGCTGAGTCATCAGGGACAGGCGCGTCCAACCACCCAATTTCCCAAACCGGGTAGATATGACCCCCATCAGCCATGCGGACTCCATTGTGGGAAGGTCACGTCAGAGTCCGGCCCAGCCTTATCTTACTTGCTCAGATAGCTCTTCATTGGCGCATATAAACGCCTTCTAAAGTCCATAATTATAAAAAAAAATTTTTTTTTTTTTAAATACAAATATCCTGGGAAGGGGCCCTACCGGGTCTAAATCTGCAGGGAGGGGGGAGTGAGTGCTGCCAGACCCCTCCCTCGGGCGGGTTTGGGTCCGAGGAGGAGGGAGAGCTCTGTCTCCAGGGCACCGAGGTCCTGAGGGTCGCACCGGAGAGGGAGGCGGAGGCAGGAGAAGCTACAAGTCGAACCTCACCCGCTTCATGCACCTGCTGTGTAGGGAAAGCGCCGTATACAGCAGAGGCCGAATAAATATTATGACTGGGGATCACTAAAGCCAAGCGAAGCCAAACACGGCCCTTAAAAAAGCCAACACGGTGGTTACAGAGGCAGAGAGGAAGTGAGAAAGATTGGGAGGCTTAGGGAGATAAGGGCACCGGCGACCAGAGGGGACGGTGATTCAGAGACATCCCCCTCCCCCCCAATGCCACCGCCCGGCCGTGGGGGCTGGATCACTGCCTGGGGCAGGGGGAAGGACTGAACAGCTTCCCCGGCCCCACCCCCCCTCCGTGCCGGGAGCTCCCCTGTCCTTCCAGCCACAGGCATCCCCAGACGTGGTCCCCTGTGCCCTGGGGGAACGGCTGCTGTACCACAGCAGCATGGCACGTAGTAGGCCCTCATTAAATGTTTGTTCCGTGAATAAATGACGATTGGTCCGTTGAGAGAAAAACACACTGGGAGGGGAATTTCTTGGAAGCAAGGAGGGTGTTTTAGTTACCCCGTGACCCTAGTGCCTAACGTCGTGCCTGACATACAGAGGCTCTCTTTAGTCCTCCATTCACTGAGCTCCCAACACCTTCCTGCTGTATTGAGTATAAACAAAATCCTTCACCGTAGCCACCCCCCAAGGCTCCCTGATCCCCGCATCCCCTCCCTGCCCTCCCCTCCTCCCTCTCTCCCCCTGCTCCAGTCACATGGGCTTCCTCCCTGTTCCCCCCAACAGGCCTGCCCGGGTACTACCCCAGGACCTTTGCATGTGCTGTTTCTTCAGCCGGAAACACCTTTCCCCCAGATCTTCCCATGGCTGGCTCTTTCTCGTCCTTCAGGGTTGTACTTAAATGTCACCATCTTAAGGGGTTGCCTGGCTGGCTCCGTCGGTAGAGCACGTAGCTCCTGATCTTGGGGTCCTGAGTGTAAAAGCCCCCACACTGGGTTCAGAGCTCACTTTTAAAAGTGGTGGGCACGCAGGAGGC
>NW_024412512.1:2918813-2920788 GCF_014898765.1 Herpailurus yagouaroundi
TGGGGGCCCAGCAGAGAACAAAAGAAACTCCATTCTAGCCCACAAGGCCCGGGGGGGGGGGGGGGGGGGGGAAAAATGAGGGAAGACAAAAAACCAGGGAAACAAACGAGAAAATTTCGAATGGTGAGGGGGTTCCGGGAACAACCGTGATGTCACGAAGAGCCATGGGGCAGGGCTCCTCTGTGGGGGGCAGGGGTCACCCACCGCCTCTCAGCCATCTGGGCTGGTTCACAAATAATCGAACATTTATGAACCTGTGAAGACAGTCCAGAGTCAGAGGGGGAGGGGAGGGGAGTTAGTCCGGGGCGGCGGGAACAGTCAGTGCAAAGGCCCTGGGGTGGGAACCAGTTTGGCTCAATCCACATTCGGTGAGTAAATGACCCATAGAAGATTCTAGAAGGAACGGGGGACGGGGGGGGGCGCTGCTCAAGTTTGTCTGTGGAGGGCTTGGAGGGTGGGTAGGAGGTTGCCAGCCCCCGAGGGAAGGCAGCTTGTGGCAGGAGGGGGCGACTTCAGCAAAGGCCTGGGCCGTGCCTCTTGGCTTTGTTCTGTCCGGAGGGTGGACCGGACCCAGTCAGGGGCCCTGGGCTCTCCTGGAGCCGAGCGTCCCGGGACTCAGAGGAGAAACAGTCCCTGGAAGTAGGGGAGAGGTCATGGCAAAGCTGAGGCACCCCAGACTTTGGCCTTTGCCCACTGCAGGCCCGGAAAGCACAAAACATCAAGATAACGGTCTTCCCTCCCTTCCCCCAGCCTGCCCTGGTGCCACTGGCCCTGAACCCTGTCCGTCGTGCCTGTCCCCCAATCGGCACCCGGGGACGGGCCGGGACCTCCCCACGCTATTTCAGCATCTTTTGGGGGCGGTTACAGAGCCGCAGAGAGGAGCGCGGGGAGCCTGGGAGCCCGGTTGTGGGGTGAGCTCCGGATCTGGGCAGACTCAGGAGGCGGCCGGAGGCAGAGCTGGCCGGCCTCATGAATGGGGATTTAGCAGCTGGAAAGGTGAGCCGCCGTGCCCAGGGGCCACGGGAGAGGGAGGTCTCAGCCAGGAAACCCTCCCCAGACTCCCAGAGGTGGAAGGAGCCTCACGCCCCCATTGCACGGATGGGAAGACCGGGGCTCGGAGAGAGCGTGTCACAGTGGAAGTCCTGCCTCCATCCTGGGGCTGCCCTTGTCTTTCCTCCGGGAGGGGAGAGTAGGGATGGGCAGGGGGGAGAGGGAACCAGTTTCATCGGCCCCCCAGGGGGTTGCCGGGGTGCGCCCCCCCCCCCCCCCCCCGCCCCCGTGCCTGCACCTTCTAGAACTTTTAAAGAAATCAGCTCCCATGCCCTGAGGAAGCCCGTGTCAGCTCATGGCCCTTCTGGAGAAGGAAACTCCAAGGGCAGCAGTGGGCTGAGCCCGGGGGCTGAGGGGGGGTGGGGGGCGGGGACTTGAGGCCCACGGACGTCGGGTGGTGTGCAGATGGGAGGTGGGAGGAGAGGGGGCTGGGTGACCCTCACGCCTGTCCCCTCCTTGCCCCAGATGGCTTCCTCCACCGGTCCCATGGGCCCCATTGGCAGCCTGGAGCTCCTGGACCTGCTGTTTGACCATCAGGACGGCATCCTGAGACACGTAGAGCTGGGCGAGGACTGGGGCCACCTCGAGGACCAGGTGAGGACACGCCAGGCCTCAGACGGGAGCCTCGCTCAGCTTCGTGCGGCGTTTAGGGCTCACGGCGCCCACTCTTAGCAAAGCACATCCTTGTGCTGAACCTCTCAGCCACCCTAAGGGGTGGCTGACATTAGCTTCTTACAGGTGGAGAAGCCAAGGCCCAGAGAGGGGCAGTAACTCGTCCAGGGTCACACAGCAGTTTGGGGGTGGGTTTGAACTCCAACCCGGGGGGCTTGCGCCTCGGGTGGTACCCGTGCTACGAGATCGTGTTGAGGCTCCAACAACCCCAGAGGAAGGAGTGTTAGCTCGTCTGTCTGGCAGAAAGGGTAAG
>NW_024412512.1:2920888-2922593 GCF_014898765.1 Herpailurus yagouaroundi
TCAGCCCAGAGCCCGACGCGGGGCTCGAACTCACAGACCGCGAGATCGTGACCTGAGCCGAAGTCGGACGCTCAACCGACTGGGCCCCCCCGGGCGCCCCCAGCATAGAGGTTGTAATGCCCACCCTTCTCTCTCTGCCCCAGCAGGTCCTGCCCGGCCCAGACTCAGATGATTTCCTCAACTCCATCCTGGCTTCTGGAGACTCGGTGCCCGGCTCCCCGATCTGGTCCCCTGCAGCCAGTGACAGTGGCATCTCTGAAGACCTGCCCTCCGACTCCCAGGACACCCCTCCACGCAGTGGGGCAGCCACCACCCCCGCGGGCTGCCCCTCCTACCACCCGGGAGCCCCCTGCCTCGCCGGGCCCCCCGGACCCGTGGCCCAAGTGCTGGACGCGTCTGTGGCCATAGACTTGGGTGGGTCCTCCCTCTTTGTTCACTGCCCTTGCCCGTGCCAGGCGCTGGGCGCCCACACTCGCCCTCTGAAATAGACGCTGTCATGGGCCCGTTTCCCGGACGGTGAAACGGAGTCCCCGTGAGGTGAGGCCGTGAGTCACAGCTGCTGAGCTGGGGCGCAGCCCCCGCAGCCTGGCTCCTGCTCCAGGCGCCACGCTTCCAACCTCATCTCTGTACGTCGATGCCAGGACCATAGTAGACGTTCAGTGACAGACAGGGCGTGAGGTCCGGGGACCCCAGGCCTCAGACGCTCCCCCCACCCCCGGATCTGGGGAAAACTGGCCTGATGCGGAAGACACCCCTCCCCGCCGGCAGGGCCGTCCTCTGTCCCTTCAGCTCTTATTAGAGTCGCTGCAGAGTTAACAAAACGGAAGCTCAGAGAGGTTTGGTCACTTCACCAAGGCCACACAGCTCTGCACAGTCGGGATAAGAACCGAGAGCGGAGCCACCCCGAAGTCTGTGCTCTGGGGAGCACCTTGCCTCCAGCGTGCCGGGTGCAAGGGGGAGGGAGCCGCAGGTGAATCAGACCTGGGCAAGGACCAGGGGGAGACAAGGCCAAGCCGGCTGGAGACCTAGCGGGTAACCCTGGCCGATAACAGCCGGTCCCTCCTGGCTTGGCATCGGGTCCCTCAACAACGTCCTGATGAGTCGGCTTCCCGTTTTCCATCGGCGGGAAGACCGAGGCACCGGTCGGGGATGCTCCCCTCAACCCGGGGCCTTGGGGCCCTAGCGCGTTGCGGTCAATCCTGGCGGCCTTGCTGGAGGAGGCAGGTAGAAGCGGGGAGCTCAGGGGCCCGCGCGTGACCCCTGCGCGTCTTTGTCTCCATCTGCCCTGCTCAGAAATGTGGAGCCAGGGCCTCCGTCGTGAGGAGCGGGCTGAGTTGGCCGACCTGCCTTCGAGCTGCAGCCTCACGGTGAAAGACCTCCTCCTGTCGGGCGGCGGCGGCGGCGACCTGGTGAGCAGCCCGGACCCCACGCCCCGGAACTTCAGCCCTTGCGGGGCTGCCGGGGGTTCGTAGGGCCCCGATGCCTCCCATTTCGGAGACGGGAAGACTGAGTCACACACACGGGGTGGGGCGCTTGCCGCCACGGCCGTCGTCATAACGTTTTTTAAAACAGCTGAAACTTACCAAGTACCTACCACGGGCCAGACACTCTTTTAAATGCCTTAAATGCGTCATCGTTGCCCGTTGTTATTATAATGAGAGAGAGAGAGAGAGAGAGAGAGAGAGAGAGAGAGAGAGAGAGAGAG
>NW_024412512.1:2922603-2957570 GCF_014898765.1 Herpailurus yagouaroundi
GAGAGAGAGAGAGAGAGAGAGAGAGAGAGAGAGAGAGAGAGAGAGAGCAGGGGAGAGGGGCAGAGGGAGAGAGAGAATCGCAAGCGGGCTCTGGGCTGCCAGCCTGGGAACCGGACGCGGGGCTCGAACCCGCCAACCGCGAGATCGTGACCTGCGCCGCGGCCGGATGCTGTTTCGCCCGCTGGGTTCCCGGATGCGGAAGTGCCGGCTCTGGGGGCTGGTGCTCGCTCTCCGCGGCCCCGGGGCCAGCGGGGGCCCCACGGCAGACGTGCCCATAGGGTCCCAGGTCCGGTGTCTCGTTCGCTTCCGGGAGGCGGTTTCCCTGCCCCCACAGCCGTGTCCCCCTCCCCCCCTCCCCCACAGCAGCAGCATCACCCGGGGGCCCCTCACCTGCCCCGGCCTGCGACCCAGCACTGCCAGGAGCTGGTGCTGACGGAGGACGAGAAGAAGCTTCTGGCCAAAGAAGGCCTCACCCTGCCCACCCAGCTGCCCCTCACCAAGGTGAGCCCTGGCCCCGGGCCTCGCCCCCTTTTCTGCGGCCACCCGCCCTCGAGTGTTAGGACGCGTCCGTCCCTGGAGCCCAGAAATTCGTCCTTGAGCCCAGCTCAGCGGGCAGAGCCCCACACCCGGGGGGGCCAAGGGCGGCCTTTCGGGCGGCAGCGGTTTGGGCCCCGGGGGGCCTCCTTGTGCCTTTCGCGCTGCCTCGTAGCCCCTTGCAGGCCGGAGCTCCCCAAAGGGGTGACCTGCGCCCCCTCCCCCAACCCACGACCTGCACGCGGACTTCGACTGGGCCGCGCTGCATTTTTGTGAAGGCTTGAATCGGTCGCTAAAATGTCTCTGGCCAGGAGTGTTCACACACGATTTCCATGGCCGTGGCCCCCCCTACGCCCACCCTTCCGCCCGCAGCCCCCGCCCAGCCCGTTTCGCTCAATGTCAAGACCTGGGTTCGCCATCGCCACGGGAACATCCGCGGGCCCCCAGAAAGGCGCCGCGCCCAGGCATGGCCAGAAGGTGGCGCACTCGCACCAGCGCTCAGAGTGTGGCCGCCGGTTCCTACCTGGGACTGGGATCTGGGAAAATTCTCAGGACCCGGGACCCCGCCCACCCCGGAGACTTTGCACGAGTTCAGGGGGACGAAAGCGGTCTTCGAGTCATGGGGAGTCTGCCCCCAGCTCCCTGGGTCTGGGAGGGCTCCCCCCCCCGGAGGAGCAGGGGTGAGGTCATGGGGGCCAGACAACAGGGTGGACCCTCCCCTGCACCCCACCATGTCACTGTGCAGTATGAGGAGCGAGCGCTGAAAAAAATCCGCCGGAAAATCCGGAACAAGCAATCGGCCCAAGAGAGCCGGAAAAAGAAGAAGGAATATATTGATGGCCTGGAAACTCGGTAAGGCTGGGGCCCCTGCCGTGCCCGTCTGGGGTACGGGAAGGGGACCGAGACCCAGGGAGAGCCGTGCAATGGGGCTAAGGTCACAGTGTGGGGGGGGGGGGTGGCTGAGAAAATGAGAGGTTTCCTTTCTCTCTCGGGGAGAGGTCATTTGTCATGTGAATTACAAGCGTGGGAAGATGCCCGGAGACGGCAGAGGTCAGGCTCGGGGTCCCTTTATCCCCTGGAACGTGAGGCACCAAGAAAGGAGGATATATTACCCATCTTGCCGTGGGGCTCTGCCTGGAGCTGGGGTGCTTACCCCCCCTGCGTGAGCCCCACTGGTCCTCAGAGCTGCTGTCGTTTCCTTGATGTGTGTGGCAAGGACAGAGGAGAGATCGTTCTGGGCAGAACAGCCGCCTCCGAAGAACCCGCGCACCCGGCTTTCACCAACTGCCGCTCTCTTAACTCTTTTAGGGGGACGGGCTCCTTTGTCTTCTTTAACAGAAGCGCCACGCGCGAGCAAACCCACTCTCTAAGCCGGGAGTGGCCTGACGGAAGGAAGGTTACAGGTCTATCTGGGTCTTCTCTTTCTTCCCAAGTCAGTTTTGGGATGCCGTACTTGTCCGGGAAGCTGCTCACTGCAAATGTGTCGACATCCAATGGTTCCCAGTTCTCTCGTTTTAGTTTGCTAGGCTCTGTGCTGTCGGCAGGGGAGGGACAGGGGGACACAGGGAGACCCAGAATCCGAAGCAGGCTCTGGGCTCCGAGCTGTCCGCACAGAGCCCGACGCCCCGGGTCTCGAACCCACAAACCGTGAGATCTTGATCTGAGCCGAAGGGGGGGCATTCAACCGACGGAGCCACCCAGGCGCCCCTGCCTTCTTGGTTAATCTTGCCAGGGACTTATTTATTGAATTATTCTTTTCAAAGCGTGGCTTTCTGGCTTTTACCTCCTACCCACCTGTACTTTTCTAGTTCTTCCACTTCTGCTCCTAGATTTGGTATGCCCCCCCCCCCTCGATGTTTGATTTTGGAGGGGGGGTTGCTATGTTGCTCTCTTGCGAACTTTCAACACGTGTGCGTCCAGCTTGTTGAGCTGCGTAAAGGTTGGTGAAGGTCTGTCCCTCTCCGCACTGTCTTAGCCGCACCTCTCGAATCGTGATTTACACAATTGGCATTACCATCTGGCCCTTGAATGTTCTCTAATTTATGTCCTGGATTCTTATTTTTATCCCATGAGTCATCCAGAAGGAGGGCCTTTCCGTGGGGGGGGGGGGGGGGGGGGGGGGACTCTCTTGGCTGGGACATATCGTCACGCGGGAATTTGAGTATTTCAGTCCCACATCTGGGTGGTCTGGGGCCAGACCACGCCCACATACGGATACAGGTGGGAAACATGGGTCCCCCAGCCTGGATCCGGGAGCCCCCGGATGGACTTGTCACCATTGTCTTAGTCCTCAGATGCAATCTGCGAAGCCCCTGATCAGCTTTATGTCGTGTTGTTCTCCCAAATGCTCTGTGAACTAGGTAATCAATCATAGCCCCTTTTTACAGGTGAGGGGACTGAGGTCAGAGAGCAAAGCGGCTTGAGGTCACAAGGGAGGGTGAGGACTGTAACCCGGTTCCCCGTGGACTCCCCATCACCCTCCCACTCAGTCTTCTGGAAGCATCGCTGCCCGAGTTTGGCATTCCACGGCCCGTCCTCGGGGCACAGACCGGAGCGATGCCCCCACATCAGTGCAGACGTGGGGCCTGGGAGCCAGGCAGAGCTGGGTTCAGATCTGGGCCCTGTCCACAGACTTGCTGGGTGGCTTGGGATGAGTGACTTCCCCTCTCTGGCCTTGGGTCCCCTGCCTGTAAAATGGGGCCCCCCCCCAGGGAGATGTCAGCCGAACTAGTTGGTGACGCACGGGTTCTGGAGGTCACTGTGGCATTGTCCCTGCAGGATGTCAGCCTGCACTGCCCAGAACCAGGAGCTTCAGAGGAAGGTCTTGCATCTGGAGAAGCAGAACCTGTGAGTCTCGGTCCAGCTATGGGAGAGGACAGGGGAGCCGGCCCCCAGAGTCCTTTGCAGGAGGGGTGGACAACGTGGGGGACAGCCTCTGTGATGGCAAAGCAGAGCAGGGGGTAGGGGCAAGGGTGCGGGCTGCATGGAGGAGGGCACTTGGAGTCGGGGAAGGGCGTTTGCGGTGGAGGAAACGGCAGACGAATGGCCAGAGGCCGGAAGCACGCTGTGCGGGAGAGCCGAGTGCGGCTCTAAGAGGCGCGGCCGTCTATTCAATATTTGTTTAGCATCTCGTCTGTGCCAGGCGTAGTTCTGGGCCCTGGAACCACAGCACTGCACAGACAGCCTCCCTACTTAAAGAGCTCATGGTCTGGTGGGAGACAGACAAAGGGAAATACGTAAAAGCTAATTCACATAGCGAGAGACACTGAGGAGAAGAGTGAAGCAAGGTTAAGGCCCCGGAGAGCGAGTGGGGGTGGGGGGGTGGCGCTACTCTGGGCAGGGAGGTCAGATGTGATGGCTTTTGAGATGAGACCTGATGGAGGAGAAAGAACCAGCTACAAAAAGATCTGGGGGACTAATGTCCTTGGTGCAGAGGGAACCAGCCTGTGCAAAGGTCCTGGGGCAGAATTGGGTCTGACGTGTTGGAGGAACAGCCAGGAGGCCCGTGTGGCTGCAGCAGAGTAAGCGAGGGGGAGAGAGAAGGAGGAGGAGGAGAGGGCAGGTAGGGAGTGAGGCAGGTCATGCAGGGGGCTTTGGGGGCCACGAGGAGGACTTGGGCTTTGACCCCAGGGGCGTGGGAGCCCTGGGAGGGTCGAGAGAAGCCTGCTCACGTCTGAAAAGTGCCGTCTGGCTGCTGCTTGGAGCGTGAACCCTAGGGGAGCAAGAGAGGCCTTGGGGGTCCAGAGTAGAGGCTGGGGTTGGCATTTTGGTGAGAGATAATGGCAGCCCGGGTCACGGGGGTGGGGTGGCAGAGAAGTGGGTGGGTTCAAGTGGGTGGGATGTTCAGGGGGATTTGTTGAAGCGACGGGGGAGAGTCTGGGACTTTAAAGACCAGCGGGGCCATGAGGGATGGATGGGATTCAGACGTCAGCCGGGCTGGGGGGACCCCAGAAACGGACGGGGGCCAGATCACGGCCCCGGGGGGCTCAGCCAAGGCCTGCCCGTTCCTGCCAAGGTCCCTCTTGGAGCAGCTGAAGAAGGTCCAGGCCATTGTGGTCCAGTCCACCAGCAAGTCGGCCCAGACAGGCACCTGCATAGCGGTAAGTCCTGGTCCCCGGGATGACGGGCGTCCTCGGCCTTGGCAGAGGGGTCTGGGTGGCGAGATGAGCGCGGCGTGAGCCCCCGGTGTCTTCTGGGCCTCGGGGTCTCTGCTCACAGGGTGGGGGAGGGACGGGGTGACCTCCCCCATCTCCGCCAGGTCCTGTTGCTCTCCTTTGCCCTCATCGTCCTGCCCTCCATTAGCCCTTTCGTCGCCAACAAAGCCGAGGGCGCCGGAGACTACGCGCCTGTTCGAGGTAGGTGGGCCGGGGATGCTGTGCCCTCAGAACCCCTCTGGGCTGCACCGTGGACACAATCCCCTGGGTTCCCTAAGCCCCTGTACTGGGCCTCTGGGGCTTGGCAGGGGGAGGGGGGGCTCCTTGCTGCTACTCCCTGGGGTCAGAGAACGGAGGGACTCCAGTCCCCCAGCCCGTCCCTCGTGACCCTCCCAACCCTTGCTCAGTGTTCTCCAGAACTTTGCACAACGACGCTGCGTCCCGTGTGGCCCCCGATGCCACACCAGGCTCCGAGGTCCCAGGACCACAGCCCAAAGCTGGCGCGTCCCAGGAAGGGTCTCCAGGCAGCCCCAGGGCAGACTGGGAATCTCAGGGCAAGTCGGCTCTGGACAACTTGACGGAGGAGTTGGACAACTCGACCCTGATCGCAGACAACTCGACGGAGAAGCTGAACCAGGCCACCCTGCTGGACTGGACTGCCCCTGAGCCAGCGCTCAGCCCTGGGCGCGGGGGATTGGAGGCAGCAGGGGAGGAGCTGTGAGCACCCTCCGGACGTGCCCCCGGGCCTCTCTGCTTAGGGGCCCTTCTGTGGACAGCAACGGGCGTGGGGGTGAGAGGTGAGACCCTGGCGGAAGTGCCAGGATGGAGATGTCACAAAGTCACAGCCACACACCCGCGGACCCAGGCACACACAGGACACGCTCAGACACAGGACAAGCGCAGGGCCACGGAGCCCGAGAAATACACATCCAGGCAAAGAAAGGAACGGGCACATACAGAGTGATCCACGGACTCAGACAGACACACGCACACACCACGCCTCGACAGCTCCCCTGCCCCGGGACTCCTTCCTGTCCCCTGCACACTTGGCTGAGCCCACAGCCGCGCCTCTTTTCTAAGATTGCAGTGACCCTTAATAAAGTATTTTGACAGAACGCGTTGGCACAAAGCGTTGTCTAGGGCTCCTCGGCTCTTGGAAGGAGCGTCTGGGCCAGCCTCGGAAGGGGGAGTGTGGTGCGGCACCCCCCCCCCCCCCCCCCCCCCACCCCCGCGACCCTCAGGGTGGAAAGGCTGCCGGCCAGGCGCCGGGAGTGTCTTCAGCACCTTGGAGAGCGGCCTCGAGCGGTGAGCGCGGCGCGCCTGGAACCCGAGGTCTCTGGGGGCCTCAGGAGGCCCTTCATCGCGTCCTCGGACGATCTAGGGCAGCTGCCTTCCTGGGAGGGGGGCCGCGCTGCCCACCTCGCTCGATCTACGGATGAGGAGACCGAGGCATCGGAAGTGAAGGGATCTCACCGGAACCCGGCTGGGCCCGCGCTCTCCTAACGCGCCCCGCCCCACCCGCTTTGCGCCGGTGCGGGGAGGTGGGGGGCGGGCTGCGAACGAGGCCCAAGGCCACTGGCAGCTCGCATCAAGGGGCTCACAGCCTAGCAGGGGAGGGAAAATCTCTAGAAACCACGCACAGGAGTATATAATCACAGAGGGCGCCAGGAGCTCCCGCTGCGGTATTATTCTCCTCCTCCACGGCCCCCCCAGGCCTGGATTGCAGGGAGGCCCAGGCAGACTCCACCGGGGGCAAGGGGACGGTGCATTCTGCACCCCCTGCCCCGCTCTCCCCGGGGACTAGGACCCGGCACAAAGTCGTGAATGTTAAACACAGACTCAGATGCAAGAATTTCTGCTTTTATTGCATTGAAGACTTTTCTGGAAGTCTGGAGGAACCAGGTGGACACGCCTCTTTCTCCCTCTAGCCCCAAAGGCAGTGCAAGCCTCTATTGTCTGTGCCCCCAAGAAGTCTGGCTCCGAAAAGGTGGCTCTGCCCCCCCTTACCTCCCGGAGGGATCATGAAGGCGATCTGGGGGAGGCAGGGGATGGGGAGTGTGAGGGCCCCGGGGCTGAGGGAGTTAACTCTTGCTTAGGCTGGGAACCAGGGAGGGCCTGGCCACACCTCCCCAGAGCATCCTGAGTCAGGGGCTGGGGCACAGGGAGGAGCAGGTGCCTGGGGGTCAGCTCCAAGGTCAGCGTCCAGGGTGAAAATGCTCCTCCCCAGGCCCACACCACAGGCCCCTCAAGATAAAGAGACAGGCAGTGGGGGGTGGGCCTGCCCTGGGGCCTGGAGCCCAGCTCTCAGCACCCTGAGGTTGCCCCCCACCCGCAAGGGCAGGTGAAAGTAACAAAGTGAGAACAGTAAGAAAAGATGACTCCATGGTCTCTACAAAAAGCCCCACCCTCCCCGGGCCCCCTGGTCAGCTGGGAACCGCTTCGGCCTTCACCCTCTTGGGGGGCCTGTGGGGTGCAGGACTGTCCAGCGGCTCCCTCTTGGGGCTGGTAGGCCCAGAGCCGTTGTGCTGGGTACAGGGCTCGGCGGAGGGGTCCGGCTTGGGGCTGGCGGGTGCTGGGCCATTGAGCTGGGTGGGGGCCTCCTCCTTGGGCTCCAGCTTGGGGGCAGGCGGGCGAGGCAGGGGGGGCAGCGCCCTCTCCAGCACTCGAGGGCCGTCCCAGGTGGGGATCTCCAGGCCCAGGTGCTCCATGAGCCTGGTCATGACCTCATCCACGTAGCCATGGATACGCAGGTCGGCATGGCGGTCCTGTGGAGGGGGGGGGATCAGGGTGCAAAGACAGGCCGGGCTTAGGCAGGGGTCTGGAGGGGAGGAGGCTGGAGCAGGGGGTACATCAGGGTGGGCTCAGCACGTACGTGCTTGGTGGGCTGAAGGTTGACAATGACCAGTCGACCTCCTCGGCGCTTGGTGGCGAGTGGGAGGTTCCCGCTGGGCCGGATTTGCAGGGAGGTGCCCAGAGTGATGGACAGGTCTGCGTTCCTGGGACAAGAAGGGTGAGACTGAGCCCCTCCCCCCCCCCCCCCCCCACAAAGGTCTCGACAGCCCTACTCCTGCCCCACAAGGCGCGAGAGGCCACCAGCCCCTCCTGGCTCGAGCCCCAGTGCTCCACCAGCCGCCTGGTGCTCCGGAACACGCCCAGACCAGCCTGGGCGGCTCGCTCCACACCCTTCTCTGCTCTCAAGGGTGCCCACAACCTGTGCCAGCTTCCCGTCCGCCCGGAGCAGCCTCCCCACCCGGCCAGAAGCAGGGCTGCTGATGCGGGCGTGACCTCCGATGCTTGGGACTCATGGGCCAGGGGCATCCCCTTGCTGAAGCCTGTTTCCCTGCCCGTCGCATGAGACGGGCGTACAGGGTGTGAGAAGGCTCTGTCACCAATGGGGCCAGCGAGGCCCAGCGAGGGTGCGGCCACCCCTTTCGGGGAAGCCTTTCCTGATGGCTCCCTCCCGTGCTGGAACCTCGTGGTCTGGGCTCACGTGGGGTCAGACCTGCTGGCCTCGTCGGCGAGGGTGAGGTCCCGGTCAGGCAGGGCATCTTCCCAGTCCAGGACGGTGTCCTTCAGCTCACCCCTGCAGGGGTGGGGGGGGGGTGGTGGGGGTCAGACGGAGACACGCACCCTCCCCTGGAGCCCGGGCGCAGCAAAGGGTCACTCACCTGCAAGCACGCAGCCCCCTGGCCTTGGCCACGGTGCAGAGCCGGCCCGTGGCCTTGAGGCCCATACTGCCCACGACGGTGTCCCGGACATACTGCCTGTGTCGGGGGAGGAAGGGGGACCCGCAGGGGTCGGGTCAGCCCACCACCTGCTCCCGGGGCACCCGCTCAGGGGTCCCACTGGCGTGTCTCTTGTTCCTTTGGGGGGAGCTGTTGTCCCAGGGGAGTGGGGGGGGGGGGCGTACGGCTGACTCTAAGCGCGAGAAGGCATCCCGCAAACCCAGAGCAGGGGACGGGGGCCTTCCACAAAACAGCTGGCCGGGCCGCACCCCAAAGCCAACAGCGTGGAAGCAGAAGGGGCAGGGAGCGTCCCAGACAGAGGAGCCTGAAGAGACGCGATGACGACATGCAAAGCGTGAGTGACCCTGGGCGGGATCCCGGATGAGGAAACAAAAAACCAGAAGCCGCTGGGAACACGGGCCAGGCCCCGAGTGATCGCACTACCCTGACTTCCTTTACAGCTCGCTGCGGCCGCGCCAACGGGAGAGCGCAGCTCCTGGGAGGGAGGTAGAGTCTCGGGGGTCTGGGGTCGTGGGCGAGGCGGTCTGCCACTTACCCCTCAACAGCACAGCAAGTAACCAACAAAGTGTGGCAAAACGTTAACAGTTGTCGGATCTAGTCGGGATCGGCGAACTATGGCCCTGTGGGTGGAATCTGGCCCTCAGCCTCCTGCTTCCACGAATAAAGCTTTATCGGCACACGGCCACGCCCATTCCTTCGTGTGTGGTCCGTGGCGGCTCTCGTGCCCCATCAGCAGAGCCCACAGTCGTGAGAGACACTGTCTGGGCCACGAAGCTGAACACATTTTACCATCTGGCCCTTTACAGGAAAAGCTCGCTGAGCCCTGGTCTAGGCGAGGTAGCGGTTCATCGTACTATTCTTGTGAGTCACTTATGGATTTGAAAGTTTTCAAAATGCAGTGGGGGACAAGGGCTTTCTTTGCAGTGGGGGGACCCCCACCTGTGCGGCTGCTCAGCCAGCGGGAGGAGACGCGCCCAGATGGCCCTGGCTCCAGGAAGGGCTCTGGCTCGGCCTTCCCAGAGCGGGTGGTTCTACCTCTGTCACACTCTGGTATGGGTTGAATTGTGTCCCCGCAAAAAGATATGTTGGGAGTCCTGACCCCCCAATACTTTAGAGTGTAGCCTTATTTGGAAACAGGATCATTGCAGATGTAGAGTCAGGATGAGGCCACACTGGGGTAGAGTGGTCTCAATCTAACAGGACTGACGCCCCTGTGACAGACCCAGATACACAGTGAGGAGGCCATGTGACAACAGAGGAAGGCGGGTGGTTAGCCAAGGACTGTGAGAAACATCCAGAAAACACGAGGAGGCAGGAAGGAGCCTCCCCCACAGCCTCCCTTCTGGACTTCTAGCCTCCAGGCTGGGAGCTGTGGGGCACCTGGGTGGCTCAGTCGGTTGAGCACCAGAGATCGGCTCAGGTCACGATCTCATGGTTCGTGGGTTCGAGCTCCGTGTCGGGCTCTGTGCTGACAGCTTGGAGCCTGGATGGAGCCTGCTTCGGATTCTGTGTCTCCCTCTCTCTCTGCCCCTCCCCTGCTCACACTCTCTCTCTCTCAAAAATAAAACATTAAAAAAAAATTATCAGGCTGGGAACCGACAGATTTCTGTTTTACGCCTTTCAGCCTCTGGCTGTTACAGGTGCAGGGGACGAACGTCCCTCTCCAGGAGGAACTTGTACTCCCCAGCCTCACAGGCTGGAGGCTCAGGCCCCAGCCCTGCCCCTCCCTGGGTCCCTGGCAACGTCAGAAGCGACTCACAAGGCCCTTCCTTGTGATGGGAAGCGAAGCAGTAAGCAGCCCGGGCTGTCCACGCCTCGCCCCCCCACCCCGCCCCCGCCCTCCGGTGGCACTCACGTCTTACACTTGGCGCATTCCTCCACGAACATGTTTCCGTGAAGCTCCGCCAGCTTGTCCCTACGGAAGGAGAGAGACACTTGGCCATGGCATGGGATTCTGGCTCCTGAGGCTTTGGGCAGAGCACTGAGCCCTCCTCCTCCAGGAAGCCTTCCCTAAGCTTCAACCTTAGGATCAGCAGATTCCCTCCTTCCAGTGCCTCTGGACTGCTGCTGACCCCACCATCCACAGCCTTACAGATGGCCCAACCTCTCTGAGCCGGAGGGACTGTTGGCCCTCATGGCTGACCCTACCTCTGCACATGGGCAGACCATTCCCTTCACAAAAGCCGTCCACAATTGTGTTGGAACCACCAAGTGTCACCGGGGCTGCAGGACAGGAATTTTAATCCCCAGTTTGCAAATCAAAAGCCTGAGGAGAGGAATGTGGGGTCAACTCCTGGTTCCCTTGGCTTCCCATCTGTGTGACCTTGGGCAGGTCGCTTAGCCTCTCTGGGCCTCAGTCCCCATCTGTGAAATGGGACCACAGTGTCCAGCTTCTGGGTTACTTGGAAGAACAATGATCAGACCTGGAAGGCTCTTCCCCTGGCTCCCTCTGTTACCTCTCAAATGTCACAGCCTCCCTGACCTACCTGGTCGAGGCTTCAACTCCCGCCCAACTTTCCCCTTTGGTTCCATGGCAAGGATCACCGCCTGACACAGAATTTACTTGGCTGATTTGTCTCGTCTTCTGCCTGTTTCCTCCCTCCTAGATGATTCCCGGGAGGGTAGAGCTTCTGTCTGTCCTGTGTACTCTGTGTCCTATGTCTGGAATAGCATGTGGTACACGGTTGGCGCTGGGCAAAATAGTTGTTGGCTGTGACCCATTTTGCTCCTGTCTGCACACAGTGGGTGCTGGGGGATTAGTGCTTCCTCCTCCTCCAACACACACACACACACACACACACACACACACCGGTGACGCAGTGAAGGCGTGGGCGGTGGGTGCCAGGGATGGCTGGGCACACGCAGGTGTGCAATCCACGGTGCAGGAGGTCGGAGACACTGCGGTCCCCAAGTGGACTCCTGCCGGCCCACCCCAAGGCGCTGCCCTCCGCCTCTGGGAAGGAGCGTGCCAGTGGGTGGCCGTGCCCCACTCCTGATCTGCCGACGCGCCCCCAGCCTACCGTGCTGTCCGGCTGTTTGGGGACACAGATGCTGCCGGCTTTCCCCACATGCCCGTAAAAGCCCTATCCTCCCGTGCCGCTGAACGTACTCACTACACAGTGAGAAAACGTTTGCTTCTGTTTCTAGAAATGTCTACACAGGTCCCGAGGGGCAGGCCTGTAGCCACGTGCCTAGTAAATCAGTCTGACCCGAAGGATAAGACGCCAGTGGTTCCGGCCCAGACCGGAGCCCGACGGTAACCCTGAGCCAGAGGGGGCTGGAGGCTTAGTTAGTTACATGTCGAAAGGGTGAAGTCCCCAAACGTGGCAACATCTCTAGGTTGTGAGAACTGCCAGACTTCTAGAGAAATTTTATCTCTGGGGGCGGGGGGGGGGGGGGAGGCGCCTGGGTGGCTCAGTCAATTAAGCGTCTGACTTGATTTCAGCTCAGGTCGTGATCTCACGGTTTGTGAGTTCGAGCCCCTCGCCGGGCTCTGCACTGAGTGTGAAGCCTGCTTGGGATTCTCGCTCTCCTCCTCGCTCTCCTCCCCTCCCCCACTCACTCACTCTCTCTCAACATAAATGAATACACTTAAAAAAAAAAAAACAAAACCTAAAAAAAAGTCAGTCCTTTGCCCTACTAGGGTTCACGTTCACTATGGAGGCAGTAACGAGGGATATGGAAACCCAACTACGAACATTCTAAATTCTCAGCACCCTCCTCCCCACGCCCAATTTCCCCCGGCCTCGCCCCGAGGGGGATGTCATAGCGGCCCGTGGCCAGGCTGTGGGGCTGGCAGCTGAGGACCCGAGGGCAGTCTGGGCCATAGTCCGGGCCGCCGGAGGCCCCGAGCGGTCAGGGCTGGAATCACCCCCCGGGACCGGGAAAGGGCACCCCAATTCTCGATCTGTGCCCGGGCAGCTCTGATGACACAGGACAGCTCTGGTCTCTGGGCTCCCACCCAGTGCCCAGCGCTGCTCCCGGCTGCCCCCCTGCATCGGCCCATCAAAACCCCCCCTTTTACAGATGAGGAAACCGAGGCCCGGAGAGCGCGGGGCCGGACCCGGGCGTCACCTGGGGAAGCCGGAGCGCACGTGCAGCCCGTCCACGTTCTGGCTGACCAGGAAGCACAGGAGGCCCACGCGCTCCAGCTGCACCAGTGCCATGTGGGTCTTCGTGGGCCGCGCGCTCTCGAAGGTGGTGTCGAATTTGGGGGCCAGGCCCCGCTCCTCCATCGTCCAGACGCCGTGGGGGCCCCTGAAGGTGGCAGGCGGGGAGAGACACAGAGAGTTCAGGGATCAGGGAGACAGAATAAGAGAGAAAAGAGAGAAAAATATTTGCATTAGGAGCTGATTACCCCTAATACCAATCCTCCCATCTTCTAAGGTAAGAGGATCCCAATAGGCAGGCAGGTCCAGCGAGCCCAGGCAAAAGACTACATTCCCCAGGATCCCTTGCAGCTAGGTGGAGTCAGGTGACCACGTTCTGGCCAATGGGGTGTGAGTGGAATGTGGCGCCACTTAAAGGGACACATCTGTAAGGGCAGGGTCTTTCCCGGGGCCCGACATCCCCCAGCCGGGATGGCAGCAGGCGTTGCCTCAACCTCCCCTCTGTGCCCACAGACCTGAAGTCGGGGATGCCCGAGGCGGTGCTGATGCCGGCCCCCGTGTGGAACACCACATTGGAGGACTGCCAGACCAGCTGCGCCAGCTCCCGCACCTTCCGCTCCAACTCCTCCGGGGGGTCGAAGATCTGTCCGGGGACAGAGCAGAAGGGAGGGGTCAAAACATGTCCCATTGTGGCAAGGCTGCTAGCCACAGATGGGAATGCCCCTGCCTTGCCCAGGGCAGAGAAGTGATTGGAAAAGGGGGCTTGTTCTCATGTCCCTCCTCTGCCCACAGGCTTCCAGGGCTCCTGCATCCCTCAGGGTAGAAACCTAAGTCCTCCCAGTGGCCCGAGGCCTTACACGACCTGCCCAACTCCTCCCCCTCTCTGCTGCAGCCACTCGGGGCCTCCTCACTTTTCCTCCCAACACGCCAGGCCTGGTGCTGCCTCAGGACCTTTGCACAGGCTGTGCCCTCTGCCTGGAATTCTCCCACATGGCTCTTCCCTCATCCCCTTTAGGTCTTGGCTGAGAAGTCCTCTCACTTGCACACCCACGTTCATGGCAGCATCATTTACAACCGCGACAACATGGAATCAACCCCAGTGTCCACCGACGGATGAAGGATAAACACAGTGCGGTCCATCCACACACTGGAATATGATCCAGCCTCCAAAAGGAAGGACCTCCTGACACCTGTCACCTCGTGCATGGATCTGGAGGACACCGTGCACAGTGACAGAAGCCAGACACGGAAGGACGCTGCGCGACCCCACTCACAGGGGGTCCCTAGAGGAGTCCCGTCCACAGAGACAGAGAGCAGATGATGGGAGCCAGGGCTGGGGCAGGGGGCGGGGAGTCAGTGCTTCATGGGGACAGAGTCTCAGTTTTGGGAGATGGAAAGTTCTGGAGATGGATGGTGGGGGTGGTTGCACAACAGCGTGAACGTATCCAGTACCACTGAGCTGTGTACTTAAAAAAATGGCTAAGACGGTACCTCTCACGTTGTGTGTTTCGCCGCAATAATAAAAAAAAAAAGTGGAGGAAACAGAAGTCATCTGAGTGGTGCCTCCTGGGCCCTGGTTTCAACGCAGCCCCGGCTCTCCTCGCGATTCCCAGCCTTACTGGTCTCCCTGAAGCTTCCTATCATCTGGCTTCTTGCATTGACTTGCCCTTTGTCTGTCTCCCCTCTAGAATGAGGAGCTTTTGTCCGTCTCGGTCCCTACTGGGGCCCCAGGGCCTAGGAAGTGCCTGGTGCACAGTAGGCGCCCCATAAATGTTTGTGGAATCCAGCTAATGGACTGGCAGGAAGAGGAGAGGGACTTCCGGAGGGATTCTGAGGGCTATTAAATACCTCACAGACCAGCCTTTGGGGGATGGGGGCAATCTTCCCCCCACCAGCTTCCAGAAGGGGAGAGGGGACCCAGAGGGAAGGACTCGCCCCAAGTCCTGCAGTGGGCGAAGGGGTCTTTTCTGACACGTACCTACGATCATCCCGCCTAGAACCCTTGTCCACCACCCCCAGGATAAAGTGTCAGCTCCCCAGCCCGGCACGTGAGGCCCCTCCGGCCCTGGCTCTGGAAACCTCTGTGGCCTAGTCTGGTCCCCAAGCGTGTTTATTTCCATCTCGCCTTCGCCCCTGCGGTGCCTTCCGCCAGCAACTCCGTCCCTGGCTTCCCCCATCAGAGAACTTGAGGACTTTCCACCGACGCGGGTCCCTCCCTCCATCCCGCCGGGCCGACCCGGGGCTGGGGGTGGAGGGGTGTTCCAGTCCCCGGGAGAGCAGGGGGCGTCACTTCCCGCCCCCTCCCCACTGGGAAGTCCCTCCCATTGTCTAGCCTCAGTGCCTCCCGATATTCCCACAATGCCCCGCTGCTGCCCGGCCCCGCCCAGCCCGTGGCGCTGGGGGCGGCCTTTGGGACGCCGGGCCGCGCTCACCTCGGGGAGGCCACACTTGCCCTTGTCCGCGTACGGCGACAGTCCCGCCGCGTAATTCACCGACATCCTCGCCGCCCCAACGGGAACAATAAAGTTTCTCTTGTTGAGGCCGCTTCCGCCGGAAACGGGGCAGGGCGGGGAGGAAGGAGGAGCCGCGTTCCGCCCTGCGCGGCCAGCCGCTCCCTCCAAGGCGCATGCGCCTCGCGTTGACGCCGCAGGCGCCATCTCAACTGCTGGCAAAGAGGAGCCCGCTTCCTTAGGTAGCGGGAAACGGGGCCAGCCGTCCACGTGAGAGTTCTGCAGTCACCTCTAAAGTGAGGGGCACGAGCGGCCGGTGCTCCCCTTTCTTCTTTTTGCAAATGCGTAAATTGAGGTCCCCACGCCTCTCGGGACGACAGGGAGCTCGTGCTTCTAGTCAAGGCTCTGTCTGCTGCACATTTCAGAAGTTTACAAAGTCACGACTACCCTGCATTTGTGTGCGGGGGGGGGGGGGCGGGGGGGCCTGTGGGAGGGTCTTGGACGCCGCCCTGAATTACCCGAACGTTATCCAGGTGGGTGACAGTCTCCACCCAGCCGGACTGGTGCACCGCTAGAGAAACTGCTCAAGGCCACTGGGGCTGGTGGCCTTGAGGATGCATTTAAGAAACACGTGTTGAGCACCTACTGAGTGCCCGGGAAACACCGGGGAGCAAAGGCGGCACCTTGTGGCGAAGATGGACACAAGTGACCGGGCAGTGGTGACTTAGTCCGATTAAGGTGCCATGAGGGCCCCGAGCCATAAGGGAGCTCAGCCTGGGTGCCTCCGGGAAGGCTTCCTGGAGGAGGCGGTGTTGCAGCAAAGATCCAGAGAGTGAGTAGGAGCGAGCAGAAATGAGATGGGGCGAGTGAGCCGGTTGGGAGTGACATGGGGCGCAGAAAGGGCGCTGCTGGCGAAGACACAACGAGGACAAAGGCTCGGAGGAGAGGTGGAGGGTGGTGAGAGAACAGTAGGTGTCTTCCCGCCTGAGCTCGTTGGCCAGCAGGCAGCCCCGCAGCCGGCTAGTCTCCTCCCTCTGTTCACCCCCGGCCCCCTGGGGCGGCTGCCCTCAGAGCCGATCGGGTGTCAGAGCTGAGCGCTTGGAGCTGCCGGTGTGACTGGTGGCCCGGCTGGGAGCAGGTAACTGGAGCCCGCCGTGGGCGCGGAGGCCGAGTGCTGGAGTCACTGGCGTTGCTGGAGGTAGGAGAGGAGGAAGTGAGGGAAGCTTGGGATGGAGACCCCCCCCTTAGGGCCTCAGCCTCTTGCCTTGGAGCCCTGGTGTGTGGGAGAAAGGAGGTGTGTGTGTGTGTGTCCTAGCTGTGCTGCTGAGCTACCCAGACACCCTGACACACACACACACACACACACACACACACACACACACACACACACACACTTCCCACTTCCCAGCCTTTGCACTCTCTAGGGCACTTACCTTCTCTTAACGGCTGCCGCCCTGCTCAGCCTCCTGCCTGGCCACTAGGTCCTGCTTTATATATCATCCCCTCTTCCAGAAAGCCACTCTCGTCCCCCTAGCCCATGGCTTCCCTCCTGCCCTGGCAACCTGTGGACTCCCCTTGGCTATCTTATTACTCCTGCTCTAGGTTTGATTGAGACAGAGGCAGAAGAGAAAGGGCGGGGTGAGTACAGTGTGGGTAGGGTGATGGGTGGAGGGGTGGGGGAATAAACGGGTGGGTAGGTGGAAAAGTGGATGGATGAATGCACGGGGGGGGGGGGTGGATGGATGGGTGAGTAGACGGATGGGAGGATGGCTTCGAGAATTCACAGGCAGGATGGACGGGTGTGGGACATGCCTTCAAAAAATCCCACTCGGGGCGGCTGGGTGGTTCGGTTGGTTAAGCCTCCGACGCGTGACTTTGGCTCAGGTCACGACCCCGCGGTACACGGGATCAAGCCCCGCGTCGGGCTGCACGCTGGCCGCGCGGCGCCTGCCTGGGATTCTCTCTCTCCCTCCCTCTCTCTCTTGAAATAAATAAACTTAAAAAAAGCAATCCCACTCAAAAGAGGAAGGAATCCCAAACAAGCCTTTGTGCTAAGAGGCCTCAGCTCTGGGCCTGGCCCCCAGGGGCCCCTCATTGTTCAGGAAGACGGTACCAGCCCAGACCACTTCCAGCCTACGAAGCCAGGGCTGGGGCAGAGGGAGGGACCCAACTAGGGGTAGGGGAACCCAGTTGGGGGAGTTAAGAGTTCAGCCTGTGGACGACAGGCAAAGCTCATCAGAACACGGGCTTTTGGAAATGGGCTGTGAAGGGTGAATAGGAGCTTACCAGAGGGAATGGAGAAAAACAGGCACGCCGTGCAGGAATAACCACACAGATGAGAGCTTGGGGACCGGAAAAGGCTTGAGCTGCTTCAACAGGTGCGTTTCCTGCACACCTACTATTTACTAAGGACGCCACTGAAAACTGACCACGAGTTGGTCAAGAGGGGATTGTGTCCATCTTTTTAAGGGTGAGGAAAGTGAAACTCAGGGCAAGAGACCTGCCAAAGGGCACACAGCAGTCAGGGGATGGGGCATCCTGTGTCCCTGTCCTGCTCTAGGGTCTGAGATGGCCCAGGGAAGAGGAAGCTGTCCTTCTGAGAAGGGGGAGGCAGGTGGCCCTCCTGCTCACGGGGTCCCTCATTCCCACCCCACTCTGGTGCTTTCCCAGGTGGCCTGGGCTGAGGAGAAACGCCAGACGCTGGCCATGAAGACCCTGCGGGCACGATTTAAGAAGACAGAGGTGAGTCTGAGGCCGCTGAGGTGCTCGGTGCCCCCCATCTTCAGGCTCCTGTGCCCCGGGACCTGGCCGAGGAGCCCCTGGGCCTTTGGAGCATTGTCCTCTGCCCCTCATCCCATCCTTTTGGTGGCTTCAGTAGGGACCAGGCCACCCCCCTCCCCGTTCGGACCCTCCTGTGGTTCCTCACCACCCACAGGTTCAAATCCCCCCTTTGGCTTCTGTCCCCTCTCCTCCCTTTCCTGTCTACTGCCCCCTGCTGTCCTCATGTCCCCACTGCTTCCTGTTCAGTTTCCAGCCCCTCCTGTTCCCTCCACCAGGAAGCCCTCTCCTGCATCGCTGCCTGTCCGACCCTCCACGGCCCCCACCCTGTTTGGCTTCAGTAACACTCTTCTTTGTCCCGAAGAATCTCCATTCTCCCAAGCTCCAGTGACCGCTTGCTTTTCTGAGGACTCACTTTCCTGGGGGACCCCCATCTCTTGCTTTTGAGGGGTTCGTTCACCAAATGCTTGCAGGAGGCACTGTGGCGGGCGTTGAGGAAATCCCTGCCCCCGGCGGAGCGGACAGCTGAGTGGGGGGTGATGGGTAGTAAACAGGATAAACAGCTGAAAAGGCATGTTTGGGGCCACAGAGACCAAGAAAAGGAAAGGGGACTGGAGCATCTAGGGCAGGGGAGATGGCTGCAGTTTTAAAGCAAGTTGTCAAGAAAGGCCTCAGCAAGGAGCTGATATTCGAGCAAAGATTAGAAGGGAAAGAGGGAGGGAATTGTGTGCGCATATTCCAAGAATTGCATCCCAGGCAGAGGAAGCAGGCGGTGCAAAGGCCCTGAGGTGGGCCGGAGCTGGCTCCCCATGCAGCCATTCCTTGGACGGTGAAGTCCCCAGGAGAGATGCTTTGTCTTCAGTCCTACTCACTCCTCCTTGACTCCCTCCCCCCCAAGTCCAGGGCACAGACTGAGAGAATCTAGGGTTAGAACACCCTTTTGTGCCTGGCCTTGGTCACTGAGCTTGACTTCACACTCGCCACAGGAAGAGACACAGGGCAGAGACCCAGGTCAGCTGGCTCTGCTTGACTAGCTGGGTGACTGCGGGCCTGTCACCAGTCCCCCGTGGCCCCCTCAGTTTTCCCAACTGACCTTATTTATTTGTTAGTTATTAAGCTTAACGTCCCTTTTCCTTTCATTTATTTGCATTTAATTTTTAAAAGTTCAAATGTAACGTCAGTGAATTTGTTTTTATTTATTTCACCTAGCTTGGGTTTTATTCATCTCTCTTTTTTTTTTTTAACGTTTATTTATCTTTTTTTTTTTTTTGTAATTTTTTTTCAATGTTTATTTATTTTTGGGACAGAGAGAGACAGAGCATGAACGGGGGAGGGGCAGAGAGAGAGGGAGACACAGAATCGGAAACAGGCTCCAGGCTCTGAGCGGTCAGCACAGAGCCCGACGCGGGGCTCGAACTCACGGACCGCGAGATCGTGACCTGGCTGAAGTCGGACGCTTAACCGACTGCGCCACCCAGGCGCCCCCGTTTATTTATCTTTGAGAGAGAGAAGGACAGAGCGCAAGCAGGGGAGGGGCAGAGAGAGAGGGAGACCCAGAGACAGAGACACAGAGACAGGAATAAATGGCTCATCAGCCCCTATCAACTGTGGCCCGGAGTCAGCCTGATTCATTGTGGAAGGATCCTAAAATTCTTCATCCTGTTTGGAGTCAGTTCCTAAGTTGGACTGTTCACGCTTACCCCCCCAAGAACTCCTGAGATGTTGTAGCCGGTGGTAAACCAAAGCGTATAATCGTTTAATTTCGAAAGGCAAATTCTATCAAAATCAAATCCTTCAAAAACTTTGTGCAGTTTAAAAAAAAAAAGACAAAAAGCAAACCCAGACTCCTAATTTGGGAAGTGGGTGTGTTAGGGGTCTCACACAGGTATGGGGGTGAGTGGTGGAGGGCAGACAGGTGTTAAAAACCTCAGACCGGGTGGGGGGGGGTGGGGTGGTGTCTGGGAGGCAGGGAGGAGCCTGCGGAGAGAGGCCGGAGGGCGGCAGGGGGGCGGAAGGGGGAGAAGCTTGTGCTCCATCCCCCCCACCGGGCATCTCGCTGTCCCTCCCTCCACCGGAGGCTCCAGTTTCTGGGCAGACAGCTGGAGTCAAGTTCAGCTTTTGTTCTGCCCGCTCCCCTGAGGGAAGAAAGCAAACACCCGTGACTTCGTGACTGCAGACGCACAGACACCCCCCTTCCCCCCCCCCCCCCCCCCCCCCCCGTTGTCTCTGGGGGCTTTTCATTCCCAATTCTCAGGACACGGTCCAGCCACCACCCTCTTGCTCAGTCCTTCCCCACTCCTTTCTGCTGCTGCTGTTGCTTTTTTTTTTTTAATGCCTATTTTTGAGAGAGAGCGTGAGCGGAGGAGGGGCAGGGAGAGAGGGGGGACAGAGGATCCCAAGCGGGCTGTGCCACGGACAGCAGAGAGCCTGATGCAGGGCCCGAACTCAGGAACCGAACGGTGAGATCATCCCCTGAGTGAAAGTCGGATGCTCGACTGACTGAGCCACCCAAGCACCCCGCCCCTTCTGCTTCTTTATTATTTTTTAAATGTTTTTATTTATTTTTGAGACAGAGACAGGGCATGAGCAGGGGAGAGGCAGAGAGAGAGAGGGAGACACAGAATCCGAAACAGGCTCCCGGCTCCGAGCTGTCAGCACAGAGCCCGACGCGGGGCTCGAACTCACAGACTGTGAGATCCTGACCTGAGCTGAAGTGGGACGCCCAATCCACTGAGCCACCCAGGCGCCCCCCGCCCCTTCCGCTTCTTTAATAGCAGCCTTTTCTCCAAGGCCCCAAGACATCCTGATACCCGCTCTGAGCCTTCTTGGAACCCTTCCGGGCCTCAGTTTTTCTATCTGTAAGATGGGATTTAACTGGGAGCCGTGAGCCTAGTCCTGGGCTTCCCCCCCCCGCCTCTCCCTTATTTCAAGTTTTAGAAAAATCCCACAAGGAAGAAGATTGGAGTTTTTAGAAACCCATAGATCCCCAGTTCCTCAAGGCTTCCTGGAAAGTCTGTCTCGCGTGTTCATTCCCCAGAGTCACTATTTCTTTAATTCCTTCAACAGACATTGATGGGGCACCTACTATGCGCCAGGCCCTGTTGTAGACACTGGAGATGAGGGCCAGCTTCGCAGACCCTCACTCAGAAGGGCCCCAGTTTGGTTTACTGCTCTCTTGTCGCCATCTTGAAACTCTTAATGATTTTTGAACAGGAGGCCCCCGCATTTTCATCTTGCACCAGGCCTTGCAAAATCCGTACCTGGTATCAGCTGCGGATACAGTAGTGACTGAGGTGGACAAAGATCCCTGCCGGTGCGGAACTGACATCCTAGGGGGCGGGGTTAGACCAAAGGGAAACAATGTATTCGGAAGGTTCGCGGTGTGGCATCAGCTAGTAAGAACAGGGAGGAAAAAAAAAAAAAACCCAAAACTGCTAATAAAGCCTCTTTGGGTGCTGCCCAGTGCGGACGGTAGGAGAGGAACAGGCCTTGTAGACCGTGGGGGAGGGAAGGTGCTCCAGGCAGAGGGCACTGCGAGCGCCGAGGCCAACACCAGAAAGGAGGCCACTGTGATGGGTCTGACCAGAGGAAACGGAGGGGAGATGGGCCCAGGAAGTTGCCAGGGGGTACTGTGTGGAGCAGGGGTGGGCAGAGTCTCCCTGTGAAGGGCCAGGCCGTGATATTTTTGTCTTCAAGGGCCCTCAGACCTCAATTCTGCCAATGCAGCTTGAGAGCAGCCATTGGCTGCTCTGAATGGATGGGCCTGGCTCCGCCCCAAGAAAACTTTTATTTATGGACGCGCCATGTGAATTTCATGTCATTGTCAAGCATCACATCACAAGATATTACTCTCCTTTTGGTCTTTTTTTCCCCCCAGCCACTTAGAAGTGTAAAAACTATTCTTAGCTCTTGGGCCACAGGAAACTGGGGGAGGGGGGCTGGGATTTGGTCCCGGGGACCAGTTTCCGTAGAACCTCTTGGGCCTTCAGAGCAGTCTGGATTTTACGCCGAGTGAGGTTGTGGAGGCTTTTGAGCAGGAGGAAGATGGGAGACAAGGGCAGGGGCTAGGAGACCAGGGAGGAGGTATCCCCAGATGGAGCCTCCAGCGACAGGGCTGGCCCACAGGCAAGATTGGGTACGTTGATCGAGTTTGCAGGGTTGGCTGGTGGGTTGGGTGCGAGAGACAGGAGCCCTCAACACCCACCCCTCCCCAACTGCTTGTTACCAAACCCTCCAACTTCCTGCCCCACCTCTCCTTCCTCCTGCGCAAAGGTGTCTAAGACGAATGCCAGACAGATCTTGCCTCCCGAGCCATGTCTGGGGACATCTGTGGTGGTCGCATTGGGGGGTGCTCCTGGCTTCAAGTGGGTGGGGGCCAGGGATGCTGCTCAGCCCCCACGGCACCCATGCCAGCCCCCCAGCAGAGAACGATCTGGCCCTGAAATGTCCGCAGTGCCTGAGTGGAGGAACCCGGCTTTATGCTGTCTGTTGCATTGACCGTCCCATCTAGCGGTTGGGGAATTGAGACCCAGAGAAGGAGCGTGCCTAGGCCAAAGTCACACAGTGTGCAGAACATGACCAAGCTGGACTCAAGCCCCCTCCTCCTGTCTGCAGTCACTGCTGCTAAACTCAGGTCCCAGAAGGCCATCGCTATACTCACCCCTACTCTCCCCTCTCATCCCTGTGTCCTCCCCACCTCTGCTGGCGCCTTTGTGAATTTGCAGCCACATCAACATGGTGGGCCATTTTGCAACCTTTAGTGGCTCCCTGATGTCCCACATTCCTGGTTTCCCCCTCCTCCCAGGGACACCCCTCTTCCTCGGCCCTACCCTTCAGTTATGACCCTCATCCAGCTGGTCCTGGATCAGGGCACAGGTAACTGGGCTGGTTGAGGCGAGCGATAACTTCGCGATTCCTCCTGAATGTGATCTTGTCCTTGCCACCCCCTAACTCGGGGGGATCCTGGCCGTCCTCTAAGTTTCAGCTCAGATGCCCTCTCTTCTAGGAAGCCCTCCCAGACTCCCCAGGGTCAGGAGTCCTCTCTGAGCTCCCAGCTGGCCTGGACTGCCCCCATCACAGCCCCAGTCACCCTGGTTCATCAATCCATTGGGTGTACCTGTCTCCCCAGGGACCCCAGTGATAACAGCGGCATCTGTCACTGCCAGGCCCAGTGCAGCACCAGGCATCCCGGTGCTCTGACAAGCAGAGTCAGTAAATGAAATTCACATGGCCCAGAGGGCCTTGTGAGTCATTCATTCACTCAGCAAACGTTTATCAACTGTCTCACCCCACCCCGAGGTGCCAGGTCTGTGCCAGGGAGGCCTCAGCCTGGCCCTGCGGTCAGGGGGCTCCCAGTCTGAGAAAACAACCAGCGAACACAGACCCTACCAGCCCCTTGGGAGGAGCTGTGTCCCCTCTGCTTTCCAGTGATTTAACTGAGCACCTACTATGGCCTGTGTCCCAGGATTCAGCATTAGACATGCACATGGGCGCAAGCACACCTTTGACGAACGAATCCGTGTTTATCGCGCACTTGCTGCCTACCGGGCACCAGTGAGGGCTTTGCACAGAGTACCTCATTAGTCCTCTCGCTAACACCGCGTGTAGTAGCTACTGTTTGTTTTGAACCCCATTTTCCAGATGAGGAAGGCGATGTCCAAAGCAGGTAAGTACCTTGACTGGGTCGCACAGGCGTTAAATGTGAGGGGCCTGGGTGCAGGGCCCTGGATTCAAATTCAAGTTCGTCAGACTGCTGGGTCCCACGGGTGCAAGAGTGAATGAATGATGGCCAGGCAGCAGTGGGAAGCTGCGTCCGCCGAGAGGGCTCAGGCCGGAGTCACCCGCGACCCGCAGCCAGCTCAGACGAGGCGGAGACGACGCAGGCGGATCCCTGCAGATCCAGTGGGAGCCCGCGGGGGCGAGGGAGGCGGGCCTCGTTCGCCGCATCCCCCTCGCGGCAGGAAAGTCAGGTAGTGCCCGGGCGGCACTGCGCCCCCAGAGCCTAGCCCCCCCCCCCGCCCCCCGCCCCCCGCCCCCAGCACGACCCCTACCGTGGGGGCGGGGCCTCCGGGAGGGGGCGGGGCGCGCGGGCACCCCGGCCCCTGACTCCTCCAGCCCCTCCCTCCGGGTCCTTCCAGCCCCGCCCCCGGCCTCCTCCAGCCCCTCCCTCCCGGTTCCTCCAGCCCCGCCCCGGCACGACCCCTACCGTGGAGGCGGGGTCTCCGGGAGAGGGCGGGGCGCACGGCAGGGCGGTGGAGCTCGGGCACTCCGGACCCTCACCCCTCCAGCCCCGCCCCCAGACCCCCTCCAGTCCCGCCCTCCGGGCCCTTCCAGCCCCACCCCCGGGCCCCTTCAGCCCCTCCCTCCGGAGGCCTCTACCCCTCCCTCCGGGTCCTTCCAGCCCTTCCCTCCCGGTTCCTTCAGCCTCTCCCCAGCAAGACCCCTACCGTTGGGGGCGGGGGTCTCCGGGAGGGGGCGCGGCGCGCGGCCACTCCGGACCCTCACCCCTCCAAGCCCCGCCCAGACCCCCTCCAGCCCTTCCCTCCGGCCCCTCCCCCCCCCCCCCCTCCCCCCCCCCCCCCCCTCGGCCCCCCCCCCCCCCCCCCCCCCCCCCACCCACCCCCCCCGACGCCCCCTGCCCCGCCCCGGCCCCGCTCCAGCCCTTCCCTCCCGCCCCCTGTCCCTCTCTCCGGCCCCCTCCAGCCCCTCCCGCGGGCGTTCCTGCCCCTCCCTCCGGGCCCCCCTCCCAACCCCCCGCTCCGGCCCGGTGGCCTCCCGGAGCACCGAGCCGGGCACCTGGCGCCCTGGCCGCCATGAAGCAGCTGTGCGTGTGCGCCGCCGCCTCCTGCGCGGTAGGGCCAGGGGAGGGGGCGCGGGAGCGGGCGGGGCTCGGGCCCTAACTCTCCCCTCCCTGCCCGCCCCTCCCCGCCCCTGGCTGGGCCAGGACCGGACCCCCGCCCCCAGGCCCGGGAAGGACCGGCAGTGAGGGGGGTGCGGGAGGAGGGGGGCAGAGGTCGAGGGGTGGATGTTTGGGGAGGCAGCTTTGAGAACAGAAGGGGACACGGGAAAATGTAGAGGGCATTTGGAGGGACAGTTTCGGGGACCCGTTTTGGGTGAGTTCACTTGAGGGGATAATTTGGACTATGTTTTAAGGAACCATTCTCGGGAAAATATAGTGACATTTGGAGTATAATTTCAGAGAACATTCAAGGGATATTTTTGGAAGGACATTTTTGGGCCAGATGTTGGGGTCATTTGGGGGGATGATTTTGGAGACACTTCGGAAATTTGGGGAAGACGTTTTGGAACGTATTTCACGCTACGGTTGTTTAGAGCACGGATCTTGGGACATTTAGGGGACAATTGTGGCATTTCAGGGACAGTTTAAGAAGGATAGATGACAGATGGTTCTGGAAGACATTTTAAAGGGACCCTTTTAGGGGTTCCCATGGGAAGATTTTGGAGGTGGGGGTGATGTTTGGAAAGGTGGCTTTCACTAAAGGGCTGGCTGGGGACAATTTCTGGAAAGATGCGGGGGGGGGGGGGGGGTTTTAATGGGACGATGAGGGAAAGGGCTGTTGTATGGACCTGGGAGCGGACGCTGGGGGATGTAGGCTTGGGGGACGCTGTCTCAGACCCCCGCCCAGGACTACCTCCCCCTGCAGCTGCGGCTCAGCCCCGCTGACCTTGGCTCCTGCCCGCCCTGTGGCCCCTGCCCCATCCCGAAGCCGGCCGCCAGAGGCAGGCGCCAGGCAAGTGCCCAAGGGCAGGCAGTGAAGCCCGGAGCCCCGGCCAGGGGGGAGCAGGGAGGGGGCCGCGATCGCCTGGCCCCACTCTCCTCTGGGTGTGCCCTGTAGAGCCAGGAGTGGGGCAAAAGTGACGAGCGACTGCTACAGGCGGTGGAGAACAACGACGCTGCACGGGTGGCCGCTCTCATCACCCGCAAGGGGCTGGTGCCCACGAAGCTGGACCCCGAGGGCAAGTCCGCGTGAGTGCCCACACCCTGGGGGTGGAGGGATGAGGGGCGGCCATCCTGCAGCTGATCCCTGGCCTCCGACCTCCAGATTCCACCTGGCTGCCATGCGGGGAGCAGCCAGCTGCCTAGAGGTGATGCTGGCACAGGGCTCCAACGTCATGAGCACCGATGGGGCAGGTACTGCCTGCTGGGCCCCGGGGGAGGGATGAGGAGCTCAGACCGGGGGCTCAGCCCGCAGGTCCACTCAGGTCCCGCTCCCTGGCTTCAGCGACGTGCTGAAAAAGAGGGGGTTCCGTTCAGTGCCCCCCACCCCGGGAGGCACAGGGACTTGTCAGGCTGCAGTGAACAAGAAAAAAGACTATGTAGCTGGCACCAATCAAGGTGAGTCGACAGCTCGTGGGCGGGAAGTGGCCAGGACTCAGATAGTGGTTAAGGCAGAGGAATTAGCTGGAACAGAGGATTCCCTGAGCTTGAGAAGGACCTGGGGAGGGGAGAATAACAAGTAGAATTTGGGGGGAAGGGGGAGGTAGTATCTGACGTGTGGGGAGTAGCTGGGGTTTAGGGGTAGCTGGGAGGAGCTGGAGCCAAAGGAGAGTCTGGGTGTATGACTTAACGAGGGCTCTGAGGGAATGTCTGAGACAGAAGGCGTGGCCAAAGGGAGTGGCTGGGGCTCTGGAAGTAACTAGGGGGGGGAGCATAGCCCTGGCTGAAACTTCGGGACATCGTAGGAGGCACAGGCCGCCCGTGGGATGGCAAGGGTTTGTGGATTGGTGGGAGCATACGCAACAGCGGGATTCCGAGGGACAGGGCTGGAGCTGCATGTTGTCGGGCACGGAGGGTGGCTGGGGACATGGGGAGGAGGGGCTGGGGACACGGACCGTGGCTGGGGCAATAGGGCGTCAGAAGTGGGAGGGTGTGGAGTATAGTCGAGATGAGAATGTCTGGGACACAGACTGGCTGGCCCCTGGAGAGTCTCCAGCTACGGGGAGTAGCACGGTTTGGAGAAGTACCTGGGGTTTGGGGCGTTCACGGGACACAGAAAGTCCTCGCAGATAGTTGACACAGATTTGGGGAGCAGCCAGAAGCTCCTTGAGTATGTGGAACCCTAGCGAACCCTCCCTGCCTTTCAGGTTACAATGCCCTCCACCTGGCGGCCAAGTATGGGCACCCACAGTGCTTGGAACAGCTGCTACAGGTCATTTACCCCCTCGTGTCAGATACTCCCCTAACGGAGATACTCCCTTCCCCTGACTACCCCTGACTTCTAGCAGTTCCCTGAACCGCACCCCCCACCACCAGATACTCCCTGAATCCTGGGTGTGTCTTAGCCTCCTTTGCTCCTGAGCCCCAGCTACTCCCTGGACAACCAGATACTCCCTGAGTGTCCAGATACTTCACACACCCGAGATATGCTCCCAACACCAGGTATCTCCTGAGCCCCAGCTTCTCCTCAAACCCTAGGTGGTGGCTACAGCCACTCTCGGAGCTCTCGTCAAGCCCCCAAGCCCCCAGCTGCTCCTGAACTCCCAATGAGTCCCTCTGTCACCAAATTTCATGAAAAAGCAAAGAGAGTCACTTGGGAGTCCATGAGGAGGTGGGGTCCGCGGAGCGGGCACGGGGGAGGGAAGAGATAGGTAGGGAACCTGAAATACAGCAGAGCCCAAGAAGGGGCGGGTCCCAGTTCCTGGAGAGCCTCCAACGACCCACACCCCTCCCTCCCCAGGCGTCCTGCGTCGTGGATATCGTGGACAGCAGTGGATGGACAGCCCTGCATCATGCAGGTGGGTGCAGCCCAGCTTTGCCCTGCCCACCATGACCCAGAGGGTGCTGGGCTTGGGATTATTCTACTCCGGGTCCTGGGGGACTGGCCGCGAGCGTTCTGCCTCCTTCCTCCTTTTTCCTCACCGAGTCCCTGCTGTGCGCGCGTCCCCGGGCTCAGCATTAATCCTCAGGAACACCTTGAGCCCCAGTCACCCCATCGGACAGGCAAGGTGGTTGAGGCTCAGCCACGAGAAAGCGGGGAAGACTCAGGCTGTCTGACCCCCAAGCACCAGGCCTGGGCGAGAACGATGGTGGTGGTAAGGACAGTGACCAGAATGTACTTTCCTAGGGAGTCTCAGGAAGGGCAAAGATCCAAGCATCCTTCATGGTCCTTGAATCCAAACTCCTTCCTGAGGGAGGCCAAGGGACCTGCCCGCTTGAACCAGAAGCCAACCCGGCATCTGTCCACCATGCCCATGAGATCAGGGAATGACTTTCGCTCATGACTCAAGAAATGCCTGACCTTTTGGAAACAGAATAAGCTGGGATTTGCTTTGGGGGTTTTAATCGTGGGTTGAAACTTCCGGGCAGTTGGCGTGTGCTGCCACCTAGTGGTCACACTGTGGAAGCTCAGCCGGTTATTTCATTCAATAAATATTTAAGTTCCTGCGATGTGTCAGGCTCTGTTCTAAGCGCTGGGATTGCAGCAGAAAACCAAATGCCGTACCCCCTCGAGCACAAAGCAGATAATCAGATAGGTCTTCTTGACATTTCTTTCTTTTTTGAGAGAGAGAGAGAAGGTGGGGGAAGGACAGAGAGAGGGAGAGAGAGAATCCCAAGCAGGCTCTCAGCTGTCAGCACAGAGCCCCACGCGGCGCTCGAACTCATGAACTGTGAGATCATGACCCGAGCCTTGACCGACTGAGCCCCCCAGGCGCCCCTCTTGTTGACATTTCTAGTGATGGCATGAAACCCTTCCTCCTTTGCGGCTCTGGACGCACCGTCTTCCCCTTCCTTGACCTTACAAGGCTGTTTCTCGCTTCACGGCTCCTAAGAAACCTCTACCCTCTTCCTTTTCACCTTCGAGACTCAGAACTCAGGTCAAACCCCATGAAGCCTGCCCAGGCTCAGCTGACGTCTGATCCCTCCAGTGAACATTACCAGCCTCTGTATGAGGCTTGGCCCATGGTAGGCACGTACTGCTGGCTAAAGCGAAGAGAGGAAATGCATAAAAATTAGCCCAAACTTCCACCTTGAAAGAGAGCCATGGTGGGATGTGGCAGGAACTTGGGACAGGGAATTAGCAGACCTGATCCTAGCTCTGTCTCTTACCCTACTGGCTGACTGTGCACCTGGGTGGGCCTCAGTTTCCTCATCTGTAAAATAGGGAGGCGTACCTTTGCTATTGCCCTCCCGGAAGGTGGGAACTTCTGTCACAAAATAAGGGATAAGAATCACACCAGGCAGAAGGCCCGCCCCCAAAAATGTCTAAACCTTGCCCTACCTACCCTCCCTCTTTTTCCAGCGGCTGGCGGCTGCATTTCCTGCTCAGAAATCCTTTGCTCTTTCAAGGCACATCTGAGTCCCCGAGATCGGGTGAGCCTCCGGGAACTTTTTGGGCACCGTACTTGAGGTACGCTGTCACCAAGTGGCGGCATCCCGGGCGCCCGTTAAAAAGCGTCAAAAGGGTCTGGAGTGAAGTTCAGGGGCAGTCGTATGGGCTTCCCTACCTCCCAAGGTCGGCCTCTCACATTTTGTCTCGTCCTTCCCCTGATTCCCACCAGTCAGGTACAACGCCCCTTATCATAGCCGCTCAGATGTGTCACACAGATCTGTGCCGCCTCCTCCTGCAGCAGGGGGCTGCCGCAAATGACCAGGATCTGCAGGGCAGGTGAGTATCTCCCATCCCAGTTGGCCCGTTGTATGCCGTGTGACCTTGGGCAAGTCTCTTAGCCTCTGTGGGTGGGGGATCTAGTTGCCTCTTCCCCTCCCCCACGCAGCCTGGGTATGGAGGAGGGCCTGGGGGTTTGAGAATGCCCTCACTTCCTCAGCAGCCCCCTCTCCTGGTAGGACAGCCCTGATGATGGCCTGTGAGGGGGCCAGCCCCGAAACAGTGGAGGTGCTGCTTCAGGGCGGGGCCCAGCCGGGCATCACCGACGCCCTGGGCCAGGATGCTGCCCACTACGGCGCCCTGGCGGGAGACAAACTCATCCTGCACCTCCTGCAGGAGGCAGCTCAGCGCCCCTCACCACCCAGTGGTATGCACCCCCGCCCTGTCCCCCCCCCCCCCAGGCCCCGGCCAAAGCGAATCTCCTTCCCTTTGTCCGCTGGAGACAGTTTCAAGGTACCCTCTTTACTGCATCATAGAAGCATGCCTCCGCCGATGCTGCTCAGAACAGTTTCGAGGGTCCCCGGAGCTTTTAGAATAATCTTGGGGGGGGGGGTCCACTCTGCTTTCCTGGGTCATCCTGATGCTCGGATATTTGCCTTTCCTAAGAATTGGCACCCCGTACCTGCCCCATCCTGGAGGTGCTCCTGTCCTCCCCTTTGGAGAGTTTCAAGGTCCCTCCTATCAGCAGCTGCAAACGTAGTCGAGTCCTACTCTTGGGGAGTCCTGACTCTTGGGGAATTGGGAGCCCACCCCTGCCGTAAGTCCCTTGGGCGCACTAGTGCCCTTCCTAGGGCTGGGAATAGAGTTCCTAAAACCGAGTGCCTGACCCTGCTTCGCTCTCTTCCCTGCCCTCCTAGAGGATGACTCGGGCGAGGCATCATCCCAGGTATGGATCCCTAAGCAGTGAATGAGTCGTCCCCCTGCACACGCTACCTTCCCCCTTGTCCCAAGCTTTCTGGGGAGAGTCCCAGGGTTGTGACCTAGGAAGACCTGTTTGGGATGAATGCTTCCTTCAGGGTATGCTGTTACCAAGTGGTAGCAGCATCTACAGCATAACTCTCAGAAGTGGGTGAGAACACTGGCGGGGGGGGGGGGGGGGGCCCGGGGCCAAATCAGGGGGCTGGGGCGGCGTGGTAGAGGGAACCGAGTTTGGTGAAGTCGGGGAAGGAGGCAAGTCCGGCCTCTTTCGCTCTCCCAGCCGAATATCATCTCAGCTCCACGGGGAAAGGGAACTTGTAGACAATTTGGTCTGGTACCAAGTACCGAGGCACAAAGAGACGCTGAGCGTAAAGCGTAAGATCTGGAACTCTCTGGAGATGTGGCCCCTTTCATGCTGGGATAAGTGAGGACCCGGGGAGAGGCAGGGTCTTGCGCGGGCTGAGGTCGGTGGCGGATAGCGGGGCCCTGCTGGCCTGGTGTCTACGGGTCAGAGGCTGGCAGCTTCCCCACGGGCTCCCTCCACCCCTTCCCCCAGAACTCTGTGTGGAGCCACGAAAAGCAAGGGGCCCCCAAGAAGCGGAAAGCGCCTCAGCCCCCTGCCAGCATCCCCGTGCCGGTGAGAGATGTCCTGGCTGTGGGGGCGGAACAGGGGAGGGCGGGCGGGGGGCGGGAGGCACAAGGTCTGGCTCAGATACGGGAGGGGACGGCCCTTGGGCCTCATGTGAAGGTGGCGGGTCCCCGGGTTGGGGGGGACAGGATGATCGCGATGCCTACGAGGAGATCGTGCGGCTGCGCCAGGAGAGGGGCCGCCTGCTGCAGAAGATCCGGGGCCTGGAACAGCACCAGGAACGGAGGAAACAGGAGGTGAGGGGCCCCAGAGACACAGGCCTGGGGCTCAGCCTGGGGTGGAGTGCAGTTTTGTGGGGAAGACCCCCCCTCTCTCTCCTAGCTCCCTCCTCCCTCCCTCCCCCTCACTCACTCTGCTCCAGCCACACGGGCCTCCTTGTGGCTCCTCCAACACGCCAGGCCTGGTCTTGCCTCAGGACCTTTGCACATGCTGAGCCCTCTGCTTGGAACACGCTTCCTCCAGATGTTCCTGTGGCTTCCTTCCTCTTTTCCTTTGGGTCTTTGCTCAGAAACCCCTTGCCAAAGACACCTTCCCTGTCCACCTTATATAAAATTGTGACACCCCGGACTCACTTCCCTTCGTTTTTTCTTTCTTTTTTTTTTTTTAATGTTTATTTATTTATTTTGAAAAAGAGAGTGAGAGCGGGCACGTGTGAGCGAGGGAGGAAGGGAGAGAGAGAGAGGGAGAGAGAATCCCAAGCAGGCTCCTCACTGTCAGTACAGAGCCCGATGTGGGGCTCGATCCCACAAACCACGAGATCATGACCTGAGCCGAAACCAAGAGTTGGACGCTCAAATGACTGAGCCCCCCAGGCGTCCTGAGTTTCCTTTATTTCTATTCAAAGTGCTTACTGCTATTGGACATGACGTACATTTTATTCATGGTCACCCATTTGACTATAAGCCTGTGAGCAGAGCCATGGTTGACCGGGATGGGCTCACCGAAGATGCTTGATGAATATTTATTGGATGAGCGAATATTTGAGTGAGGCAGTGAATGAATGAGCGGCCCCAAACGGGGTCTGACACTGAATAAATACTTCGTGATGAGTCAGGGGGCAGAGCAGTGCCGGGTGCGCAGGAGGTGACACAACGGACGTCTGCGGTCGGGATGGAGGGCTACTAAGCAGAGGCGGGGAGGGGAGGTCCTTCTACCCGGATTCGAGCCCCGTCCCCTCTTCTTCCCGTCAGCTGCCAGAGACAGAGGCCAGCTCCCTACACAGCCTGGAGAGACAGGTAGGTGGGAGCCGTGGGGACAGCCAGCCCCGCCAGCCGCCCCCCGGCGACTCCTCCTGGAGGCTGGCCGAGCCCCCCACTGCCCTCCTTCCAGGTACAAGAGCTGCAGCAGCTGCTGGCGGAGAAGCAGGAAGAGAAGGAGAGCCTGGGACGCGAGGTGGAGAGTTTGCAGAGCAGGCTGTCCCTGCTGGAGGTGGGCGGGGCCTCGCCCCTGCCGGAGGTGGGCGGGGCCTCTCCTGCTGCGGCTACAGGACGACCACACCAATACATATACACGCGCACAGCCACACTCCCAACAATCAAACGCGGCGCAAACGTGCCATCACAGGCAATACGCCCACAGACACACGTCCGGACACAAAACGGACACGTCCCAAAACGCGTAGCCTGTACGCGCAGGGATGAACGACCACGGTCATCCGCACGTGGCCCTGCCCGTAAAGCTGGCAACCACAGCAAAACGTCTGTGAATGCATAATCACACACGCACCCTGTACACCCTCAACGTGTGCCCAACAGACGCTTCTCATCCAATCACACGCGGACGACAGGGCCACAGGTCCGTGTACACACACGTGGATTCTCCAAAATACGTCCATTCGCAAACATAGGTACGTACACAAGCATGCCCGCGCACACGGACACGCACACGTTGAAACATTCACGGACACACCAGACTAAAACACAAGCACAAAATCACACGTATCACAGGAGCTCACACGGGAGATGCGGGGGGCCACACCGCACACACGTGCTCACCACAGACCCACAAACCCTGAGCCACGTGATCCGGGACTCGCGCACAGACACGTGACCCCCGCGTGGAGTCGCAGACCCTGTGAGGACACAGCCCACACACCCAGGCCGCACATACGACTCCGGTCAGTGGGCTGTGGTCGCGTGTTTGGGCAGCGGCGGGGGCTGATCGCCGCTCCTCCCTGGGGGCCCAGCGTAGCCCCACGGCACACAGTAGGCACTGAGTAAACTCCGTGGGCCAAACAGATCCCGTCTGATGCCCCGGGGGAGTGTGGGAGATGTGGACACCCCTGTCCACTCTGAATTTGGGGAGGGGAGGGGGACAGGACCCGAGCTGGACCCCGTCCCTCCCCGCAGAGTGAGCGGGAGAACACGAGCTATGACGTGGCCACCCTGCAGGATGAGGAAGGTGAATTGTCTGACTTTCCAGGTGAGCCCCACCCCATCCTCCCTCCCTGCCCACCTTGTCCCTGGGGTCCCCGGGAAACGGGGCCTTGACCCACAGGCATGGAGAGAGTTTGAAGCTGGGAGGGAGGTCGGCCCTCCTCCACCGCTCCAGACCCCCAGCCCCCGTCCCTGTGGCCCAGGACCCTTGGGGCTGACTCTGTGCGCCCACCAGGGGCCGAGGCTCTGCTCTCCAGACGGCTAAGCCCCTCGGCCCAGGAGCTCTTGGCCTCACTGCGGGAGCAAGTGGCTGCACTCACCAGACAAAACCAGGAGCTGATGGAGAAGGTCCAGGTGGGGAAACTGCGGCACCGGAGGGTGGGGTGGGGACAGATCTGAGGACCCCAGGGATTGTCCCCAGGGGGAGGCGGGGGTCAGCGTGGGCATGTGGCTGAGGCTGTGGGCAGGGAAGGTGGCGGCAAGGCCACTTGTGCCCCCGTGGCCCCAAGCTCCCACCGGCTCCCTGCTACCACCTCCCAGATCCTGGAGAGCTTTGAGAAGGATGAGATGGAGGTAAACGGGTCAGCCGAGGTCATCCCCCTGGCCCTCTATGACTCTCTCCGGGCTGAGTTTGACCAGCTCCGCAGGCGGCACGCCGACGCCCTGCGGGCACTGGAGCGACAGGAAGCACAGCGCGGCCCTGGAGAAGAGGAGGCGGCCCCTGGGGAGGGCAAGGGCACGGGAGTCAAGACCACCAGGGACGGGCCAATGGAAATGGAGCTTAATGGCACCACGGCTCCGGGAACCAAAGTTGATGGAGCCGAGGCCCCAGACGACGGGGCTGCAGGAGATGAAACCGTGGAAGCGGCATCCACGGGGGCCGAGGCCACGGAAACAAAACCCACAGACGCGGAGGCCACGGAACCAAAGCCCACGGGCGCCGAGGCCACTGAAACAAAACCCACAGGCGCCGAGGCCACGGAAACAAGATCCACGGGGGGCGAGGCTGCAGAAACAGAGGCTCCAGAAGAGGGAGGAAACCCAGAAACCGAGGCCACAAAGCCAAAAGCCGAGGAAGCAGAGATGAAGGCCAACGGAGTGGGTGAGGTGGAGGCGGAGCTTCCGGGCACAGAGACCACCCACGTGGAGGCCACAGCCCCGAGGGGCCCCCTGGGCGCCGTCCTGCACCCTGGTGCTGCGGAGGCCTCAGAACAGTTGCAAGCGGAGCTGGAGACCAGGATCCGTGGCTTGGAGGAGGCACTCCGGCAACGGGAGCGGGAGGCGGCCGCCGAGCTGGAGGCGGCCCACGGCAAGCGCCAGGCCGCGGAGGCCGAGGCTGGCCGGCTCCGGGAGCGGATGCGCGAGGCTGGGGGTGACGGAGCCTCGGGAGGCGGCGGCGGCGGCGGCGGCGGCGGCGGCGGCAGCGGCGGCGGGGACGCGGTCCAGCTGCGAGCCGCCCTGGAGCAGGCCCGCGAGGACCTCCGAGTCCGGGACTCCCGGCTCCGGGAGCTGGAGGCGACTTCGGCCCGGCTGGACGAGGCCCGTGCTGGCCGCCTGCTGGCCGAGGAGGAGGCCCGGGGCCTGCGGGCAGAGCTGGCCCGGCGGGAGGAGGTGCGGCTGGAGCAGA
>NW_024412512.1:2957970-2962240 GCF_014898765.1 Herpailurus yagouaroundi
GCCACGGCCGCCGGGGAACAGCAGCGGGCGGTGGCTGCCGAGCTCGGCCGCGCGCGGGATGCGGCCGAGGCCCGGGCGGCCGAGCTGGCGGCGGCCTGCGAGGAGGCCCGGCGGGGCCTGGCGGAGCTGCGGGAGGCCTCCGAGGCCCTGCGTCAGTCGGCCGTGCCGGCCTCCGAGCACCACCGGCTACAGGAGGAGGCCCTGGAGCTGCGGGGCCGGGCGGCCGGCCTGGAGCAGGAGGTGGTGGCCACCGGCAAGGAGGCCGCCCGGCTGCGCGCCGAGCTGGAGCGGGAGCGCGCGGGGAGCGTGGCCCGCCTGGAGCACGAGCGCGTGGTGGCCGCCTTGCAGGACGACGTGGCCCGGCTGGAGGGGCAGCTGGAGGAGCTGGCACGACGGCACGAGAAAACCAGCGCTGAGGTGTTCCAGGTGAGCGTGGCCGCCGCACCCCCACCCCCCTGGCCTTGGCAGTCTGACCTGCAGCCGCGGGGCGTGGCCACCCCATTGGTTTCAATCCTATAGACCCTTGACCCTCGGCGGCGTTTCCAGGTGGATGGCCGACCCTGCAGCTGTTCAGATCTCTTGGGTGGTTCCGTTTGTGTGTCTTTTTAAAAACCTTTGGGCCATTTTGACTCCATAATTTTTCTTTTCTTTTTTTTTGATTTCCTTTTCTTTTTAAAATTAAAAAAAAAAATGTTTACTTACGTTTGAGAGAGAGACAGAGTGCAAGCAGGGGAGGGGCAGAGAGAGAGGGGGACAGAGGATCTGAAGCAGGCTCTGTGCCGACAGCAAACAGCTCAATGCAGGACTCGATCCCACAAACTAGGAGATCATGACCTGAGCCAAAGTCGGGAGCTTCACCGGCTGAGCCGCCAGCCCCATCATTTTTCGAAAGGTTAGGGCTCTCTGTGGTTTGTGTATGAAACCTCCGTGCACCCAAGGTCACAGTGTCTCTCAGAAAAGTTATTGCTTTAATTCCAGTCACATTTACCTTTCATCTTTGAATGGTGTGTATGGTGTGAGGCAGGGATTGGGGCCCACTCGTTGTTTTGTAACCACTGACGGTTTTACCTGACATCCATCTTCCCCGCTGGTTCAGAACATCCTGTGGTTCCCGGCGGGCTGTTTAGAGCTTGTCGTTTGATGATCGTTCTCAATGCTTAAGCCCGAAAGTAGGAGGATGTTACACCCAGAGGCTTTTTTTTCCACTTCATTTATTTATTTTGCGAGAGGCAAAGAGAGAGTGACTGGGAGAGGGGCAGAGAGAGGGAAAGCAGGAATCCCAAGCTGTCAGCACAAAGCCCAAGGTGGGGTTCAAACTCACAAACCAGGAGATCATGACGAGCCAAGATCAAGAATCAGAAGCTTAACTGATTGAGCCACCCAGGTGCCCCTGCCCAGAGATGTTTTTCATCTAATATTTCGAGCCCAGTAGATTTTGGTGCTGAGTTATTGTTGCTTTTCTTAAGGCCAGGGAATATTTTTTGTCCCTGGTGGTGGACATTTGATTCCATCTCTTCTTTTAAAAAAGAAACAGCAGGGGCGCCTGGGTGGCGCAGTCGGTTAAGCGTCCGACTTCAGCCAGGTCACGATCTCACGGTCCGTGAGTTCGAGCCCCAAGTCGGGCTCTGGGCTGACGGCTCGGAGCCTGGAACCTGCTTCCGATTCTGTGTCTCCCTCGCTCTCTGCCCCTCCCCCGTTCATGCTCTGTCTCTCTCTGTCCCAAAAATAAACGTTGAAAAAAAATTTAAAAAAAAGCAAAAACAAAAAAACTGGTAGGTGTTATAACAGAACTTGTGAATAAGCCCACATTCGCTGGTTGTTGTCAGGAGAGCATTTTCCTCTCCATGCCCCTGCTCACTTATCCCTACAACAGAGATCATAATACTTTTGAGTCCTCACGTGAAAACGAAATAGTTTAATCTATATGTGATGGTATAAGAGATCCATAGTGGCAGCCATAAGTATTATTTTTCCAAGAAAAAGATTTTAAAAAAATTTTAATGTTTATTTTTGAGAGAGAGAGAGAGAGAGAGAGTGAGTGGGAGGAGGGGAGGGGCAGAGAGAGAGGGAGACACAGAATCTGAAGCAGGTCCCAGGCCCTGAGCTGTCAGCACAGAGCCCGACGCGGGGCTCGAACTCACGAACCGTGGGATCATGACCTGAACCGAAGTCGGTCACTTAACCGACTAAGCCACCCAGACACCTCTGATTTTTCTTTTTTAATTGTTAAAGTGTAGCGAGTCTGTACTGAGTAGAACCTCTCCCTATTATCCTTGTCCCCCTGGAGCCAATATTTCTATAAAGGCCAAAGTTCTCCCAGCCTCCAGCCCACGACCAGTTTTTGTGAAGCTGACATTGCTCCGATCTTGGTATTTTTGCGAAAATGCAGTCATCGTTTGGATGTTGGTTTGCTTTTCGTCCAAAGTCTTCTGGTTTTCTTTCCTGTTGTAAGAAATCTATAAACCTTCACGACACGGAACGAGAAAGGAGCATCAGTAATGAAGACAGCACAACAACTCAAATATAGCACTTCCTGTGTGCCAAGTGCTATTCTAAGCAGATCTGTATTTGTTCATTTTATCCCCGTTATCACTCTGTGAAGTGAGGGCTGTTATTACCCGTATTTTACATATGGGGAAACTGAGACACAAAGAAGTTAAGTCAGTTGTCTAAGGCCACACAGCTAGCAGGTCAGAAGTCTCTGGCAGAGTCAGAAAGTTCATGGTGCCCAGGAAGAACCCCAAACTCCCCTGAGTCAAAGTCCTCAAGGTCAAAACGGGCTTGACTGTCCTCAGGCCAGAATAGAAGCATCAGAAGACTCTGGGTGCCAGGCATCTGGGATCCACGTGTCCTTGTGGTCACACATGGGCTTGGGCTGCAGGTCCAGAGGGAGGCGTTATTCATGAAGAGTGAACGTCACGCGGCCGAGGCCCAGCTGGCCACGGCAGAGCAGCAGCTGCGGGGGCTCCGCACCGAGGCCGAGCGGGCACGCCAGGCCCAGAGCCGTGCCCAGGAGGCCCTGGATATGGCCAAGGAAAAGGACAAGAAGGTGCGTCCACTTCTCCTGTGCTCACTTGAGGGGTTCCCACTCAACAGAGGTTGCGGGAAATCCAAGAATGTCCCAGACGAAAGAGTCTTGGGAGATCATCCCCTTTTCCAGATGGGAGACTGAGGCACGGAGAAGGGAGGGCACAACTCAGACACACGGGCGACTGTTCTAACTATGAATTATAACTACAGTGACATTTATGGAGCACTTACGGCATGCTGGGCCCCCTGCCATGCCTTTGACATGGACTACGCGTTTAATCCTCATATCAACTTCCCATAAGATTGGTGCTTTTATTGATTGTCCCCATTTGCGGAAATGAGGCACAGAGAGGTGATGCCACTTGCCCGAGGTCACACAGCCATGCAGCGGTTCGGGCAGCGTTTGAACCCAGGTTCCCAAGTTCTGGTCCCGGGACCAGAACAATGATGGCTAACAGCAGCCTGTGGCTGTTGGGTGGAGCGGTTTTCACACACTATCACTTTTCCTTCCCTTCTAATCCCAAAAGCCAGAAGGCATCCTTATTCCCGTTTTCTAGATGAGCAAGCCGAAGCTCTGAGAGGCAAAGTGAGCGGCTCGAAGTCTCACATCGTGTCACTGGACAGCGGATGTGACTCCCAGAGCCCCAGGTGCATTGGCACCAGGTCACCCAGCCCTAGCTCGCTGTGTGACCTTGAGCAAGTCAGTCGACCTCTCTGAGCCCAATACCGCCTCTTGCACAATGAAAATAAAATTGTGGTAGAGATTATGGTGGATTTGTTGCAGGGTCTGTCCCTCTCCGCGCTGGTGACCCTCAGGACGGGTCACCGGGGGAGCCGTCCTGGGTGCCGTGGGGGCTGAGCAGCATCCCTGGCTTCCACCCCCTCCATGCTAGAAGCACCCCTGGTGTGACAACCACAGATGTCCCCAGACATCTCCTGGAGTCCCCTGGGGGCAGAATGGCCCCCTGGTTGAGAACCTCTGATCCATAGTAGAATAGTACAGCCCTGCATTTATTGAGCACCTGTTGTTTGCCAGGCAGAGTTTAGACTTAACCTCTGTTCAGAATCACAGTGACCCTCCAAGGTGAGAACTGTGACTCCCCTTACTGTACAGAGCAGGAAACTGAGGCTCGGAGGGGTTGAGTCATCTTCCCGAGATCTCCTGCAAGAAGGGAATAGGGAGGGGACCCAAACCCAGGGCTGCCTGGCCCAGCGCCCCGCCCCCTCCCCCCCCCCCAGG
>NW_024412512.1:2962340-2976522 GCF_014898765.1 Herpailurus yagouaroundi
CCCCCCCCCCCCAGATTACAGAGCTGTCCAAGGAAGTCTTCAGTCTCAAGGAGGCCCTGAAGGACCAGCCAGCCGCCCCAGGCCTCTCGGAGGTGGAGGCCCTCCGTGGCCAGGTTAAGACTCTACAGGAGCAGCGGGAGGTGAGGGCACAGGGCAGGCATCCCGGGAGAGGGACGGGCCGGCGGGCATGGGAGGAACATTATTCAGCATTTTAGCAGCTTGTCACCCTGGTGCGGGGGCTCCGGGTCTCCAGGGCGCAGTGGGGCATGTTCTTGGGGAGGGTGGGTCCCGCTTTCTGAGCCCCCCTCCCCCCATACCCACAGCAGGCTGCCAGGGACCACAGCGCAGTGGTGGCCTTGTATAGGAGCCACCTCCTGTATGCCATTCAGGTGAGTCCCGCCTCCAGGGGGAGGCTGGTGGGGGGAGAGCTTCCGGGCCTCCAGGGGTGGGGAGGGAGGGAATGGGAAGACGGGGAGTGCCCAGGCTCTCTCTCCGCCCCCCCCCCCCCCCCCCCCCCCCCCCCCAGGGTCAGATGGACGAAGATGTGCAGCAGATTCTGAGCCAGATCCTACAGATGCAGAGGCTTCAGGCTCAGGGCCGCTGAGCATCAGAACACTGGCCTTCCGCCCGCCAGGCCCCGCGCAGGGGTGTCCGGGCTCCCACACTGGCCCCCCTAACTCGCAGACCAGCCTGGGCCCTCCCGACCGCCCCTGGCTGTGACACACTGGCCAGTGTCAAGGCCAGCCCTGACCGTCCCCCGCCCCCACCGGAGAATCTGTGGTCCCCTCTCCCGCGTCCTATCTGTCCTGTCTGTCCCGTAGCCAGGCAGCACCCCGGACCCCAGAAATAAAAGCTCTCGGAGCCAAGGATGAAAGTGTGTGGCCTGATCGCTGCCCCCCTCAGGGAGGGGAGGGTGGCCACGAGCAGGGATGAGGAGGTGAGGTGCTCACCACCACCACCCCCCCCCCCCCCCCCAACCACATGGTCCCCGGAAGGAATGCTGTGTTCGTGGTGTCTAAGCTCACGGTGAACAAACCGCCTAGATGTCAAGTGAAGACAGGATCCGCGTCTGCCCGTCCTGGGTCACTTTCCTCGCCCTGAATCTGGCCTTGCTGGGGGCATCCCACCCCCAGCCTCCCTGCCCCTGGCAAATCCCCAGAAATCCCCTGGGGTTTCTTGGATCTTTCTAGCTAAGGCAGGGGAGGCAGGAGTGTGGCTTGTCCCGGGGGTTTCCTTGGGTGTCCAGGGAAGGCACCATGTCTGTAGGGGCTCAGCCTGTCTCTTGGGGTCCCTGTGGCTCTGATAAGGTCCGCAGGTGGGGGCTGCCTCCCCGGGGCCTGCATTTCTGTCTCTCTGTGGCCTGGCGTGTGGAGCCCTGGCCAAGGTGGGTCCCCACCACTGCGGTCGGGCCTCTCTTCACCCTGTCTCCTTCCCTAGGTCTCTGTCTGTCTCTGTCTCTGTGTCTCTCCTCTGTTTCCGCCCCCGTCTCACGGTCTCCCATCTCTGTGTCTTGCTCTCTCCTCTCTGTGTGTGTCCCCATGTCCCTCCCCACAGTGTTCCTTTCTCATCCTTCTCCATGACATTGTCCCCCTCCGGGGGTTTCCCCGTCCCCATCCTCGCTGCAGGCGGAAGGAAGGACTGGCAGCCGGGCTGTTGTGGGAAAGGCCACGGGCTCTCCACTTCTCTCTTTCGTGGCCTCCTCTCCTGCCTGCACCCTCGGGGCCTCCAGAGCCCCGCTGGTGGCCACGATAGTGAAGGGACCTCCTCAGCCGCCCCAGCCCCTGCTCAGCTCTCCACTGGCCCCGCCAACTTGGTGGGGGAGTCATACCTGGGGAAGGAGAAGCTGGGGCTTTGACCGGGGGCTGTGCTTCCCCCCTCGGGTGGGACTCCAGTCCCCTGCCTCCCCAAGGTGCTCCTGCCCCAGCTCACGACAGCAGAGCCCGCGGAGTCATGGCCTCAAGACTCCTTCTGGTGCTCGCCCTCTGTGTGGGCTGCTCACCCTGCATCGGGAGAGAAGGTATGTGGGACCCCCGGGGGCCTGGGAGGCCAGGGCAGAGGGACGTTCCCTGGGGCCTGGAGGTTGCCTGCCATGGAACATTCTGAGCTGGGGTGGGAGCTCACACACCTACTGGATACCCAGTGCGGGGGGGAGGGTGTTACCATCCCATTGCACAGATGGGGAAACTGAGACACAGGATGAGTCCCACCGCAAAGTGGCACCAGGAAGCGGCAGCCACAGCTTGGATGGAGGGAGAGAGACGCATGGAAGGAGGGAACAAGAGACGTTTTAATTATAGCATCCATTTCACTTGCTTCGAAACAAAGTTGTTACGAGAGGGGCCACCCAGGTCCCCTTTGAGGCCCCTGAAGCCTCAGTCTGGGGCGCCTGGGCGGCTCAGTCGGTTGAGCGTCCGACTTCGGCTCAGGTCATGATCTCACAGTTCGTGGGTTCGAGCCCCGCGTCAGGCTCTGTGCTGACAGCTCGGGAGCCCGGAACCTGCTTGGGATTCTATGTCTCCCTCCTTCTCTCTGCCCCTCCCCCACTTGCGCCCTGTCTCTCAAAAATAAATAAAACATTAAAAAATTAAAAAAAAAATAAACCTCAGTCTCCCCATCTGGAAAATGGGCTAATACTTCCTTCCCAGGTGCTAGAGAAGGTGGGAGATGAGGCAGGTGCCTTTCACTCACGCACTCATTCATTCATTTCACAAACCTTTATTAGGCACCTACCGTGTGCCTGGCGGGGAGGCTGGCGCCAGGCACACAGTAGGGCTCGGACCATCCCCAGGGTGACTTTGAAAGCTCACCCTGCTCCCTCTCCCTCCGGGGCCCCAGCAGCCCCCACCCAGCCCAGGGTGCGGTGCTGGGCCTCTAGGTACCCAATCGCCGTGGATTGCATCTGGACCCTGCCGGCCTCTCCGCTCCCCACCAGGCCCACTTCCTTCATTGCCACGTACAGGTCAGAGTGCTAGGGGGGCCTCCAGGGGGTGGTTTCCTGCTGGCCCTGAGACCAGTACAGCTGGAGGCTTAGGGAGACCTGAAACCCTCGGGACTCTGGAGCAGCACCAGCTAGGGGAAATACACTTCCTAAAATACAGATTGTGAGTCACGTGCCTTGTTTAAAATCTTCGAGAAGCCACGTTTAAAAAGGAAAGGGAAATTGTGAAGTTGACTTTGGTATTTTACTTCGGTAACATCTAAATATCCCGAGGACTTCTCATTTAATACGATGGGATGTAATTTAACATGCTTATGTACGATCCATGTATTTACATTTATGACAGAAGTTAATATTACTTAAGAGGATTCAAGAATAATTATTTGAACGTGTAGTCAATATTTTAAACATTAAGGAGATATTTCACATCCTTTTTATGCGTAGTCTTTGAAATTCCACATGCATTTTACACTTATAGCACTTTTCAACTCACGTGCTAAACATTCACTGGAAATTCTCGGTCTCTGGTTATGTTTTATAAAATTTGTGGCTGGGCAAATCGATTCACCCAACTGGGAACTTGACGTTGAGGGTAGATGAAATAAATTAGAAAGACACCCTCGGTTGCACCAGCCATATTTCAGATGGTGGAGAGCCACTCATGGCCGGTGACCGCTGCGTCCAACAGCGTGGTCGGAGCCCGTGGAATATTCTGGAAGGCTCTGGAATGTTCTGGAATGTCTCTAGAGTCTGAAGTCCCAGGGCCTCAGAACTCCGCAGAATCAGAATCTTCTTATTTCCAAACCTGTGATTCCATAGACCTTGGGATATTGGAATTCTAAGGCTGGAACTTTGACATTCCAGAAGCCTGTAGCATCTGTACCCTAGCATCTCCCTGTGGGGCGTGACCCCTGGCCCTGGGTCACCACAGACTCTGCGATGTTGGGGCGAACGGCTCCCTCAGGGTCACCCAGCCAACAGCAGGATCCCAGCGCGTGGTCCTCGAGTGCTGTCCACACGGGGTCCAGGGCACAGGCGGGCCGGCAGGAAGGGCCGAGGCCCTCATACTGTCCCTGCGTGTCCAGGCTGGGCGTGGCTGCCCACGGGGAGAGCCGGCCCTGCCTCCAGCCGACACCAGAGGCCACCAGCTGCACCATCCCAGACGTCCAGATGTTTTCCATGGTGCCATACATACTCAACGTCACGGCTGTGCAGCCCCGGGGCACCAGCAGCAGCTTCGTGCCCTTTGTTCCGGAACACATCAGTGAGTGTGGGCAGCGATGGGGGGTGTGGAGGCCATCAGCTTGCTCCTGCCCCTCCCCCCTCTCACCACCCACCTCCTGTCACCCATCCTGGGCCCCGTCAGCCCCACCTTGGTATTTCTTCGAGAAGAGACCCACTTTTCCCCATCCTGAGCCCCTGTCTGGCCCTGCACCCGGGTCCCAGACTCCAGCCCTCACCCCCACAGTCCGTCCTCCCCACAGTGGCCACCAGAGGGTGCACACGAGCCTCCGAGTCGGGTCCAGCCCTCCTCTGCCCACAGCCCTCCAGGACTCCCAAGTCCTCCTCCCCTGGATCCCCAAGGCCCTGCGCACCTGCCCCATCCCCTCCCTGCCCTCCTCCCTCTCTCCTCCTCACTCCTTCTACTGCAGCCACACACACCTCCTCTGTCCCTCCAAGACACCAGGCAGGTCCTGCCCCAGGACCTTTGCACTGTCTGTGCCCTCTGCCGGGAATCCTCTTCCCCCAGATCTCTCTGGGGGAGTTTACTCCCTCACCTCCTTCAGGCCTCTACTCATCTCCTCAGTGAGCTCCTCCCACCCCCGCCAACTCTCCCAGCACATTGTTGGATTGCAAACCCTCATATGTTGCTGGTGGTTATTAAGAAAGTCTAGGGGCACCAGGGGGGCTCACTCAGTTAAGTGTTTGACTCTTGAGTTCGGCTCAGGTCATGATCGCACTATTGTGAGATTGAGCCCCCCGTTGGGCTTAGCGCTGGATGTGGCGCCTGCTTGAGATATTTCCTCTCTCTCTCTCCCCCTCTCCCTACCTCTCCCCCGTTGACACTGTCTCTTTCTGTCTCTCAAAAAAAAAGACACGAGAGGCCACATGGGGTGTGATTCCCTTTATGGGAAATGTCCAGAACAGGCTCACCATCGATAAGTATCTGATTGCGTGAAGGAGGGAGTCTGCCATCCATTCCTGACCCCGCATCCTGCTCGCCCATCAGTCAAACCGGACCCTCCAGAAGGCGTCCGCCTGAGCCCCATCCCTGGGCAGCGGCTGTGGGTGCAGTGGGAACCCCCCCGGTCCTGGCCCTTCCCGGAGACCTTCTCACTCAAGTACTGGATCCGATACAAGCATCACAGATCTGCCCGCTTCCGCCAGGTGAGGAAGACGAGGGGAGGAGGGGAGGGTGGTTCCCGGGTAGAGGGCACCGCGGGAGCAGGCGTGCGCTGGGGCCTCAAACGCAGCCAGGGCGCCACTTGGGGGCAGCCCCGGGATTGGACTCCTGGCTGTCTACCCAAAGGGACGGCCGATGGGAACTCGAACAAATCTTCGCACATACACGTTCACGGCAGCGCCGTTCACAGCAGCCGAAGCGTGGAAACTGCCCGAATGTCAACGGATGAATTAGATAAACACAGGCGTCCACCGCGCACGCGCACAGATGCACGCGTCCACCGTGCACGCGCACCTCCCTGGGTCCCGAGCAGGAGCGAGGCGCCCCCACCCGCCGCGCAGGGAGGGAACCAGACACGAGGGGCCACGTGGTGCGGGCCCACGTGTGTGAAACGTCCAGCACAGGCTCATCCACGGACGGGAAGGGGCTTGTGCCTGCCCGGGGCTGGGGGGGGGGGGGGGGAGGTTGCTGATGAGCACATGGCTTCCTTTTGGGGTGATGGGATGTTCTGGAACGAGAGTTGACGGTTGCACAACAGTGGGAAGGGACTCCGTGCCGCTGGATGGTATCTTTGGATGGGTGAATTTCATGTCATGTGACTCTCACCTTGCTTGAAAACAAATCGGTTGTTTTGCATTTTTACAAAGTGAACAAACAAGTAAGGGCAGGGTACTGAGAAGGTCAGCTGTGTACCAGACAGCCTCGGATGCGGGGACCAGGAGCTCAGGGCTTCTTCAGTCCTGTCCCATAGGCCTTTCTGTGAAGATGGAAATGTTCTCCGTCTGCACCCAAATTGTACCACGAACCACACGTGTCTGCCAGGGGCGGGTGGGTAGCCAAGGATCTGGCCTTTTTTTTTTTTAAGTTTATTTATTTATTTTGAGAGGGACAGGAAGGCTATGCACGCGCGAGTTGGGAAGGGGCAGAGAGAGCGAGGAGAGAGAATCCCAAGCAGGCTCCTCACGGTCAGTCAGGAGCCCGATGGGGGACGGGGCTCGAGCTCCCAAACCGGTGAGATCGTGACCTGAGCTGACATCAGAGTCAGATGCTTAACCGACTAAGCCACCCAGGCTTCCCGCTAAGGAACTGGCTTTTAAGTTTTATTTAGTGTTCGTTAATTTTATCTTAAATATTTTCGCAATCCTTAAAACTGAGACAGAATTTGCATGCCGTAAAACTCGCCGTTTTAAAGTGCACAACACTATACGCAGCCAGTGGCTTTGAGTGTATTCGCAAAGTTGCGCAACCTTTAATGAATCTAAATGCAAGATGTCAGTCACCACATCCGGCGACCATCAGGACAGGTCAGGGCAGAGCCCAGAGGGAGCCAGTCAGGTCTGGGGCTAGGAGGTTGCCTCTGGGGGCTGGGATGGGTCGTCCTTGAGGATGAGGGGGACCCGGCAGGAGGAAAGGGCCGGCTCTGGGAGGGAGGGTGGGCATATCAGGCCAGAGAGTTGCTGAGTGCGTGCCTCCCTCGTGCCCACGGGTTGTCGTCTACGGGGGTGGCCGAGTGAGGATGTGGAGAGGTCAGTGCCTCGGCAAGAAGATTTCGTAGATTTCCCGACAGAGGGGGGGGCCCTGGGGCAACATCAGGACGGTCAGGAGGCAGAAACAGGAGCCCGGCTGTGCCTCTGTTGGGATTTCCACGGAAAGGCAAGGCAGGACGAGGCAGACAGCTCGGGGTTGGCGAGTCTGAAGGGCTCTGGGCTGCACCCGCCCCAGAGGCTTTGAGGCAGGGGGAGTGTCGGCTTGAAAGAGAGAGGAAGAGGGGTGTGAGTCCAGTCGAGTCCAATCGGCGGGTTTGTGGGTTTGTACGGGAGAGGCAGGCTCCTGGCCTGCTTGCGAACTCTGAGACTCGGCTGACCCTGGTCAGCAAGATGTTGAAGATCTCGAATCGGAAGATACCGAAAACTTACAAACAAGGTTAACCCAGGGGGCCAGGAGGGAGCCCGGAGGAGGAGTGGGGTGCTGGGGTCTGGCTGCTGAGACAGCCTGGGGGCCCGTGCAGGCCCCCAAGGAATCCTGAACCGGGCGGCTCTGGGGCCAGGGATGGGGAAGGCCCAACGCGGTGGAGGGGGCCACAGAGGACGTGTTTTTTGGATTGGGTGAGGGTCTGGGTCTTGCAGTTCTGTGCACAGCGGCCCCTCCCAGCCTTGTCCTTCCCACTGACCTGGCCCTCTTTTCTGCTCTCAGGTGGGGCCCATTGAAGCCACATCCTTCACTCTCAGGGCTTTGAGGCCCCAGGCCAAGTACTGCATCCAGGTGGCCGCTCAGGACCTCACCGACTATGGGGAAGTGAGTGATTGGAGTCTCCCTGCCACTGCCTCCATGATCTGGGGCAAGTAGCGGGGCTTTCTAGAACCTCCAGAGGAGGGGCTGGGTCCTTGACGTCCAACCCTCCCCCTCCCCCACTGCCGCGGATGGGACCCAACTGGCCTGGATTCGCTGCTGCTGAGTGGCTGGGCCACTGTGGACAAATCACTTTGCCCCCCCCCCCCACCCTCTGAGCCTCAGTTTGTCAATCTGTGAAATGGGGATGTACTTCTTTCTTAGACCCCAGTACAGGGCTTTTTGAACTGTGAACGTGTGATGTTTTTTATTGTTTAACTAGAAAAAGACTGTTGTTGCTGGAATGAGGATTCCTCCTCCCTTCCTTCAGTAGACCCAGATGAGACCCAGAGAGGAGAGAATGGAGTGGGACACACACACAGCGACTCCCAGCTCCTATGAATGGGGTCAGGGCTGGAACGGAGGCAGAGCCTGGGGATGGCAGAGTCCTGGGGCTGGGGGCGGGGGTTCTGCCTGGGATAGAGGGTGGAATCCGTTCAGTTCAGGCGTTCAGACCACCTACCTCCTGAAAAGCTGCCTGGGGGTGAGCCTCATTGTGGATGGACACAAAAATGACATGAATCTGGGAAGATTTCTCTAGGAGGGGGCAAAGCCTTGACCGAAGACCAGAGAAAATCCACGGACTTGTTTGTAAATTTCACTCAGAGGTCACCTCTGAGAAGTCTTTCCTGACCACGTCGTCTATGGCCAGCAAAGTCATGGCCCCCCAAAGATACCCAACCCCTAATGCCCAGAATCTGTGAATACAGTACCTACCATGGCAAAAGGGATTTTGCAGGTGTGATTAAGAATCATGAGAATCCTTAATTTGACGATTAAGGATCTTTTATTAAGTTAATGAACATCGAGGCGGGTTATCCTGGATGATCCAGGGGGCCCCAGGATAATGACAAGGGCCAGAGGGAGAGAGAAAAGGTGATGTGACAACAGAAGCAGAGGCCAGAGTGATGCCAGGCCATGAGCTGGGGAATGTGGGTGGCCCCTGGAAACTGGAAAAGTCAAGGAAACACATTGTGCCCTGGAGCCCTCCTCCCATTCACTTTAGACTTCTGACCTCCAAACTGCAGGCTAGTAAACGTGTGTGGTTTAAGGACAGGGAGCTTGTGATAATAACCTCGCAGCAGCGACAGGAAGCTCATACACCATCTCAGGGAGCCCTTCTTTCCACTGTCCCAACACTGCCCTGTTGCACTATCCCCAGACCCCTTACCAGGTGTTTGGGTGTGCGAGCTGGTGTATGTGTGTGCAGGGGATGTGTGTACGGGAGCTGGTGTGCGTGCATGTGTGTCTGTGTCTCTGGTGTGTGCAGGGCAGGTGGCTTTGGAGCTGGTGTGCGTGCATGTGCAGGGGAGATGGGTGTGGGAGCTGGTGTGTTGTGTGTGTGTGTGTGTGTGTGTGTGTGTGTGTGTGCGCGCGCGCGCGCAGGGGAGTAGGGTGTGGAGCCTGGTCTCTGAGTGTTTGCCGGGGACTCCAGGTAAACTTGGGCGGGGTGGCGTCCAGGGTGCTCCTCTGCGGACACGTGCAGCCCGGGGGCGTTGACCCCAGTCCCCAGGTGAGCGGCACGGGAACACGTGTGGGTCCCCGCAGCCCAACACACAGCCTAAGCGCTCAACGCCGACCTCGGTACTCGCTCCAAGAAAGAGCAAACAGTAGGGAATGTCTCGAGCAGCGGCCAAGGAGCGTCACGACCGAATATTTAGGAGCTCCTGGTCACCTCTAGGGGGCGGAGCGCCTGCCTTGAACTTCCAATCAGCCGGTTCCCGGAGCTTTTGTTGCCAACTACCGAGGTTGCAACTCGGAAGAAGAGATAGCCGGAGTCGGGTCTTGACAGGCGGGGATCTGAGCCAATGAAAAGGGAACCTGCGTATGCTCCAACCAATAATAGAATGAAGGAAGTGACGTCAGCGGAAATACGAGGGACGGTTAAGGAAGTTCGGCGAACACCGAGCCCAAGCGGTCCTCTGGCCCTTGTGGGAGGAGTAGGAGGCAAAGATGTCGGAGCGAAAAGTTTTAAACGTAAGTATTTGGTGACTGGGGCTTTCTACCCGAGGGGGGACATCTCGGAGCTCCGGCCTAGGTGGGCTTCCTGTACTTTCCTATTGGAACCTTTTTCTTTTCTCCAACGATCTTCCGCAGGGCGTGGCTTTCAGACACCTCCCAATCACCTTCAGCGAGGGGTGGGCCTTCGCGTTGTTTGCGGGCGGAGCTTAGGCTATTTACCAGGTCACGTCCTCTGATTGGATGTTCCGAAGGGAATTAGCCAATCATTTCCCCTGGGAGGGGGGGGTTCGCCTTGAAGAGTATCGGTGCTTTCCCCACGCCACGCCCCAGGGCCGTGGCTCCCGGAAGCCCCGCCCACATACGGGTCTGGCTTCGCTCAGCCCTCCCGTTCTGCTGGCGGGGGAGCCTCCTAACTGTATTGTGAAACGGGGACTTTTGTGAGGTGGAGGGGGGACTCAGAAGTCAGGATGCGGCTTCTGGAAAAGAGAGCTCTTGAATTCCGAGTTCTTGTCCCCACCCCCCACCCCTCAGGAATGTCAGGGGGTGAGCTCCCCAGCCTGGGGGCGGGGGGGGTAAGTCCAGGATGTCAGGCCAAGAGCCCAGATCTGCAGGGTCGGTTTGATGCTCCTTCCTGCGGCTCAGCGTTCTAATCTTTTAAACATTCATGTTAGGAATGCACCCCCAGCCCCGTCGCAGTCCAGTTCAGGTGCTGGACTTCGTGTCCCTGAAAGTCCTTCCATCCTGAGGATCCAACTGGGAACCGTTTCTCTAATTTACTGGTGGATAGTTCTGTGCGCCGGCCGTTGCGCTAGTGGCACGCACATCGCATCAAGGAGGTGGCGGGTTATGTCCATTCAGATGAGAATGAGGCCCAGAGAGAGGGGTGATAGCCACGGGGTGGAGGAGTCCAACCCAGGTCCCTGGATCCGTAACCTATGCACCACTGTACCGCTGTTTCCCCCAGAGTCCTGTCCCCGCAGGGACTCAGTGTCCTCCTCCGTGAAATGGGTACGCCGCACCCCGTCTCCTAGAGTCTTTGCAAGGATTCTGTGGGACATGGCAGGTACAGTGCTCCACGTGGCATCTGGCGCCTAGTAGGTGCCCAAAACACAAGCTGCTGTGTTTTCTGATTGTCCGTTGAAGTTGTTTTTACAAACCCAAACTGCCTTCCCCGTATGCCCCACCTCAGCCTCCCGTGCCGGAGTTAAGACAGCAGAACTGAGGCTGCTACCCTCAGAAAGTCTGGCTGGCGAGGGTGGACCTTGGCTGGCATCCGGGAACTTGAATCTCAGGCTGGTTCCCACTGTTCCCTGATGAGAATGGTTCCCTGGGCTCAAACTCTGTACGAACAACGTGGTTTACGCTGCGCGTGGGCCCTGCTCCTGGAGTCTAGAACGTCAGAACCTGCGAGGCCGTGGGGCGTGCGTGACCTTCCCTCAGCGAAAACCCTGGGCACTGGGTCCCCGTGAGCTTCCGTGGGAGACACCGTCTCACGTGTGTTGTCATATTACATTACTGGGGTAATGAAGCACATCCTGTGTGAGCCCGTTGGGAGAAGACCCTGGAACAGTGTGTCTAGTTTCCCCGGACCCCCCCCCCCCAACACACACACCCTGTTTCCTTGGCTGATTTCTCTCTGTGTCCTTTTGCCGTAACGAGTGATTGCCATAAGTATGAGCGTACGCGGAGTCCTAGGAGCCGTCACTCGAAGTCATCAAACCCCAGGGCGGTCCTGGGGACCTGGGTCTGGCGGTCCCCAGAGCCCTTCCCTGTGGCTCAAACAGCTCCCTGGTGCTTTCACTTCCCACAGAAATACTACCCGCCTGACTTTGACCCGTCAAAGATCCCCAAGCTCAAGCTCCCCAAAGATCGGCAGTATGTGGTGAGGTTGATGGCTCCCTTCAACATGAGGTGAGTGCTCCACCCCCCGTGCACCTCTTCATGTGCCCCCCCCCACGTGACATCCCAGTGAGCACGTGACTCGACCAGCCGTCACCTTCCTCAAAGTTCAGGACTAACCCCCCTGGATCTTGATCATTGGTAGTTAAGTGTGTTAAGCGGAGATGGGGCCCTGGGTACTAATTCACCTCCTCACAACAGCCACGCTCCTTCATACCCCAGGACCTTTGCACGAGCTGTTCCTTCTGCCTGGAACCTTTTCCTTCTTCTCTCACGTGGCTGGTGCTTCTTCACGCTTCAGGTCTTGGCTTAAATCTCACCCCCTCAGGGACGCGTGGCTGGCTCAGTCTGTAGAGCATGCGACTGTTGATCTCAGGGTTGTGAGTTTGAGCCCCACATTGGGTGTAGAGAATAACAAAAAAATAATAAGTAGCTTAAAAATATGAATGTTAAAACAACAAGAAATCTTTGGGGCACACGGGTGGCTCAGTCAGTTAAGCATCTGACTTCGGCTCAGGGTATGATTTCTGGGTTCGTGACTTCACTCCCTGTGTCGGGTGAGCTCGAACCCCACTTGGGGTGAGCCCGGCTTCTCTCTCTCTGTCTCTCTCTCGCTCTCTCTTTCTGTCTCTGCTCCTCGAGGGATTCTCTCTCTCTTTCTCTCTCTCTGCTCCTAGCTCACTTATGCCCTCCCTCTCTCAAAAAATTAATTATTTACTTATTTTAATTAAATCTTAAAAAAAAATTCTCACCTCCTCGGAGAGGCCCTCCTGCCCCCCTTCCGTGATCCCCTCTCCCTCACAGTCCCCAGATCTTGCCCTCTGCCCTGCTTCCCAGCGACCGCCTCCCCAATGCTGAGTCCTACAGATTTTCACGTTTCCGCAGGTAGAAGTTAGATATACCGACCATCACAGACCCCTGGTTGAGTGAAATTCAGCGCTTATGTATTGTTAGTCTGTTTCTCGCTCTCCTTTGTTCATTCGTTTTGTTTTTAATTCAACAATCACTCTGGGTGCCTGCTGTGTGCCAGGGCCCAGGCTGGGCCCCAGGGTTGCTGCGGGGAAGGAGACCGGCAGAGCCCCTGGCCCGCGGAGCCCACAGTCGGAAGGGGTGGAGATAATAACCCAGTGTTGGGGCACATTCACGCCCGGTGTACATGGGACGTGTGAATCAGGCATGAGGGAGGGTGACTGAGTAGGTGGCAGGAAGGGAGGCTGCTTAGCCGATGTGGTCAGGGACACGTCAGAAGATACGCCAGCAGGGCTGGGGTCTGAGAGGTGAAGGGTGTCCTGGGTTCTGAAGTGCAGGGCAGAGGCCCGGAGGCGGCCCGAGCTGGGGGTATTTGTAGGAACCGTCAGGAGGCCGGGGTGCTGCGCCTGGGGAGCACGGGGCCTGAGTGAAGGCAGGCTGGCGGGAGCTTCCGTGTGGTTCCTGTGGCTTCCCTCCTGGTGGCACCGAACCTTGTGGAGGCTAGGATGCCCCATGAGCGCCAGCCAGGCTTCTGGGAGCGGGTGACCGGCGAGTCTCAGAGGGTCTGGATCGTCCGGGTGCTTCCCCAGAAGGGGACCCTGGGACCAAGACCCAGGCAGGTAGGAGGAAGAACGGGCAAGATGGGGGGAATCTGAGGCAGGCTGCTGTGGGAGGGAGGGAGCTCCCCGTCCCTGGAGGTATGCAAGCAGCCATCCACCAGAATGCCCGAGCATCCGACCGTAGGAACCTGGGTACCGAGATGGCACAAGGCCCTCTGTCCCGCCCCACAGGTGTAAGACGTGCGGAGAATACATCTACAAGGGCAAGAAATTCAATGCGCGCAAGGAGACGGTGCAGAACGAGGCCTACCTGGGCCTGCCCATCTTCCGCTTCTACATCAAGTGCACGCGGTGCCTGGCAGAGATCACCTTCAAGGTAGACGCCAGCCGGGCTGGCCCTGCCCCCTCGGGGGCTCCCCGCCGGGAGTCCCCCTTTCACTTTATCCCCAGGAAACAGGCATTTTGGGGCGTTGTTCACGGCAGCATCGTTCGTAGGGGCAGAAACGCAGAAGCAACCCACATGCACAGGAAAGAGGGACTCGGGGAGCTAGTGACCATGCGGTGAGGAGTCGTGCGGCCGGCAACCATCACGACTGTGCGAGGGTTTGGGGAGAGGACAGGGAGAGCCTCCCGCTCTGTCTTCAGTCCTTACGTACTATCTTCTCCCCATACGTTCTTCCCTTTGGGTTAATGAACAAGATTTGGGCAAAATGAAGAAAAAGGACATTGAAAGAATTACATATTTTGATGACTTTGTATTAAAAAATATTTTTTTAACCTTTATTTTTGAGAGAGGGAGAGAGAGAGAGAGACAGAATATGAGCAGGGGAGGCGCAGACAGGGAGGGAGACACAGAATCCCAAGCAGGCTCCAGGCTCCGAGCTGTCAGCACAGAGCCCGACGCCGGGCTCGAACCCACGAACGGTGAGATCACGACCTGAGCCGAAGTCGGACATCCAGCCGCCCCTAAATTTTTAAATTTTTTTTTTAAAGTTTATTTTATCTACCTTTGAGAGAGACAGCGCTAGTGGGGGAGGAGCAGAGAAAAGGAATCCCAAGCAG
>NW_024412512.1:2976622-3002625 GCF_014898765.1 Herpailurus yagouaroundi
TGATCAGTTGGGACCCCACCACCCCCCCCCCCCCGGCGCTGACGTCGCGGAGCCGGATGCGGGGCTCCCACCCACGCACGCGCTGTGACATCACGACCCCCACCGACATCAAGAGTCGGACGCTCGCTCGACTGGCCGAGCCACCCAGGCGCCCCAGTATGAGTTTGTTTCAAGACCAGAGGCACTGTGGCAAAATGTTAGAAACCGGGCTTCCTGGTGGAGAATTTCAGGCGATTACGTAGCGAGGGGGACGCGGAGGGCGGGCGCGTCCCCGTGTGAGGTAGACACAGCTCAGACGGGAGTACAGGCCCCGCACCCGCAGATCTGGTCCCCTCCTCTGCCCGGCCGGGCCCCGTGCGTGGAAACGGTCGCTCGGAGGTTTCTTGTACGGCGTCCAGGAGAAGTGCTGCGCGCGCACGCACGGAGCGATCACCCTCTACCCGGCCCTTTTTGGTTTAGCGCTGCGGCGCTTATTTGGGATCCTGGGAGACACACAGGAGCGGCCTGGCCAGCCCAGCGCGTCCCGCGTCCCGTCTGCCCCGCACCAGCTTCCCCGCCCGTCAGCGCCCCCCGCTTCCCCGGGCCTCCTTCGCAGTCAGAAGCCAACGGATTCGGGACGCCATGTAGATCTCCGCGTTTTGCCCAATGCCACCTTTCCAGCGCGGGGGTCTCGTCCAGGAGCCCAGCTTACATCTCCTCCCTGTCTCCGTTTTATAAATGCGGACAGGGGCACGCTGTGCACGGACGCGATATGTGATTTAGAATTGTGAAAGGCGCGCGCACACACAGCAGATACATACGTGTGCGCGCACGTGCACACAGCAGACAGGAAGACAGGATGCGCGCGAAGACCCAGAGACTCGTATTTGCAATCGTGTGCAGGGCGGCAGGGGGGCAGAGGGCGGGTAGAGAGAGGTGTGAAAGTCCAGGCTACAGAATTTGGCACTTTTGGCAAAGGGGACAGGAGCTCTAGAAAGCACCAAACGAGCCGAGTGTTAAGAAAAGAGGGGCGCCCGAGCGGCTCAGCCGGTCAAGCGTCCGACGTCGGCTCCGGTCATGATCTCAGGGTTCGTGAGTTCAAACCCCACGTCGGTCTCTGTGCTGACAGCTCGGAGCCTGACCCTATTTCCAATTCTGTGTCTCCCTCTCTCTCTTTCTCCTCCTCTAGTTTTCTCTCTCTCTCCCAAAATAAACTAACTAGCTCAATAAGTAAATAAACTTTTTTAAAAAAGGAAAGAAAAGAACAGGCTTGAGAAGGAGTGAAGCATGAGAGAAGGTGTCCCGGGGTGTGGGCTGGCAGCGTCTCTTGATGCCCAAGGACGCAGGACTGACGTCTGTCCTCCCCCCCCCACTCCCCCCGCCTTACAGACAGACCCAGAGAACACGGACTACAGCATGGAGCACGGGGCCACCCGGAACTTCCAGGCGGAGAAGCTCCTGGAGGAGGAGGAGAAGCGGGTGCAGAAGGAGCGGGAGGACGAGGAGCTGAACAACCCCATGAAGGTAGAGCCCCCGGGCCGCGGCCCTGCAGGCCGTCCCCGCCACCCCCTCCCTGCCGCTCGCACACCCTGCGCGGTCCCGGGGCTGCATGTACGGGACCCGACTCCTGGAATCCGGTTGTTCGATTGGCTGCCGGTCACCGTCAGGGAAGAGAGCTCATCCAGGGCCTGCCCTGCCGCCCAAGCCCCCTCATCTGGGTCCGGAGCACTTGGGCCACGTGTGGGAGCAAGTCCGGGGCGGGGGCCACCTGGCAGGCAGCAGTGGGCGGCCCCCAGGAGCTGGGAGCAGCCCCCCCGTCCAACAGCCAGCAAGACAGCGGGGCCCCCGGTCCCTCGGCCGCAAGGAACCGATTCTGCCAGCGGCCCGGGCCCCCGATGAGACCCCTGGCCCTCGCCGTCAGCCTGGTGAAACCCCGCCGGAGAACCCAGCCGTGCCTCGCGGCACCGGCCTCCTGGCGCACGCTAGCGGGCAGACGGGGAGATTCGTGCTGTTTTAAGCCACTGAGCTGGTGGCAGGTGGTCGTGCCGTCAGAAGAAGGTGGTACAGGGAGGCAGGAGGTCGGACTGCAGAACACAAGGCGCCGTGTTAGCGCAGGAGGCTCCTGTGACCGCGGGCCGTGGAGCCCAGAAGTGCGGGAGGCACCGTTCTCTTGAATGTTCGCTGGCTGTGTGGCCTGGGGCAAGGCACTTGGCCTCCCTGTGCCTTGTGTTGCGTTTCTCAGAAGCAAGAGGGCATCGGTGCCCATTCCGATCTCCCCGACCCGCACGATGCCGGCTATTCCTGCGCCCCTCTGCCAGGCTTCTGAGCTGCCGCGGGGGACCTGAGGCGCCGGGTTCAGCAGGGGGGCGGGCTCTGCAGGGGCTGCCGCGTGGTTGCGTCCATCCTTGTCCGCCCACCCTGGCCCTGGGGGTTACGGCCTAGCGAGTCGCCCCCACACTGCAACTTTACCTAAGAAACATCTGTGATCCTACAGTTTCTGAGGGGCAGGAGCCCCAGGGAGCTGAGCCGGGGTGGGGGGCTCTGGCCCGGGGTCTCTCATGAAGTCCCGGTCGAGCCACATCTTCTGAAGGCTCGACCGAGACCAGAGGGGCTGTTTCCATGCTGGCGCCCTCGGGGAGCTGGCAGGGGCCTCCGTCCCTGCCACGCGGGCCCCTCCACTGAGCACCCGCACGACGCGGCACCGCCCTCCCCAAAGCGAGGGATCCAGAAAAGCGGGAAAGGAGCTGCCCTCAGAGCGACAGGCCATCATTCCGTCATGCTCTGCTCGCTAGGAGCGGGTCACGGAGTCCGGCCCACACTCGTGGGAAGGGAGTTCAGGCTCTACTCTTTCAGGGAGGAACCTCGAAGAATCGGGGGATGTACTTTGAGACCCCCAGGACCGCCACTTCCCAAAGGCTCGGCACAGCGTCTCGCGGCCAGGAAGCGGCCAAGGGCAGGCCCCACACCCGGCTGTGCCCGGCTCCAAACGCCCCTGTCTCGGAGACAGGGGCTGGCCTTGCCCCGCCGAGCCGCGACATAAACGAAGCTATCGCAAGGATTAAGTGACCTTCCGTTTGGAAACATCTCAGCCTGGCACACAACAGTGGCTCGGGGTGTCTGTGTTTAACCTCTTTTGTAACTATTTTTTTAAGTGGGCTCCGTGCCCAGCACAGGGGTTCAGGTCCCGACCCTGACATCCAGCCGCCCGGCCCACTGACTGGGCCGGCCGGGCGCCCCTCCTCTTCGCTATATATCATTTCCTGCTGGAGCCAGGCTGGCAGCCGAGGCCGACTGGCCCCACCACTGACCGGCCACGCGGCCTCAGTGTTCGGAGCTGTGAGACGGGTGCAGCTCGGGCGGGAGGCCCCCGAGCGGGCGCTGTGGATGGAGGCGGGGTGAGGGGTCTCTCCCTGGCGGGTGCCGAGCCCCACGGCCCCAGCAGGTGCACGCAGCCCGTGTCCTGCCCGCCAGGTGCTGGAGAACCGAACCAAGGACTCCAAGCTGGAAATGGAGGTGCTGGAGAACCTGCAGGAGCTCAAGGACCTGAACCAGAGGCAGGCGCACGTGGACTTTGAGGCCATGCTGCGGCAGCACCGCCTGTCCGAGGAGGAGAGGCAGAAGCGGGAGCACGAGGAGGACGAGAGGGAGACCGCGTGAGTCGGCCGGGCGGGGCCGGGCGGGGGCCAGGGTGCTCTGACCCACCTCCGGCTCTCCCTCTGCCTGGAACACCCCCCTTCCAGGTCTTCCCGGGCTCTCTCAAGGGCCGCCTTCTCCGGGAGGCTCTCCCCCCCCCGCCGCGTCTCACTTTCTCAGGGCGTCTGTGTCGGGGTCCCCAAGGCCCCGCCCAGGTTTGGTGATCTGCCAGGAGGAGCCTCAGGCCCGGCCTGCTGTGTTCACACTTTGTGCACGGCGCCTACCACCGTGGAACCTTCTCGCCGACTCACCGTCTCCCGGTTTATGGCCTCCCTCCCTCCCGCCTCCAGCATCTGAGGCGGCTGGGTGTCTGCATTCGCAGGGCCTGGGACGGGGGTACGGAGTAGGTCCCCGTGGCGTGGGCAGGTCGGCGATACGGTGATCTGCAGTGAGAAGGGTGTATGTTTATCCGACACTTGCCGAGTGCCGGGCACCGGTTTGAGGTCATCCTGATCATTCTGGCAGCCGACGGACTGCGGCGTGGGGCGCTCCAGGCGCGGTCCCAACCAGGTCACCCGGCCAGGGTTCGGGTTCAGGTGGCTGGTGCCATCGGCCAAGCACTTAACCACTCGCTGCCCTCAGTGGACAGAGATTTTTTTTTTTTAACGTGTATTTATTTTGAGAGAAAGAGGGAGCACAAGCAGGGGAGGGGCAGAGAGAGGGAGAGAGCGAATCCCAAGCAGGCTCCATACTCGGTGCGGAGCCCGACGCGGGGCTCGATCTCACCGAGGTCACGACCTGAGCCGAGAACAAGAGCCGGATGCTCAACACGCTGAGCCACGCGGCCCCCCCAGAGAAGGTTGTTTTTAAGGCATTTGTGTGCCCCCACCCCGCCTCCGGCACTCACCCATGTCAGGAGGGGCAGCGCGCCCCGGCGGGACATCCCAGGCACACGTGCCGTCCCACAGGGCCCTGGTGGAGGAAGCCCGGAAACGAAGGCTGTTGGAGGACTCGGATTCAGAAGAGGACGCTGCTGCTCCTGCCCCGCCGCGCCTGGCCCCGCGGCCCAACCCCACCGCCATCCTGGAGGAGGTGAGCGCACGCCTGGACCTCCGCGTGTTCTCGGGTTAATCTGAGAGGGTGAGCCAGGGGTCGGCCTAACCTGGTCTCCAAAGGCCAGACCGCGTGTGTCGTAAGGGCTCAAGTCCGCCATCGCAGCCCCAAACAGCCCTGGATCTTGCGGGAATGAGTGGCCGTGGTCACGTGCCGGTAAAACTTCACGGTCAAGACGGGCTCTGCTTTACCGGCCGCTGCTTCAGCCGCTGAAACAAGCGAGACCCTCAAAGGTGGAGACCTAAGGACACCGATGTTTGCCTGTCAGCCCCTCGAAGTTCATTGGCTGGACTGATGTCCTGGCCTCAGGGAGCTGCAGAGAGCCGGGGAACTGCGGCCTGTAGGCCGCCCGTGCTGGCAGAAAGGAGGAGAGACAAGGATGTGGCAGGTGGACTTTGCACCACAGCTGTCTTATCCGCCAAGGTCAAGGCCACTCTTTTTTTTTTTTTTTTTTTTTAAAACGTGTATTCATTTTTGAGAGACGAGACAGCGCGTGAGCAGGGGAGGGGCAGAGAGAGAGGGAGACACAGAATCCCAAGCAGGCTCCAGGCTCTGAGCTGTGAGCACAGAGCCCGACGCGGCGCTCGAACCCACGGACCGTGAGATCGTGACCTGGCTGAAGTCGGACGTTTAACCGACTGAGCCGCCCAGGCGCCCCTAGGCCACTCTGGTTTGTTAACTGAAGAAGGGGGTGAATGAGGGAAATCGTTTGTTTTCATTTAAACGTATCCATGGTCCGGGTTACTAGATCGCAAGCCCCGCCAGTGGATAGGACCCCGGGTAACAAGGGTTTCAACTGCACAGGGGTTACTTTTCTCTCCAGTGACAGTTGTGCACAGCCATCCGGACAGGGAAGGTGGCCCCACAGCACGGGGCCCAGGCACCTGCCTTCTTCCTGGTTCTGCTGTCGGCGGGGGGGGGGGGGGGGTGCCCTCACTGCATGGTGTCTCAGTGCCACCTTCACATCCTGGCCGGAGAGGAGAGGGGCGGGCAGGGGAGGGGGACGTTCAGGGCCGCTGCACCCTGGGTTCTGCACATCCTGCTGCTCACATCCCATTGGTCAGAGCTGAGCCACCTGACCACGTCCTGCTGCAAAGGAGGATGGGAAAGGTAGTCTTTCCGTGGGGTAGCCATGCTCCCGCTGAGTTGCCCCTGACTGTCAGCAGAGAGAATGGCTCTGGAGGTCGTGCTCTGTCACCCGTTAATCTTTGAAGGCTTCGTTGATGTCCCGTCCCCCCCAGCCCCGTCACAGGTGTCTCGTTCACGCCTAGGGTGACAACCGACTTTCCTTTTGCACAATATGCCTCCGTCAAGACTTCCCAAACCTTCACCGAGACCCTTACGGAAGCTCATCTGTCCGTCCCTGTGTTCTTGGTTCAGTTTAGGGGCAGTGAGCGCAGCTGGCAGGGACGGGTTTCGAACGAGTGCTCACAAGCGCCGGCCTGCTGTGGGGGCCGCGTGAGACCGTTCAGTGATGCCGGGTCAGAAAGCTGCTCTGTCCCCCGCTGGGCCGCGTCGGTCCTGGTCGCCGCTCTCGGGGCCCCGGCCAGCACGCAGATTGCAACAGGGCTGCCCGAGGCCCCCTTCGCATCTCTGCCTGTAGCTCCTCCTCCTCGCTCTGTCGTCAGTCCGGGTCCCCTCTCTGAGGAGACCTGTCCCCACCGCCCTGTCAACAGTGGCTGCCGTTCCCTCCACTGTCGTGCCACACTGATGTCCTTCTGTCAAGACGGGTGTTGTCCTGGCGACCTCCTCTTGTCCCTCCTCCGTCCTCCCTCAGATGGTGGGCCCCGCGAGGGCAGCTCCAGCGCCAGGCTCAGACAGGACCTCCTGATCCAGGGGATTCGTTTCCCTGTTTCAACATAACTGACAAAAGGGGTTCCTCCCGGTACGATTGAAGAGCTGGATGTGAGGCTGAGCCCCTTTCTGCCTTCCCCTAACTAGTCCCGAAAGTGGGTGCCTCCGTTTTGCCTCTTCGTCAAACACATTGATAGAGCATCTTCCTGCCAAGAATCACGTGTGGCACTGTGGACCCAGTTGTGAACAGGACAGGAACCCACAGCACGGATGGATGGGGGGGATACGTAATGAGGCAGTAAAGGGTGAAAGGGTGCTGGGGGCGTGGAAATACAGCACTCACTTGAGCTTGAACTGTGGAGAAAGGTTTCCCAGAGGAGCCAATACCTGGATGGGTATTGAAGGGTGAGTAGGAGTTCGCCAAATGCATTAGAGGAAAAGGGGCATGGCAGGTGGAGGGAACGGAGTGAGAAAAGGCATGGAGGTGAGAAGGTGTGTGACTTAGGATGTGCGGGAGAAGGGGGGATCTGGGACAGCTCACCCACTCGTGTCCCCTCCGCTTACCCCCAGGCTCCAAAAGCCAAGAGGAAGGCGGAGAGCTGGGAACGGAGCGTCGGCACCCTTGGCAACAGGCCCCCGCTGTCAGGCCTGGTCGTGGTGAAGAAAACAGACCCGGGTCGCAGCACCAGGCAGGGTCAGGCGTCACCCACCCCCGGTAGGTGCTCCGGGGTCCCGGGATCGGAGCCCGGCGCCTCAGAGGGCCGCCAGGTGGCAGCAGCGCCCCCAGTGCTGCTGCCGCGCGCTGGGAACCCGCGGAGGGGGGCGAGGGAGGGGCGCCCCCTACCAGGCGCTCTCGCCTCTCCCCCAGGCCCCAGGAAGAGCGGGAAGGCGGCTGACCCTGCACCCTGGACACCCGGCACCTCCTCCCTGAGCCAGCTGGGGGCATATTCGGACAGCGAGGACAGCAGCGGCAGCAGCTGAGACCCCTGCCCAGGCCCTTCTCCGGGTCAAGGTCACGTGTCCATAGTCAGCTGCTGGTCGGCAGGAGGCCTTGGCACCAACCAGGGCCATGAGCGGACAAACACAAATGTCCTCAGAGGCTGGTCGGGCCAGCGAGGGCTTCCACCCTCGGTTTCTCCCCTGTCCCCCCACCTACCAGCCTTCGGGGACCTCGGGGTCCCTGGCTCACGCTGCCGCCCTCCTGGCCCTCCTTCCGGGGCTGTGGCATCCCTGGAACAGCCCTCGGCTTCCAGCAGGCTTTTGCGGTACTCCCCGGCCTCCCTTGGATGGCAGGGAGGGGTGGGCGGTGCTTGCCCCCCAACCCCCCCCCCCCCCCGGCCCCGTTGGCCCCGCCCATGCGCTAGCTCCGCCCCCTCCTGCCAGGAAACCTGCAAACCAGTGAGAGGAAGCTGCCGCCTGGTCTGGGCACTTCCGCCGGCTTCTGAGGCGGGGCCGCGGGAGCACACGTGGCCAGCGTGGGCGCCTGGCTCTCAGAAGCTGTGAGTCGACCGGGGTTTGTGGATCGGCCTGAGTTTGGGGATGATTTGTTATGTAGCGCTAGATAGCTGACATGGTCACGTGACTAGTAAACCTGGTTCCAAAGCTCACGTTCTTTCAAGGCTGCCGGCTGTCAACTCTGGTGTAAATCTCTACTTCAGCCTCGTCTAGTCGAAGGTCCTGTGTTCCCACCAAGTTCCTTCACAACCTGACACCCCCCCTCCCCCATCTCTCCTGCCGCTCCTCCCGGGGTCGCTGACGTCAGCCCTCCTCTCGCTCATTCACTCGGCATTTGATAATGAGGCTTTGTGCTTCTCGCTGTTTGCGAGATGAAAAGCCCCCACTTTTTCTTTTAATTAAAAAAATTCTTCTAATGTTTATTTTTGAGAGACAGGGAGAGAACACGAGCGGTGGAGGGGCAGAGAGAGAGACACACACACACACACACACACAGAACCCGAAGCAGGCTCTGAGCTGTCCACCCAGAGCCAGACACGGGGCTCGAACCCACAAACCGTGAGATCGCCACCTAGGGAGCCACCCAGGCGCCCTGAAAAGCCCCCGCTTTGGGGGTCTGCTTTCTGCTTTCCTACAATAGTTTCTGTGCTTTAGTGTGACTTGAGGTGAACTGGGATCCAGCCAGGGCTTCCGATCAGGACCCGGGGGTCTCCGCTGTGAAGACAGGGCCGGGGGTGGGCGGGAGCCTGCTCAGCCACGCCTGGCGAGAAGGCGCGCCCCTCCCAGTTCCACCCGCCGCCGCCACATCACGTCTGTGGCTTGAACTCGGCCGTGGCTGGAGCATTTACACCCCGGAAGTCCACGTGTGCTGGGAAGCTGCCCACCCCCGCCAGAGGCCGGCTGCGAGGCGCTTACTAGCACACCACTGCCTGCTTTTCCCACACTCCACGACACCCCTGACGCCCGCGACGTGTGCCTGTTCAGACCAGCGGTGAGAGTAAACCGTCCAGCCGGAAGAGGGCAGGAGGCTGGGCCTCTCTGGTTCGCTCCGATTTCCTCCTTGCAGACGTCCCCGTTCTGGGGCCACCCTACTTGTAGCCACGTACACGTGCCATCGGCTACCAGGGTTAAGAGTATCGACCCCACCTACCGCCTATGTTAGCGAACTATGGTCGGTGGGCCAAACGTGGCCCACAGCCTAGTTTTGTAAATAAAGTGTTATTGGCACATAACATGGCTGCTTCGCTCTGCAGTGGCCGAGTTGCGTAGGGAGGACAGGGACTCTGACCCGCAAAGCCACCAGGTCAGCCCACCCCTGCCTGGGTCACCCAGCTCTGCACTTCCTGCTCTGCTCCCCCAGCCTCCACGGGAGGGTGGCCGGGACCCCTCCACACCCCGATCTCCAGGCTCACCCTGTGCCCGCGGCCCTGCTGCCCGAAGTCCCCCTGAGGACGGCCGCCAGCCGCCCTCTTCTCAGTGGCGCACCGGACGGAGTACACGGGATCCGGTTCGGTGAGTAATGGTAGCGAACGTTTGTGAAGGACTCACCATTTGCTAAACCCGTGCTAAGCTGTTGGGCAGATTAACTCATTTAAGTTTCTGAGCTACCGTTGCGCAGTTCTTTAGCTCTTTTTTTTTTTTTTGAGCACCTACTTTGTGCCCAGATCTGTTTCAGGCACTGGGACAATGGCAGTGAAGAAAAAACAGTCCCCACTCATAACGGTGACATTATTTTTGGAAGATGGGGGATAAGATAGTAAACCCACCTAAACGTAACAATAAGATATGAAAGGAAATATGTGTGTGCCGGAGGCAGTGATAACTCTGGGCGAACACACAGCAGGGCGAGATGGCGGCCTGAGGGGTTGCCGGCCCGAGGTGTGTTTATTACCCACCACCCCCGTATATGCTAATGCCGCCTAACAAGATCTCTCAAAAGGTAGCAGCTGAAAACAACAGAAATGTGGGTGTGGTTCTGCCGGGTTCTCTGCTTCAGGGTCTCATGACCACAACTGAGATGTTGGTCGGGGCTGCGGTCTCATCTGAAGGCCCGTCTGGGGGAGGATCCCCTTCCAAGCCCACTCACGTGGCTGTTGGCAGGATCTGGCTCCTCACAGGCTCTTGGGCGGAGGCCACCCTCAGGGTGCTTGGCTACAGGGACCTCTGACAGGTGGCTTCAGAAAGCCACCACAACAGGAGTCTTTGAGAAGTGGTATCCCATCACCTTTTCCCTGTCACGCTGGCCGCAAGCAAGCCTCAGGTTCCGGCCACGTTCACGGGGAGGGGATTACACACGGCTGTGACCACCAGCAGCTTGGGGTCACTGGAGGTCCGCCGAGGGTCTGCCTGCCAGGTGCCCTGTCAACAATGAGCTTTGCAAGGGTATAGCTGTGTGGACGGGTGTATCCCCAGCACCTAAGACCATCCAGGCACTAAGTAGGTGCTCAATAGATGTTTGTGGCCTAAGTGGGTGTCTCCCCATTCACAGAGGAGGGAGCAGAGGCCCGCAGTTCTGCCCGCTCTATAACCCCTCCCCACCTCCTACTTCGCTGGATCTTTCTTCTATTTCCCTGCAGACCTTCACGCCTCGTTCTCCCACCCTTTGGCCTGGGAGCAGGTCTGCTCTTGGCCCCGGTTCCCGTGGGGGTGCCCAGGGTCCAGCGGCAGAAGGATAGCATGCATCTGGGTCTGGTGTATGTGTGTGCTCGGATCCTGCAGAGCCTCGACCCGCCCCCTCTCCCCCACACCCCCTGCACCCCCCCCCTCCTGCTCTCCAGAGCCTGCCCTTCCCCCTTTCCCCACACGCTCGCTTGCTCGCTCACTAGCTCCGTGTCTGTCATCCTGGGGAGCTGTCAGGCCTCATCCGGAATCTCTTCCATCAATCCCCTGGGGGCTGCGGTACATCAGAGGACTTGGTGGGGGTGCCCCCCCCCCCAAACAGCCCGCTCTGCCTGAGCCTGGACTGCACAAAGGGCCCATTTCCCAAGCTCTAACTGGCTCATTCCTTGGCGAAGGGCTCAGAATGAGCGAGGGACAGGGCCTGGGTTTGCAGCCGCAAGGCTCCAAGGCTCCACCTTTAATGACCACACTCCGCGGCGACTCCTGCAGACAGAGCCTCCAGGGGCTGGGCCGTGCCCCTCCCATCAGATTGGCCACTCGTGATGACACAGCTGTGTCTCTTCCATCAGACTAGGGGCCTTTGAAGTTGGGACCATGCCTCCCCCATCAGATTGGGACTCCTAAAGACAGGCTTCCATCTCCTCCATTAGACTAGGGGCACCTAAAAGCAGGGCCACGTCTCTCACATCAGAGTAGAAGCCCCTGAGGTCAGAGCTATACCTCCTCCATCAGATTGAATGTTTCAGAGCGTCAGATCTTGCCTCCCCTATCAGACTGGGAGCCTATTAGGCAGGCACCTATCCGCCATCAGACTGAGTCTTCTGAGGTAGGAGTGTTTAGGCCTCCCCATGAGCCATCCCCAAGGGTCCTTTCTTATCCTGGTGCCTTGGCTCCCTTCCCACCTCCAGACTGGCTGCTCCATGAGACAAGAGTGACGGGACAGCTCCCAGCCAGGCCCCATCTGGCTGCTTCTTAAGATCCCATCCACCTAAAGCATATACTGAGCACCTACTGTGTGCCATGCAATAGAGTATTATTTGGCCGTAAGACGAGCGAGGCGCTCACACCTGCTACAACGTGGATGGGCCTTGAAAATGTGACGCAGACACAAAAAGCCACATAGTGTGTGATTCCTTGTGCGTGAAATGTCCAGGGCAGTTCACCCCCAGGAACAGAAAGCGCATTAGAGGGGCTGGGGCCGGAGAAGTGGTGAGAATAGTCAGAGGCTGCTGATGGGGATGGGGTTCCTTTTGGGGGTGATGGGAATGTTCTGGAATTCGTGCTGGCGGTTGCACGATCTTGAGAACATGCCCAAACTGAAACGCACACGCCAAGTGGGTAAACTGTAGGTATGTGAACTGTATCTCAAAAGGAAAAAAAAAAAAAAAAAAAAAAAGAACAAAAACAAAAAAACAAGGTGCCACCAACGGCGTCCCGAAAGCGCTCAACAGAGGTCATTGTCCCATCTCAGAGACTGGAAAACAGTTGAGGTCACCACCCAAGGTCAGGAGGGCTGGGATTCCAGACACTGAGCCACACCCAGGAGATGCCCCTTGATACACTGCCTCGGGGACCACGGGTGCTGGGGGAAGGGAGGCACCCCCAGACCACCCCACCTGCTCCCCACTGTCCACACAGCGGGCCCCCTCCTCTCCCAGTCAAAAAGCAGAAACCCGAGAGTTTAGGTGGCTCTTCAAGGGCACGCCGCAAGGTCGCCAGACCCCCAGCCTGGCTGTCGGCATCCACCGTCTCCCGCTCTTCCCTCCTCCCAGAACCCCTTCCCCGCTCCTCTCCTTAGGACGAGGCGGGGGCCGGCCCCAGGAGCAGCCAGCTCAGAAGCGCAGGAAAGTCAAACGCCGTTTGATTCTGCCTCCGGGGCCTCTAATTGCTATTTCTGACACACGCTGTAATTAGAAGGCCCCTTTCAAATATTTATACCTCAGACGGCTCGTATTTATCCGACCGGGAGAGGGCTCGGATTTGATGAGATCTGTCAACGGCTCGTCCCCGAGCTGGGAATTGCCTCGCGGCTGACAGAAAACAGGACAATTACCCGCCGTGCTCCCCGGCAGTCCCTGGGGGGGGGAACGCTGCCTTGTCGCTGATCGGAGAGGGCGGGGCCGGGTGGGGTGGGGGCATCCGGATGGGCTGCAGGAGGAGGACCGAGTTCAACAGGTTCATGTGGGCGACAGGGCCAAAGCAGAAAAGAGGAAGCCCCATGCATGGGGGCCTCTGCTGCGCTGAGAGGCTTTGCCTCGTCAGCTCTGGACCTCAGTTTCTCGGCCTGCAGAATGGGGCTAACAGTGTGCGTGGGGGAGGGAGATGGGGAACCACTGATTTCACAAAGACACTCTGCTGGGTCTCGAGTGCCGCCCCGGCCAAACCAAATCAGCCAATGAGCTTGCGGGCTGGCTCTGAGCAAGTCCTCCCCCTCTCTGTGCCTCGGTTTCCCCATGGGGGAAAAAATAACTCACTCCTTTCCCGCAAGCCTTCCTTGAGCTCCCTGGGGGGTTTCCTGTTAGAAACCCCACTTTTCAAACCGGGAAAGCAAGGCACAGACAGCATAGACCTTGCCCGACCCACTGTCGTTCCCCAGGGGCATTTTCACCGTCAGCTCCAGACTGGACTTCTCTCTGATCCTCCCCACCCCCCTCCCAGCCACAGGCACCTGCCCGCCCTGGGGGAGGGGGGCACTGGGAGAAGGGAACCCGGAGTCCCGTTCTTCCCGATCACCCCTCCCTTCAGCATGAGCGGGAGCTGAGCAAGCCCCCTTGTGAGGAAAGAAAAGGCCTGTTTGCTCTGGAATTGGCCAGCACGCCTCTCCGCTCCCCTTGCCCCAGACCTCTTAGCGTCCTCACCACCCCCCCCCCCCCCCCCGCCCCGCATCCCCCCTCCCGGCCCCCGACAGCCGCAGCTGCCAACAGGCGGCCAGGCCAGGCGAGACCCCTCTCGTCTGGGTCCCCCTCCCTGCCTCCACCCCCAGAAGCCACAAAGGGACAGATGCTGAGGACACACGCCAGGCACAGATAGCATCTCCCTTCCCACGGCCAGCTGCCCCAGCCCCCTTCCCCCATGCTGCAATCGGTCCCCTGGGGTGGGGGGTGCAGAGAAGCCTCCTCTTGGGAAGGGGACGCCAGGCCCCCGTCCCTTCCCGTCGCCCCTCGCCTGCTTCCGCGGCATCAATATCAATTTTAGCCAGTGACCTCCGGAACAGTCTGCTGGTCAGTTGCGCCGCCAGAGGCTGGCTCAGTTTCAACCCTCAACAGTGGTGGCTCTCACCCCCTCTGCCGGTCAGTTTCACCCCATCTCCCGGCCAATTTCCACCTCGCCTCCTCTCCGCGCCTCCCCCCCCCCCCCCTCCCCGCCCCGTCCCCCGCCTCTGCACCTCTCGCTCTCGTGAGCAAGGTCAGTCCCGTCTGTTCCCACCTCCCGCGCTCCACGCTCGCTCCTGCCAGCCGCGGTGCTCCGGGTCAGTGTCCAGCTGCCGCGGCCTCGGCCCCGCGACTCCCGCCCCGCACCACCCCCCCCCCCTCCCAGCGCGGGCAGCGGCTCCCCTCCCCTCCCAGAACAGCTGAAGGTCTCAGTCACCTCCGAGGGGGGCGCAGGGGGACCGGAGGGGGCGGGGGAAGCCGCGGAGGGGGAGGCGGGGAAGCCTTGACGTCGCTGCCCGGGACGCGGCTGGGGGCCGGCAGGCGCTGGGGCGTCCGCCCGCGCGCCCCCTCCCCAAAGTCCCACCTCCCGGCCGCGGCGGGTAAAGTCTCTCCGAAAGCGTGAAGGGGGATTGGAGGAGGTTTTATTTCCCTTTGTGCCGGCGGCTGGGGTGGGATCGAGGCGGCCGGGCCGGGGGCCGCGGGACCCGGGCTCCCCCCGGAGCGCAGACGAGCGCAGCAAAGGATGCGCCGCGCGGAGGTCACCGTCCCCGTGGCCCGACTTTGCGCGCGGCGCCCGCGCCCCGGGGGAGCCCGCCCGCTGCGCTGAGCACCCAGGCGTCCGGGCCGAGCCGGGGCTGGGGGCGCCCGCGGGCGGCGCTTGCCCCGAGCCCAGACCCCAGAAGGGAATCCCGGAGCTTCCCGGAGGCGGCGGGCGGCCGAGCGGCGCACGGGGACCGCGCTTCCCGCGGAAACTCCGCGCGCTTCCGCGGATGCCCCTCGCCCTGGCCCGGCCACCCGGCGCTCGGCGTTCAGGGCCCTGCGGGGCGCCCCCTTTCCGCGCCGTCCTTGCGGAGCCGGGCTAAGGTGGACTTTTGCTCTCCTTCCTCCTCTTCCTCCTCCTCCCACCCACCCGTCTCCTCCCCCATCCTCCCCGGGGGCTCTTCGGAGAAAGGGGGCATGTGGGTCCCCCTCTGACGGCGGCCAGGCTTGGCGTGACACACGCACAAATGGCCAAGTGGCTACGCGACTACCTGAGCTTTGGCGGTCGGAGGCCCCCTCCGCAGCCGCCCACCCCCGACTACACGGAGAGCGACATCCTGAGGGCCTACCGGGAACAGAAGAATCTGGACTTCGAGGACCCCTACGAGGACTCGGAGAGCCGCCTGGAGTCGGACCCGGCCGGCGCCGGGGACTCGAAGGGCCTCGGAGACGCCAAGTACGACTCTCCCAAGCACCGGCTCATCAAGGTGGAAGCTGCAGACATGGCCAGAGCCAAGGTCTTGCTGGGCAGCCCTGGGGAAGAGGTGCGTGGCTGAGTCCCAGGGGTGGGGTGGCCCCCAGGAGACCGGGTGGCCGGGAGGGCCAGACTGGGCTGCCTGGATTTGGGGAAGCTTGTTTCATGGGGAGGCCAGGGCCCCAGCCAGGCCCTCCTCAGTCCTCCACCTGCTGAGTGGAGTTTGATATCTGTCCCTTTCCGGTGCACGGCGCTGGGGGTCCCACTGCCTCTCTGGCCCCGCTTTGTCCCCCTGTCCTCCTGTCCCCTGCTCACACCTCTCGTCCTCCCCCCCCCCCAGCTCCCCAAACAGATCCGGGGGGATCACCACCGTACCGCCCTGCCGAGCCCTGGGACATCCTCACCACTATAAGTGCCCCTCCTCCGCTATTATTCCCATTTCACAGAAGTGGACACTGAGGCTCACAGAGGCATCTGGCCCAAGGTTGCAGGGCCCTAGCTCAGTAGAACTTGACCCAGACCTGCCTCCAATGCCCATGCTTTTTTCAGTGTTTTCCCTAGAGGATGAGGGAGCCGGCCCAAACCCTCCGTGGAGACAGAGAAGGATTTGAGGAGGGTTGCCAGAGACTGTGTGAAGTGCCCAGTGGTTTAAGAGCACAGAGAGAGGAAGGAGGAGGCGGGGATTCCGGGAAGCAGACAGCCTGGGCTGCAACCCTGCTTCCTACTCGCCTGCTGTGTGACCCTTAGCAAGTCACTTACCCTCTCTGTGCCTTGCTTTCCTCATCTGACAAGCATTAACAATTATTGAAGGAGGGAGGCAGGGCTGTGTGTCAGAGTCAGAACTGCACGGAGGCAGAGAGGAGGAGAAGCTGGCGTCTGTGCACAAATCCTGGTGGGTAGGTGGAGAGGACTCCCAACCCCGGCGAAAATGAGCCGCGTGGAGCGGAAGGGTTAGATGATTCAGAGAGGGGCGCCATCCCTCCGGAGGGGGTGTCCGCCGCTGGGCTCAGTCTCCCCACTCCCCTCGGGCCACTTCCTTACTTCTCTCTCCAGTCGGAACTCGACACCGAGTACTCAGACCCCTTCGATGCCCAGCCTCATCTGCCACCTTCAGATGATGGCTACATGGAGCCCTACGATGCCCAGAGGGCCGTGAGCGGTGAGTGGGGGGGCGGGGGGGGTGAGAGTTTGGGGGCAGGTGGCAGGGTCCCTGGTGGGTGTGGGCACTGACCAGTGTTCTCGGCCTCCCAGAACTGCCGTCCAAGGGGGTGCAGCTGTATGACACCCCCTATGAGGAGCAGGACCGAGAGCCAGGAGATGGGCCCCCTTCTGGAAGGAGACCTCGCCAGAGCCGGCTGCCTCAGGAGGATGAGCGGCCAGCGGATGAGTATGACCAGCCCTGGGAGTGGAAGAAAGACCACATCTCCAAGGCGTTTGCAGGTGCCCCTCCGACCCAGGCCTTGACCTTCCACGGGCCCTGAATGTCCTCACCCTTCCATTTCTTGATCTGGTCTTTCCCCCCTGTTTCAACGTACAAAATAGACCCCAGTCGCCTGCCACCGTGATAGTTTACTCATTCTCACTGAAGTGTGAAGGACTGATAACCCCATACATTTCTCTTCCTAGGAGAACTTGTATCTTCCTTGGGAGCGGAAACGCCGTTAGAGGGCGATGGAACCGACTCTTTATCCTCAATGTTGTGCAGGGATAGGCTAGGCCTGGGTTTATGTCACTCACTTGAGACTTTCTCTTTCAGTCTCAGTTGCCTTACCCCTCAAACGGGGGTCATTCTAGCACCTACAGAACAGGGTGCGTGCGAAGCGAGTGGTAGAAAGTGCTGTTGGGGGAGAGCGTAGCATTTCTTAGTAACTGTCATTAGGTGGGCTTGGGGTCAGATCCTGAGTGGGGGAAGCATGGCCAAGTCTCTGACCTCAGTTTCCTCTTCTGTAAAGAGGGTAACAGTATGGTCAGCTTTAAGAAATAAAATAACGTGGGCCAGAGAGAGTTGTGCAAACCCAGCTTGGCCCCAGAAGTTGTGTGACCTGGAGGGACATTGGGGCTCAGCGCCTCACTCTACCTGTCCATGGTGGGGGCGGGGCTCTAGGCTCCAGGACTCGGCCAGAGTCTGCAGAATGACCACCCCTCCCCTCTAGCCCCGCCTCTTGCTCTCAGATTGGTCCCTCGTGGGGCTGCCCCGCCCCTGCAAGCCCGCACACCTGAGTGACCACACCCCTTTCTCCTGAAGGCCGATTGGTTGCTCCTGTGCCAATCCTGCCCCAGCCCTTAAGCCCGGCCCCACCTACTGGGGACTCTGATAGGTTGCCCAAGCTGGCACCGCCTCCCTACTGAGAGTGCATTGGCTTGCCCCGGTCCCGCCCCTCCCGGGTGGGGTTGGGCTTAACCGTTTCCTCTCTAACCCTCCCCCTCCCCCCTCCAGTGCAGTTTGACGGCCCGGAGTGGGAAAGGACCCCAGGCTCAGCCAAAGAGCTCCGGAAACCCGCATCCAGAAGCCCCCAGCCCGCAGAGCGCGTGGACCCGGCCCTGCCCCTGGAGAAACAGCCGTGAGTGGGAAAGCTCCAGCTGGAGGACCCTCCCCATCCCGTACCAGCTGCAGATTCCTAGGACTCATTCGTTCACTTCAGTTCTTTCCTCTGCCCATCGTCGCTGGGGACCGGAGCCTGCCCCTGTGACAGACACCTAGCTAGGTCATTCCCCCTGGCATCAGATTCTGGGTTCACATCTCTGCCCTGCGTCTCTTGGCTGTGCAGCTTTGGGCAAGTCGCTTAACCTCTAGGCGCGCAAGCTGGGGGAGTCCGGGTCCTTTCTGGGCCTCTCCAGCCTAGCGGTTCCTCCGGGAAGTCCCTAACAGCCCGCCGAGTCCAGCCCTGAGGGCACCACCAGCCTGTGTGTTTATCACGGTTGTTCCCAAACCGTGACACAGAGCTGACTGGTGAAGAAGGGGGCACCGGGGGAGGAGGGTCTTTCCATGCAAACAACCGCCGAGTCTGTTGGGCGCTCGTCTGCCTTGGAGCCCCCCGCTCGCAACCGCTAACCTCTCCCTGAGCGCATTACAGGGAAATATTCGAGAAAGGATGCTACAGGTGGGTGGGGATACGGGATGTGGCAAGTCTCGTGAAAGCCCCACGCAAGTGGTTCCGTTTGAGCGATTAGGGAAGGGGACACAGGCCACTGGGGACCTCGCCTGGGGAGGCTGTAGAGATCAAGGTCAGGTGTATCTGTTGAACTGGGGGGAGCGGCTCCACGTGGACCTGGGCTCAGCTGCCTGGAAACCAGGCCCCCCCTGAGAAACCCCGGGGGGGATTTTTGTCACTTGTTTGCCTGGAGGTCACAAGTCCCTGGATCGGCTGTGCCTGCACCAGGCCCCAGGGTGCGTTCGAAGGGGGATGACCCTTGAGGAGACATCTGTCCCCACCCCCTAGGTGGTTCCACGGCCCACTGAGCCGGGCCGATGCTGAGAGCCTCCTGTCGCTCTGCAAGGAAGGCAGCTACCTCGTGCGGCTCAGCGAGACCAGTCCCCAAGACTGCTCCCTGTCCCTCAGGTGAGACCCCAGCCCCCCTGGAGGGACCGAGCGTCGCAGAACTGCCCGCCTCTGGCTTTCGGGTTAATTCGGTGGCAGCCAAGCCTGGCGCCAGCAGCCAGTGGGCGGGGCTTTCGGGGCTGTGGAGGGTGGGGGAGGGCGGGATTCAGGAAAACGGAGGGGATTTATAGGCCCAGTGGGGCGGGCCTTGTAGGGCCAGGGGGCGTGGTCTCCAGTAGATCCAGGGTGTGGGTGAGAGGTTTCCTTTATTTTTTTTAAGCTTATTTATTTTGAGAGAGAGAAAGAGAGAGAGAGAGAGAGAGAGCAAGCGGGGGAGGGGCAGAGAGAGAAAAATGAGAGAATCCCAAGCAGGCTCCAACGAGGGGCTCGAGCTCACGAGCTGTGAGATCACGACCTGAGCCGAAATCGACTTGCAGCTCAACCGCCTGGGCCACCCGGGCGCCCCCAGACCTTTCCTTCCAACTCCTCCAGTCCAAAAGTTGAATTGTATCCGTTTGTGTCCATCGGGGCCAGACTCTCCCAGTGGCCCTTATGGGCATTTCAGTTGGAGATCCCGACTCGACGTGCGTCTCTAAGATTCTCAGTGTGTCGGATTATAACAAGCCCCCAAACTCTGCTGGGCATCCGAGCGTGAGATCCCTAAAAGAACAAGGTGGAAGAGAGCTTGGAGAATAGGTTTCGATCCTGCCCCTGCCACGAGCGCTTCCTTCATGCTAAGGATACAATGATTCTGAGGTTCAAGGTCATTCCATTGGGCAGACGGTTTAGAAAGGAGAGGGACCCCGGACTGAAGGTTAACCGGTGGGGAGCCCCGGAAGGGTAGGGCACGGGCTCAGAAGGTTTGGAGAAAAAGCGCAGCCTGTGTTCCAGCCTGCCTTTAGGCTCGCAGGGCCTGAGCAGGTCTGGGGTGATCAAGGCGCTCTGCGATGCCTGTCCCCCAGGGGCAGCCAGGGCTTCCTGCACCTGAAGTTCGCACGGACCCGAGAGAACCAGTTCGTGCTGGGTCAGCACAGCGGCCCCTTCGCCAGCGTCCCGGAGCTGGTCCTGCATTACAGCTCCCGGCCGCTGCCCGTGCAGGGCGCTGAGCACCTGGCCCTGCTGTACCCGGTGGTCGTGCAGACGCCCTGAGCCCAGGAGCTTCAGCCCCTGCCCTGCACCGCGAGGGCCCAGAGTCGCTGCTGGAGGGAAGCGGGAGGGAGACGCTCGCTGCCCCTCCAAGCCCTGGGCCTTCATCGGGGCTGCTTCTTGGCCCTCTCCCGGGTTCTAGGGCACAGAACTGCGTCTCCCAGCCCTCCTCTGGCCTGGAAAATAAATAAGTTATTGTGTGTTTCAAGTGTCCTTTCTGGGAGGCGGGGATCCCGGCCCCAGGGAAAGAAGGGAGACGGGTGTCCCCCACCCCGGCTGGGGGGTGAAGCCTGCATTGCTCACAAGGATGGCCCACAACTAAGAGGGCTTGAGGGAAACGGGGAGACTGAGTACGAAGTCAGATGAAAACCCGGAGAGAGCCGATCCCGCGCAGATACAAAGATGGAGAAACCGAGGGGGGGGGGGAGGCTCTCAGGCCGGCCCTGCCCCCACCCGGCCCCTCCTTTCCGCCGGGGCGGGCAGCCGTGGCCCGGATGCTGCTGCGAATGGACATCTGTCCCCATGGAAACAGCAGAAATGGGGGAGGGGAGCCGGTCCCAGCTGGTGTCACTTCAAGGTGACGGTGGAGCCAGAGCCCCCGGGGGCTGATAAATTCTGGGGACCCCCGTGTCCCGCCTCGCCATCCGTGTCCAAGCCTACCCAGGGAGGGCGGTGCCTCCAGTTCAAGGCGCCCGGTAGAGGCTGGGGGCATCACTCGTCCGCTAATTGGACGTGACCCTCCGAGGATAAGAGGAGGGAGCTGGCCTGTCATCACAGAGCCCCCTCAGCACAGCGGACCCCTCCAGGCGTCCTGGGGCTCAGGGGCCCCCAGACGACCCCTCCGATATCTTTAACGCTCCCCAAGTCACCACAAGATCTGCCTTTCCTTTCTTTATGAGCCTTTGAGTGCCCAGAGGGCGAGGGAGGAATCCAGCCTCACGGTGAGGAGGACACGGGTCTTGTTGGGCTGGGCGGCTGGGCTCCCCGACCCCTTCTGGAAATCAGTCACATTTTCACGTGGCCACGGGGGGGGGGGGGGGCGCGCCTTTTCTGGGTTCCGATCCCTCTTCCCGCTTCGAGGAGCCCTCTTGGCTTCTGCTGCCCAGAGGGGCGTGGGTCAGGGGAGACACCGACTGTAGAGATGGGGGGACCCGGGCTGGGGCTGGGGCTGGGGCAAGGCTTCTGGGCCAAACGTGGCTGGGGGTCTGGGGGTCTGCGGGAAAGAGATCGAATAGACCCGTCTGGACCTCCGCGGGGATGTCCAGCACCTGCCCCTCCACTGGCCACGCCTCAGTCTTCTCTGGGCGCCCCCGGGGCTGGTAGAGGACGTTACCCTAGAGAGGATCCCCTGCACGGGTGTGGGGGGCGGGGGAGGGATGCCACAGACTAAGAGGGGAAAATCACAGGAGACCGCCTGGCTTTCTCCAGCCTTCCTCCGCTTCTGCAGGACACGAGTGTTGGGGCCAGACTTCTCCCTTTATTCTCCTTCTCTCCCCCCAACCCCGCAGCCCCACCCGCGCTCCTTCCAGAAGGGGCAGGTGGGGCGGCCGCCGCGGCCTCGCCAAGTAGCTGCAGTTCCCGCCTCCGCCACGCGGGGGCAGGCTCGCCGGCGGAAACCGCCCGCCGTCCTCCCGGCTACCTGCGCGGTTACCTGGGTCCCCGCGCCCGCGGCCACGGCCGCTCCAGACACGGGCCCTCGGCGCGACGGCGGCCACGGCCACGGCCCCTGCCACCGGCGGCGCGACCAGGAGTCCTGAAGAGGGGGAGGGCGGGGCGGGGCGCAGGGGGCGGGGCTGGAGGCGGGACTCGCGGCGGGGGCTCACCTGGGTGGCTGCAGGTGTGGTTCGCGTTGGGCGGCAGGCGGTCTGCAGAGGAGGAACCTGTGTGTCGCGGGGGTGGGGGTGGGGGTGCTCACCTTCGGGTCCAGCCTCCACCCTTCAGGGTCACAGCCTCCCTACCCCACGTGGGACCTCACGATTCCTCCCCTGCCGCGCGCTCGCTCAGAACCGGCTTCCTCTTCTGAAAAACGGGGCTACCCACCTCCGACTTGCTCGGTTATTGCAAAACAGTCGCCGAATGGATTTTTTTGTTCCTCGCCATGAGCCCCATCCCCCTGGTCGTGAGCTCCACCGTCCCCACCGTGAGTTCCACAATGCCGGCGATGGGATCCGACACCCTCAGGACTCCTGGGTTTGGAGTTCAATCCTGGTGTCTAGCCTATTTTACATACAAGGGAACTGGGTCTCAGCCCCGCTTTGAGCAAAAGTGTTGCTCACCTCAGCTCCCCTTTCTCTCTCTGTTTCGGGGGGTGGGGGGGGGGAGGGAGAGAAAAAGAAACGAAAGAAACGAAAGAAAAAGCTTACACTGGCCTGAACTTGTGAGTCTGGCCGAATATAATCAACATAACAGATCGAAATAATCGCTGACGTTTCCTGAGGACTTATCATGTTCCAGACCCGGTAATAAGCTCTGTAGATATGATTACTTCAAACTCATCTAACCCATCGCTGAGGAATCAGGCACAGAGGGGTCAAGTTCCCTGCCCAAGGTCACACAGCAAGTGACCGGCCCAGTGGGGCCATGTTTCCAGGGCTGTGTAATTGATATGAACTCCAGCCAAAGTTGCTGCGACGAACGTGAGGCCCGGTGCCCCTGACCTCTTCATCTTGCGTGTTCTCACACTGGAGTTGGTCCCTCCGGGCGGCCGAGAAGCTGTGCCGGGGTGGGGAAGCCGGCTGTAGGGAGCTGGACGCAGGCGTCACGTTACTAGAAGGTGGGGACAGGCAGGACAGCCTTAACGTATCGCCCTCCTGCCAACGGGAGCGGAATGGGCATTGGGCCAGGAACTGAGCAGGCCGGGAGAGCAGGAGCCCTGGGTCAGCTTGAGTGTCCCGGCCCCGTGCAGGGCTTGGCCCAGAGCGAGGAGACCTGCAGAGTGGGGACAGCCTAGGCGCTGGGCTCTCCAGAAAGCTGGCTGCACGTGCCTGGACACGTGTCAGCCTTCTCTGGGCCTCAGTTTTCTCATCTGTGACCGGAGGCAGCTGGCTTGACTGATCTGCAAGGTCCCTTCCAGCTTTGAGAGCCCATGGTTTTCCACCTGGATTCTAGAATTCCCTGCTCTTACACACTCTGAGACTGGAAAATCCTAAAAGCCTATGCAAAGTATCTAAGCTACTGCCGTGGTAAGATTCCAGAATGGTCTATTCCTTTATGTCAGTGTTTCGCAACCCGTTTTCATTATCAGCTTCCTGAAGAGCTTTTATTTTTGATTTTTAAGGTTTATTTATTTATCTTGATAATTTTTTTTTAACATTTATTTATTTTTGAGAGACAGAGCATGAGCGGGGGAGGGGCAGAGAGCGAGAAGGAGACACAGAATCCGAAGCAGGCTCCAGGCTCTGGACTGTCAGCACAGAGCCCCATGTGGGGCTCGAACCCACGAACTGTGAGATCATGACCTGAGCCGAAGTCGGATGCTCAACCGACTGAGCCACCCAGGCGCCCCTCTTGTATTTTTATTCATTTTTTTATTAAGTAATCTCTATGCCCAATGTGGGGCTTGAACTCACAACTCCAGGAACAAGAGTTGCATGCTCCGTGGGGCGCTTGTGCTGTCTCTCTCTCTCTCAAAAATAAATAAATACACTTTAAAAATTAAAAAAAAAAAAAAAAAAAAGAGTCGCATGCACCACAGACTGAGCCGGCCAGGCGCCCCATCTGTACGTTGGATATACTTTAATAACACATTTGTAGAAAGATTCTGGGATTGTTTTTAATCTGACTCCCAGAACTATAAATATTCAAGAGTCTTTATGATTGTGATATTCTGGAAGAGGGCTCAGCAAACTGCAGACTGTGGACCAAATGAGGCCCCCTGCCTGTTTTTGTTTTTGTTTTTAAATAAAGTTTTATTGGAACCTAGGCCCGCACATTCACGCATGTCCAGTCTAGGGCTGCTTTCCGGCTACCACAGCAGCCGGGAGTGGTGGCAACAGAGAACGTCAGCTCCACAAGGCAGAAAATAATTACTCCGTGGCCCTTGACAGAAAGTGTTCTGAGTCCTGGTCTAGAATGATCCATTCCAGCATATCTTTGGTTCTGTGATTCTAGAATTTGATGTGCTTGAGTTTGCAAGGTCTCTGTAAGAATCCGATCTGAAGGATTTCGAATTTAGATTTCTAGGAGTTTGAGATTCTAGAGCCTTAAGACTCTGTAAGTCCCGAGGGCCCACATCTTCCCTTCACTTGCTCTCCTACCTTTGTCGGCCACACGCTTCGTGCCATTGCCCTGAGCCATCTCCAACTCAGGAATCTCCACGGTCACCCAGCCCGTGTGGTCCCTGCTGTCGTTGAGGGTCCCGAGGTCCCCGCAGGTTGAGGTTGCCACGCGACTCCCAGGAAAGCTGCCACCGGGGCCCGCAGACCCCCCAGGCTGAACCTGACTTTGGTGACATGTGAGTCACACAAGAAGACACCGTCCTTCTTCCACCCGATACGGAGCTGCTGCCCCCAGGCTTGGGACTGCACCACCTGGCGGGCCAAGGTCACCTGGCTGTCCTCCCTCACCTGCGGCAGTTTGGGCCCCTGCTGCACACTGAGGCCTGCAGGTCCTTGCAGGACTAGGGGACACAAGACGTGAGTAAGGCCTTTCCGTGTGTGTGTGTGTGTGTGTGTGTGTGCATGTGTGTGTTTATGGGACTTACTCTCTCAGCCCACACAGGTGACACTACGTGATCTCTGCAAGGTCACTTCTCACTGAGGCACACCAATCCTGCCCCGTGTGTGCCGGGTCCTGTTCTGGACACCACAGACACAGGCACAGAGGTGACGGAGACAGACAACCATTCCTGCCATGGTGGAGCTGACAGTCTCGGGGGGGTGCAGAGAGAGAGACCCAGGAAGTTGTGCAGTGAGAATCACGATGGAGGTTAAGGATGAGGTGAGGGAGAATCTGGTTGTGGAGGGTGGTCTCGGAAGAGGTGATGTTTGGAATGGTAAGAAGTAGCCAGTCGTGTGGGAAGAAAGGAGAATAGGGAGGAAGAGCGCTCCAGGCAGAGGGCGCAGTCCATGCAAAGGTCCTGGGGCACGATCACTCCTGGGAGGTTAAAGGAAGAGCGAAGAGGCCCTTGTGGCCGGAACAGAGTGAGCGCGGGGGAGACAGGGCGGAAGTGGAATCAGAGAGGGGATGGCCTATACAAGGCTTTGGAGGCCGCAAGGTGGGGTTTGGCTGAGGTGGGCAGGTGGGCATGCGGAAATCAGAGAAATTTGCTTTTTAATCTTTTTTTTTTTTTTTTTTTACAGTTTATTTTGAGAGAGAGAGAGAGAGAGAGAGCACAAGTAGGGGAGGGGCAGAGAGAAGGAGAGACAGAATCCCCAGCAGATCTGCGCCATCAGGACGGAGCCCAGTGCGGGACTTGAACCCACATGAGATCATGACCTGAGCCAAGATCAAAGGTCGGACACTTAACAGACTGTGCCACCCGGGCGCCCCAGTTTGCTTTTTAATCTGAGTGTGATGGGAAAGCAGGGGAGCGGGGAGGAAACGGGGTTCAATTTAAGTGTTAAAAGGGTGGCCCTGACTGCCCTGGCTAAGGACAGAGTGTGGGTCGGGAGGATCAGGGCTGGCTGCGGACGAGGGCCCAGGGGAGTGGCATCAGGATCTGGACCCTGGGGAAAAGCAGAGAGAATCTGAATAGATTTTGAAGGTTGCCCCCGGAAGGGTCGAAGAAGGACTGAATCAAGAGAGGGCGAGGTGGCCGATGGCCAAGGCTTTAGCCTCAGGGACCGTGTGAATCAGGTGGCTTTCGGCCAATATGGAGGACACTGGCGGAGAAGCAGGGCTTGGGGCCAGGAGAAGTCTGGGGTGCCCGTCAGACCCCCCCGGAATGTGTGCGTTTGCATCAAGCGCCTGGCCTTTGAGATGCCATGACAGCTGACGCTGCAGAGATGAAATCCGGGGAAAAGTGTTTCAGGTGGAAGGAACAGAAGGTGCAAAGGCCCAGAGGTGGGATCAACCTGGGCATGTTGGGAAGGGAAAGAAAGGAAGAAAGGAAAAAAGGAAGAAAGAAGGAAAGAAAGAAAGAAAGAAAGAAAGAAAGAAAGAAAGAAAGAAAGAAAGAAA
>NW_024412512.1:3002635-3008334 GCF_014898765.1 Herpailurus yagouaroundi
AAAGAAAGAAAGAAAGAAAGAAAGAAAGAAAGAAAGAAAGAAAGAAAAAGAAAACCCAGCAGGCCAGCCAAGGGCAAGAAAGAGAACGTGCAGGAGCGTGTTGCTGAGAGACTGGTGTGCAGGGCGTGCTGTGAATGTTCTCCTAGGGCCCCACTCTGAGGATCCCTGCTAGAACCTTCAACCCTTGTTTTGTGATGTTTTTTTGGTTCGTTTTTTTTTTGTTTTTTTTTTTTAAGTTTATACATGTATTTTGAGAGGGGGGCGGAGGGGCAGAGAGAGACAGCCCCAGGGAGGCTCCGCATTGTCAGCGCATGAGTGGGGCTTGATCCCACGAACAGTGAGATCATGATCTGAGCCTAAATCGAGAGCCGGGTGCTTAATCAACAGCCCCTAGTTGCCCCGAACCTGCAACCCTTGGAAGGTTCTGCGTATCAGAGAGAAACAGGCCGTGTCTAGCAGAGCAGAGGGAGAGGTTTCCAGGGGTTCTGGGCTAGAGGGCAGGCCGCGGGGGTGATGGACAACAGGAAGGAGGGCGGGGGGAGGGAGACCCCCGTCCTCACCCCAGAACTGCACCAGGAAGACCAGCGCTGTGCCCAGGGGCTCCATTCCTGGCCCATCAGGGCCCCCTGCTTCTCCTCGCTGGTGCGCACCCCCCATTCAATTCGACAGACCTCTGGCCACAATCTCCGCCCCTGCCACAGGGGCAGATGTGACGCCCAGGCCAGACGGTAGATGTCAGTCAGGTGACCAAAGCTTCTAAGGGCTCCACTTCCTCCCGTCTGTTGCCTCAGTTTCCCCAAAGATTCGTTTGGTTATTTATTTATTTATAATCTGAAAGGCAGCACGTGTACGTGAATGGGATAATGCGTCCCAGTGAATGGAAATCTTTCTGGGAGATTCTATATAAGCACACCTGAGCCGGGGGAGGGGACACGTTGGAAGGTTAGGTGAGGCAGGTGGGGGGGGGGGGGCCGGGGAGCAGGCAGGAGAGGCCTGAGCCTGGATTGAAGATCAGAATCCCAGCTTCAATTATTTTGCCCCCAAAATGTCGTCCTTTGAGGTTCAGAGGAATGGATTTGTGCTGAGGGTACCAGGTCCCCCAACAGGTACAGGGTGGGGGTGGGGAGGTTACCCTGTCCCCATAGGTTGCGGAGAAGTTTGGGGGCCCCATTGAGGGGGTTCATAAGCCCTGAAATTTCTCCCAGCCCTACGGGACAGGCCCTAGGCCTCAGTGTCTGGCTCCCGACCACAGTGTGACCTCTTTTTAAACCCGGAAAGAAGAGGGCCTGCGTGAGCCCCAGAATCGTTCCTGTCAACCACAGGATGGCCCCCGGCGGCGGCCGCACTCTGACCACACTGTCGTAGCAGATACACACAGTGTCCCAGCCTCCCTTGGACTTTCTCAAACTCTACCCTTCCCCCCACCCTCTGCTGAGAGGCAATGCTGGAGATCCTGGGGAGATCTGGCCCCGGGCTGGCCGGGAAGACCAAGGTGGGCACAGACATTCTTGGCCTTGTGGATTCCGGTCAGGCAGAGAGGCTGCTGGAGGCGGAGATGTGCGATGCCGGGGCTTTGCGGGATGTATAGGAGTTCGGCTATTTTTCTCGGAGAGAGAAAGAAGGCATTCATTGGAAGGAGACCATCCTCTTGGACCTTGGCTTTCCAGCGGACGCAAGGAGCGTGAGCAGTGAGGGGCCAGATCTCGCGGGAGGGGTGGGTGTGGCCTTCCAGTTTGAGGAGCGGCCACGAAATCGCGTGGGTGCCCGAGTGCGGAGACTGAGGCACTACAGGGACGAAGGATGGGCTCGAGGTCACCACCCGGGTGGTCGAACCCAGGCAACCTCCTTCCCAGTCCCGGGCTCTCGCCAGCTCCGTCATCGCGACCGGCGTCGGCCCCAGGCTCTGGGGGGTCCCCGGCTCTCAGCGACCCCAGCGCAGGACTACGTTTCCCAGGCTGCCGCGGGGGGCGCGCCTGCGCGCTGCGGCCAGTGATGGAGCGCTGACGGGGGGCGCGGCGGCGGCGGCGGCGGCGGCGGCGGGGAGGGCTCGGCGGGCCATTGGCTCGTGGTCGCGGCAAAGGCGGCTTGAGGACCAGAAGAGCGAGCGGGGCCCGCGGGCCGGGCCGGGGACGACCTGGGCCGCGGCCATGGAGGACCAGAGGGTAGGAGCGGGGCGGGGCGGGGCGGGGCGGGGCGGGGGTGGACCAGGGGAGGGGACCAGGTGCTGCCGCAGCGCCCCCCACCCCCACCCCCGCAGCTGCTCTGCGGCCGAGGCCCCACCCCCGCCGCCACCCCGCCGGGATCCAGCCCCCCAATGCGGGACCCAGCACCCCACCACCGCCCCCGCCGTCGCCCCGACCTCTCATCATCTTGGCCCGGGTCCAGGCGCATCCCCTCCAAGCCCCCCACCGGCGCCCAGCATCCCAGCCCCAGCCTGACCCATCCCCCACGCCTTCCATGCGGACTGCGGACCAGGTGTCCGGTCTCTGCCCCGCCCCGCCCCTGAGGACGCTGCTCCGGCTCCGCACAGGTGATCCCACCGATCCCGCACCCCCAGAAGAGGGACCAGGAGGGGGTCCCTCCCGTGGGAGGCCTGGGTCAGGGCTCCAGGCCCCAGCGGGATCCTCCCACGCGGCTTCTCTTCTCTCCTCCCCCTCCCCCAGACCTCCCTGCCCCGCTCCCCAGTTGCCTGGGCCCTCTGGCCCCGCGTTCCCAGGTTCCTCCTTTCTTCTTCCCGATCCCTGTTCCCAAGGTGGCCCCTCACCCCAGATCACGCCCCGCCCTCAGGTTGAAGGCTTTGTGCTGAGGCCGACCTGGCTCCGGCCCAGGGTCGGCGCCTTCCCCGGAGGCTCTTTTTGAGCCTCAGTTTCCTCCCCTGTCAAATGGGCATGTGCCAGGCGAGGGGAGGTGGGGCCAGAGCTTGGCCCAGGGCCTGCCTCACGGCGGTGCCCAAGCTCACTGGCACGGTGGCTCCCACATCTCCTGGATCCCAGGAAGGCGGAGTGGGGAGCCTCAGGTTTGCGGGGGGGTGGGGGGGGTGGGGGGGGTTGGGGATGCCGGGCCTGGCCGAGGGGCTTACCGGCTTTGGCGTGTGCCTGCTTCGGGTGGGGGCAGGAGGCTCTGCGGAAGATCATCACCACGCTGGCTGTGAAGAATGAAGAGATTCAAAGCTTCATCTACTCCCTCAAGCAAATGCTGCTGAACGTGGAGGTGAGGAAGTCCCCTCTGCAGGAGGGACGGGAGGAGGTGGGGAGTTCGCGGGCCTGAAGGGCTGGGGGGTGGGGCAGCCACGGGAGTTAGCCAACCCGTTGCTGCCGATGATGCCCGTCGGACTGTGCCCGTCTGAGCCTGGGCTTTGGCCGACCCTGGCCGTCCTGACCCCACAACCTCTTCCCGAGGCCAACTCCACCAAGGTACAGGAAGACCTGGAGGCAGAGTTCCAGTCCCTCTTCTCCCTCCTGGAGGAGCTGAAGGAGGGCATGTTGATGAAGATCAAGCAGGACCGTGCCAGCCGCACCTACGAGCTGCAGGTGGGGCGGGGCGGGGGGGGGGCGCTCCGGACCGTCACCCAGACCCTACCCCCCCCCCACCGCACCCCTCAGACTCAGCAGAGCCCGGCTGGCCTCAGGGTCTCCCTCCACACCTGCTCCTCCTCCCACACCGCCTCTTGGAGGTGCCCCCGAGTGTCTCCCGGATCCAGAACAGACACCCCAGTGGCCTCGGCCTCACCTCCTCTGTTTCCCGGCCTCTTCTCTGCCCCTTCCCTGGACCTGATCCCTGTACCCACCTGCTCTCCCTCTCGGTCCCTGCTCCCACCCCCACCCCCTTCTCCTTCACCACATCCACGTCCGGCTGTTCCTCCCCTCCTGTCCACACCCAACGCCTCTGATTTCTCAGCCCTTCCCACCGGTCCCCAGATCCGACAGCATCGCCTCTTGCCAACCCCCCCACCCCTGCCACGTACCGCCCCTAGGGGGTCTAGGACTCTCACTGAGGCACCGGGGCTGCATCAGAACCTCCCGGACAACTCCCTATAACATCCCAGATTTCCCAGCGTGGAAGAAGTTGGGGCCCCAAGGCTCAGGTGGGGTCCGGGCGTGTGAGTTTGCAAGAAAGGGATTCCCCAGGTGATTCTGCTGTGCTGCCGGGAGTGAGCCCCGATTTCCCTGCCGCCTTCCCACCCCCGCAACCTGGAGTTGGAGAAAGGTGTGGTGTCCCCAATCCCACAAAGTGGGGGAGACCGCGAGGGTTTGACGCAGTGGGGTGAGGTGTCTCTTCCCTCGATGCCATGCCACTCGTAGAACCAGCTGGCTGCCTGCACGCGGGCCCTGGAGAGCTCAGAGGAGCTTCTGGAGACGGCCAACCAGACCCTGCAGGCCACGGACAGCGAGGACTTCCCTCAGGTGGGCGCCTCAGAAGCCATACTGGTAGGACTGCAAGCTAAAATATAGGACGCGCGGTTAAATTTGCATTTCAGATCAACCATGAGTGACTTTTTAGTACAAGTGTGGCCCGGGCAGCATTCAGAAGTATGTCCCAAAGAACACATGGGACATACTTATACTAAAAAATTCTTCGCGGTTGAAGGCGCCTGGGGGTGCTCAGTGGGTTGAGCATCCAACTCTTAATTTCGGCTCAGGTCATGATCTCCCGGTTTGTGGGTTCAAGCCCCACATCGGGCTCTGTGCTGAGAGGGCAGAGCCTGCTTTGGATTCTCTCTCTCCCTTTCTCTCTGCCCCTCCCCTGCTTGCGCTCTGCCTCTCCCTCCTCTCTCAAAATAAATAAACTGGAAAAAAATTTTTTTAACTTATTTGTGGTTGATCTGAAATTTAAATTTAATAATGAATAATTTTTGAATATAATATATCCCATGACATATTTAGTATGTGTCCCAAATATTGAATGGGGCCCATTTATACTAAAAAATCATTTTGTTTATCTGAAACGCAGAGGTAACTGAGCACCCTGCATTTTTATCTGCCAAATTGGCCAGCTGTATATACTGGGCACTGGGGGTGGGGGTAGGAGCCTGTCTTTGCCCCCTATCCCTTTGGGGCACAGCCAAGTGTTTCTGCCCCAGTGGTGGGGGACTTTGCCAAATGGCCCACTCTGGGCCTCAGTCTTCCTGTCTGTGTAGTGGCTTTCTGATTCAACGAAGACAACACTTTGAATTTTATTCCGTCCCTTTTTCTAGGCTGCCAAGCAAATCAAAGATGGGTAAGATGCCGGGATCTGGTTCCCACCCCAGTGCCCTGTCCCTGGTGTGAAGGTGGGGTCCCTTGGCCCAGCGCACTGAACCAGAACAAAGGGGACTGGGTCTCCCGCGCACGCTTCAGAGGCCTGGGCCCTTTTGAGATGCCTGCCGGCAGGCTGCCTCTGTCTTCCTCCCTGCAGTGTGACGATGGCGCCTGCCTTCCGGCTGTCACTGAAGGCCAAGGTCAGCGACAACATGAGTCACCTCATGGTGGACTTTGCACAGGAGCGCAGGATGCTACAGGCACTCAAGTTCCTACCTGGTGAGAGGGGAACTTTCTCCCGGCCTGGATTTCAGGGAAATGGCCCAGGAGTCTAGGGTAGCCTGAGAAAGGCTGGGGTAAACCTGGCGTTGAAATCCCGAAGGCACCGCTCCTGGAGGTAGAGCCCTGAGGATACCCTGCCTGTGTGGGTGGGGCCACGAGGAGGCCCGCCCCTGTGGGTGG
>NW_024412512.1:3008344-3028687 GCF_014898765.1 Herpailurus yagouaroundi
TGCCCCTATGAGAGAATTCTAGAAATTATCCTGAAATGGTGGTATTCTGAGAAGGCCCAGGTCTTTGTCGGTTGAACCCTGAGGAAGCTCTTCCCCACCACCCCACTCTGGTGAAACCCTGTGGAAGCTCCACCCCCCAGGCCCCAGTGCCCGGAGGGGCCCCGCTCCCAAGGTTGGGCTCCAGAGGAGGCCCCCAAGAAGGCCTAAATTGCGGGTGAGGTTTCTGTAAGATCGCCCTTGCAGGCAAAGGACCTGAGCCCCCCTCCCCCCGTCCTGGACAGTGCCCGGCGCCCCTGTGATTGACCTGGCCGAGTCCCTGGTGGCAGACAACTGCGTGACCTTGGTGTGGCGCATGCCGGACGAGGACAGCAAGATCGACCACTACGTGCTCGAGTACAGGCGGACCAACTTCGAGGGCCCGCCCCGCCTCAAGGAGGAGCAGCCGTGGATGGTCATCGAGGGCATCCGGCAGACGGAGTACACCCTGACCGGTAAGCAGCTCAGCCCTGCTGCTGACACCCACCCCGCCCCCCACCCCCAGCCCCGTTGGGCTCAGCCCCCTCCGGGCTCCGTTTCCCCATCAACTGGGGGCCCCGCTGGGCTGATCAGGAGTAACGAAGTGATAACAATAAAAACGATGTTGATGACAGGCACCGCGCCGTTTCTGGAGGGCTTACTATGTGCTAAATGTTTGCCCCACACGTAACGAACAACGGACACGCGTCTCACCGCCAGTTTACAGATGGGAGGACTGAGGCCCGGGGAGGCAAGGCGTTCCCCATCGGCGTCTCACGTCTCCTATGCAGCGTTCATTCATTCATTTCCGGGTATTGAGCGCCTGCCGGTGCTGCCCTTGCCCTAGTGAGCAAGACTGGCGACAGTCCCGCCCTGGAGCTGGCATCCTCCCAGTGTTGGGGGATTTCCTTGGCAGTCGTCAGAAAGCAGAAAGCGTGGGGATTCCCCCCAGCCGGAAGGGGAGTGTCTCCAGAAGGGTAAAATCGGGGGTCCCTGATGAGTTTCAGCAGCCGTCTGCGCCGGAGGAAATCCTCAGTGGCGGGGAGAGCCGTGCCCACAAGATAACTGTCGCTACAGCTCTTGGGCTGTAATCAGCCTGTTCTTTATCTGTAATTAGCATGCATGGTTACTAATGAGCATGCTAATTGCAGGAAAGAAAAGCCAGCAGCTAGCAAAAGGACCTGAGAAGCTACTGGTTTATTATCCTTTGCGTGGGAATCAAAACAAACATATCCCACTCCCCCCACCCCCCACCCCCAGGCTTTGTTTTTATTTTATTTATTTTATTTTTTTAAACACGTATTCATTCTGGAGAGACACAGAGAGGCAGTGCGTAAGTGGGGGAGGGGCAGGAGACGCAGAACCCGAAGCAGGATCCGCCAGTAGCCGCTTCCGTAACTGTAGCTCGATATCTAAACCAAGGAACAGACAGGAGCCTCGTGGGTCCGCGTTTCGCTGGCGTTACGTGCCTTCGTCCGTGTGCGCACGCGCATGTGTACGCCCGTATGCGGTTTCGTCCCGTGTGCAAGTTCGGGAACCGGCCACCACGGTCAGCGTGGAGGTCGGTCGCATCCCAGGCTTCCTGATGCGTCACCCCCTCGCCACCCCCCTCTTGTTGCCTTTTGCAACATTCCTAGTGAGTGCGTTCCGCAGGGCAGGACGTTGAATCCACTGAAAGGCGTGTGATGTCGATAGGGACGAATGCTCTCATCTAGGCAACGAACCCGTGTCGTCATTTGTCGTCTCCGTTGCTTGGACAAGTCGGGAGGGGGTTGGTTTAGCGTTTGGTACGTACATGCCTCGACTCATCGCGTCCTCATGTGAACCCTGCTTGGGATTTGGCATTGCGATTGCCAGTTTGCAGAATAGGAAACTGAGGCACACAGTGAGTCCAGACCGCCCATAGGCACGTGGGTTCCAGGTTTCAGAAGCTGAGCCTTCTGGTTGGTAATCTCTGCTCTGGGGCAGTAGGTGGTGTTGCTGAGTAATGTACTGGGCTCTCAGGGAAGGGGATCCGGACAAGGGGGAGACAGTCTGGGTGGGCATCTGGAAGAGGTGGCAGCCAGGCTGAGGCCCGACAGAGGAGGGGAGGGTGGAGAAGAGTCTTCTAGGCAGAACAGCCTGATCCAGGGCTCAGAGGCCAGAGCGCTGAGCCTTTTATGTCCGAATTTGCATGCCACCCTTCTGCAGGGGCCATGCTAGCGTTCTCTATATCGTTCCAATTTTATGTTATTTTTCTAAAGCTTATTTATTTTGAGACAGCTCAGGCAAGTGGGGGATGGGCAGAGAGAGAGAGAGAGAGAGAGAGAGAGAGAGAGAGAGGGAGACACAGAACCCCAAGCAGGCTCCACGCTGCCGGTGCAGAGCCCGACGCGGGGCTCGATCTCACGCACAGTGAGATCATGACCTGAGCCGAGGTCAGGAGTCAGCTGTTGCACCAACTGAGCCACCCAGGTGCCCTTGGGTGATTCCAATTTTAGTCTACATGCTGCTGAAGCGAGCACTGCGAACCTTTGTGTCCGAAACTAAGTTAGGTTTGCGGACAGAACAACATCTGTGGGGAGAAGTGAGATGAAGCTATGGGAGGTTTTAGAGCAGGAGGCGCTGAGTACTGTTTTGGATGATCAGAGGACGGGCATCCCAGGGGGAACACTCAAGAGGCAACTGGGCATGTGGTCTGAGCTAGGGGTTGGGCAGTGGGTGCTCTGGTGGACGGATGGTGTCTGAAGTGCAAGAAGGGGACAGGGGCACGGTGACACGAATAAGAGCCCCAGACAGAGTCACCCTGACATTTAAGGGTGTTGAGGATGGAAGTGCCTGCAAAGAAGACCTAGGGAGAACAAACAGGGGGGGAGCCAAGAGACGACAGTGCCGTGGCTGCCAAGGAGAAAATGTTCCAGGAGGGAAGGAGTGGTCAGCCAGGAGGTCCTGCGAGGTGGGGGACCGACAAAGGCCAGAGGAGGGAGAGTGAGCGAGGCAGCAGAGAAGGGGTGAGGGTGTAGACAGCTCTCCAAAGAGGTTTAGCTTGAGGGGAAGGACAACTGGGTAGCTGCTTTTTATTTTTGAAGACTGGAAGAAACGAACCCAAAAAGAAAGAAAGAAAGCGGGGGACATATCCTAGAAGTAGGGAATATCTTTAAGTAACCAGGCATGGGGAGATCGAGGGGTTCCAGCAAATCAAATGGCTCGTTCGCCTTTGTTCCCTGCCTTTGTTGCATGTGGATGCGACATTCTGAAGGAGGCTTGCCAAATGCACTGACAGATTTTCCCTAGAGGAGCTTCCTCCCGGCTGGCCAGCCTCAGACAGTAACTCTGTTCCCTAGAATACCAGCCCAAAGTCCCAGGGAAGTTTCTGATTGGCCAGTTTGGGTCATGTGCCCATTCCTGAACCAATCGCTGTTACTGTGTCCCTAAGCATCCTGATTGGCCAATCTGGATTGGAGGCGGAGCCAAGTACCCATAGTACCACAGGTAAATGAAGGCAAGGATGGTGTCTCAGGGATAAGATGTCGTTTGCAAGGTGCTCCTTAGAATGAGTACTGGGACTACCGTGGGACACAGGGACCTGTAGCCTTTTGCTCAAAGTGCACGCCACGTTGAGATCCCTCTGTTGCTCCTAGGTCTCAAGTTTGACATGAAATACATGAATTTCCGTGTGAAGGCCTGTAATAAGGCAGTTGCAGGCGAGTTCTCCGAGTCGGTGACCCTGGAGACACCAGGTGACTGGTTCCCACCCCTACCCTGGCTGTGACTCCATAACCCCTCACCCTGGGGCCCCAGGTACTGGTGTGTAATAAGCATCTACTAATCAGGGCTCAGTGACTCTTTTTGCTCTGGCTGCCAGGAAGCCCGGAGCTTAGTCCCCAGTAGCTTCCTTAACCTGAGTGTCTAATATACACCTGCCATGGTTTTTTGCTTTTGCACTTGAGCCCATTATACTGGATGGGTTTTATACTCTCTCTGTCTTTCACACACACACACACACACACACCCTCCCTCTCTCTTTTTCTCTCCTAAAAACTAGATAAGCGCTCTTAGAATTGGGGATGGGATATCAGTAGTGAAGCCCGCGCTTCCTCTCCTGCAGCAACACCTTTGTGTGCTCTGCGAGGAGGACTTTCTAGAGTCTAGCCTAACTGTCGTGCTATAGCCCGGGCCCCTTCCTGTGACTACCCTCCAGCAGAAGTACCACCAGTGCTTTGAAAATGGCTCCAGACCTAGGGGACCCTCAGGCAACAAGCCCTCAGCCTTCACTCCCTTGGCCCTCGGCTCTGCCCCGTCTGTCTTTCTTGGCGTCCTGCTGCCTGTCGCTCTGTAGCCGTCTGTCTCTGAGCCCGGCAACCTCTCTCGTTTTCTGTCTTAGTCCCTGCTGTCGCTCTCTGCTCTCCGTCCCTGTCACATGGTTTGTCTTGGTCACTGTCTGTCTCTCTGTCTCTCTGTGTCTCTCCGGGTTTCCCCATCTCTGTGACTCCCACGTCTGCCCGGCCCCAGCGTTCATGTTCCGCCTGGATGCGTCCACATCTCACCAGAACCTGCGGGTGGATGATCTCTCCGTGGAGTGGGACGCCATGGGCGGGAAGGTGCAGGACATCAAGGCCCGCGAGAAGGACGGCAAGGGGCGCACGGCGTCTCCCGTCAACTCCCCCGCCAGGTAGCCTGCCCCCTGGCCTCCCTGAGTTTCTGGTGGAGGAGATCACACGGGGCAGGGACACCCAGAGCCCAGCGTGGTCAAGGCTGGGGTGGAAGGAGGGAGCCCGAGAAGGGAGAGGAGATTTGTTTTTATAATGTGTATTTATTTTCGGGGGAGGGGGGGAGGGGAGTGCGTGCAAGTAGGGGAGGGGCAGAGAGGGAGAGAGACAAAGGGTCTGAAGCGGGCTCTGCGCGGACAGCAGGCGCGGGGCTGGATCTCAAGAACCGTGAGATCACGACCTGAACCGAAGTCAGATGCGTAACCGACTAGCCCAGGCGCCCCAAGAAGAGAGTTTTAACTGGGTTTTGACAGTTGAGTAGTTTTCCAGACGAGGAAGGGCTATCTGGGCGTGTTCTGGAAGGAGGGGCCCAGTGAGTGAAAAGAACCAAGTCCTGGGAAGGACTGACAGGAAGACTGCGGCGGCCGGAGGGGTGGGGGGGCGGCCAGGGAAACCCTCCTGTGGGGACAGTAAGGGCTGCGCTGAGCCTTCTCCCTGTCACTCACAGAGGCGTGCCGTCTCCCAAGAGGATGCCCTCCGGTCGTGGGGGCCGGGATCGCTTCACGGCCGAGTCCTACACGGTGCTGGGTAAGGAGGGGCAAAGACAGGAGGGCAGAGGGGACACTCTGGGCAGGGCCCTGATGGTGGGGGGTGGGGGGTGGAGAGAACTCCTTTGGTTGGGGAAACTGAGGCAGCCACCAACAAAGCTTCCTGGGAATGGTTCCAATAATGTGGTGCTGGGGGAATTGAGGACTGGCGGGGGGGAGGGGGAGGGGGTGGGCTTACTGGGGGTTGGGGGGGGGCAGAACTTGTAGAGGCTGTGGCCTGGAGGTCGGCCAGGGGGCGTCCTGGGGTCTGTGGAGTAGCTGGAAAGAATGGTCACCTACGGGGCAGCCGGGTTTGTGGGGGAGCCAGAGACAGTCGCTGGTGTGGGAGACAGCTAGCGATGGAGTGAATGGGGCCCACGGAGGAACCAGGGTTCAGGGGGATCGTCGCTGTCCAGAAGGGGGCTCCCAGAAGAGGCTGGGGGGTGCAGGAGTCAGTGCGGTCAGCAGTACCTGGGCAGGGGCGGGGTTAGAGAGTAGCCGCGTCCTGGGGATAAGCTAAGACCTGAGGAGAAGCTGGGGTTCTGTGGAGGAGCTGGGTTTTCCCCGAAAGCATCTGAGATTGGCGAGAGGTGGGGTCCGGGGACGAAGCAGGGGAAGGGGTGGGGGTTCTGCAGAGTGGCTGACACCTGAGAGGGGGCCACGGGGCCTCTGGGAAGAACGAGCCTGGTTGTGGTTGGGAAAGTAGCTGAGGTCGGGGGCAGGAGAGGATGTGCAGTCGGGCCTGGAAGAAGTTGGCCTCCACCAGGGGCTGGGGGTCCGGGGAGACCCTAGATTCACAGAGCAGTAGGAGAGGGGCCCGGCACGCTGGCGAGACTCTGCGCTCCGGTGGGATTCGAGGCCCGTGGGAACACTTGGGAGTCCGCCAGGCGCAAGGGTTTGGGAGTGATCTAGTGTCGGAGAGAACTGAGGACCGAGGGGTGTCTGAACACGGGGAGGAATCGTTTGCTTTGGAGGAAGCTTCTAAGGCCTGGAAGTATCTGGAACGAGTAGCCTGGACCGGCAGAGAAGCGAAAGGATTAGCTGAGGCTTGGCGAGTATCCGGGCTCTCGGAGCATCTAGAGGAGGTGGATGAGGTCCGGGGACGGCCCAGAAACCGTAGCCGAGGACTGAGGAGTAACCAGGTGGCCGCCCCCTGGCGCAAGGCCACCCGGGACCCGACTCCACCTCGCCCCACAGGGGACACGCTGATCGACGGTGGGGAGCATTACTGGGAGGTGCGCTTCGAGCCGGACAGCAAGGCGTTCGGCGTGGGGGTGGCGTACCGCAGCCTGGGCCGCTTCGAGCAGCTGGGCAAGACGGCCGCGTCCTGGTGCCTGCATGTCAACAACTGGTTACAGGCCAGCTTCACCGCCAAGCACGCCAACAAGGCCAAGGTGCTGGACGCCCCCGTGCCCGACTGCCTGGGCGTGCACTGTGACTTCCACCAAGGTGACCCCCGCGCCCCGGGCCGCGTCTCTAGCCGCCTCTCCCCGTCCCGCCTCTGCCACGATCCCCTTATCGGTCCCCCTGTCTCTCTGCCTCCGTCCCAGGCCTCCTGTCCTTCTACAACGCCCGGACCAAACAGCTGCTGCACACTTTCAAGGCCAAGTTCACACAGCCACTGCTGCCCGCTTTCACGGTGAGAACCCTTCCGTGGAGGGGATCGGGGGGCGGGGGGGGCGGGGTGCCGCCGGGTGCCGGCTTTGCTCCTGAGCCCGACTGCCCCCCTCCCCCTGTGCCCCAGGTGTGGTGCGGTAGTTTCCAGGTGACGACCGGCCTGCAGGTCCCCAGCTCCGTGCGCTGCCTGCAGAAGCGGGGCAGTGCCACCAGCAGCTCTAACACTAGCCTCACCTAGGCCCCTGGACCGCCCACCCCGCCCGGCTGATCCAGAGGGGGGCCCTCCCAGGCCTCGGTTGTTTCAGCCAGCACCCTCTCCTCTCTTGCTGCTTGGAGCCTTAACTCCTGCGGGGGACACCACTGGGGAGCGGCGGGCCCCGGGGCGGGCCCTCCTCCCCACCTCGCGTCCTAATAAAGGTCAATCACTGGCCAGGCCGTGCTGATGGTTCTTTGGGGCTGGGTGGCACTGAGTGTGCCCCAAACCTTTCTGGACCTCGGTTTTCCTGGCTGTAAAGTGGGCTTCTCTTGTAGGGCCGGGTGGCAGGTTTTGCTAAGAGGGGCCAGCTGTGGGCAGACGTCTACCAGACCCCCACTGCCTCCCGCCGCCCCCCCCCCCCCAGGCCAGACGCAGAGGCCCTGGGGTCACTTGAGCTTTTATTCTGGGAGGAGGGGTCCGCCTCTCTGGCTCACAGGTCCCCAGTGTGTCTGGCCGAGTGCTCCAGCGCCCGTCTCCTCCGCAGTTTCTCTTCCAGCTCGGCGGTCAAATCCGCCAGGCCTGGTGGGGGGGGGCGGGGGGACTTCAGCCGCATCAGGGGTCCCCAGCCCACGCTGTCCCCCCCACCCCACCCGCAGAATCTGTGGGCCCCGTGAAAAATGAAAATCTATTCAAAAGCCTTGAGGGGTTTCAAGACCGCACAGCGTTAAGCCAAGCGTGGGGCCCTTCGGAGTGTGGGTCCCGCGTGACAGCACGGGTCACCGGCCGCACGGACCCCCAAACGCCTCACCTGTCGTGGGGAAGAAAGCCTGCGCTGAGTTGCCCGCCAGTTTCTTGGCCAGGCCGCCGTTGAGGCCTTGGGGCTCTGGAGGAGGGGGCAGAGGAGGGACTGAGGCCGGCTCTCCACCGGACAAGGGAAGGGCTTGGGGGCGGGACCCCTACCTGGCTTGGGCGCAACGGGTGGCTTTGGCAGCTTTGGAGGCTTTGCCTGAACCTTTGCCACCTTCTTGGGCTTCCGGATGACCGGCCGACTAGGGGAAGGCACTGCGTGGACAAAGGTGTGGCACGTCACGTCACGTCTACCTTTCAGCCTCCTCCCCTGTCCCCGTCTCCCCCCCGCCCCCACCTACCGTCCCCGTTCACGTAGGTGGCGGCTGGGGTGTGTGCGATGGGGATCACGTAGTTCTCATCCTCGTTCGGGAGTGGGGTGAGCTTGTTTGGGCTCGACACGGGTGTGACGGGCACGGGAGGCAGCTGCCTGGGGCCACCCGAGGGGGGTGCGGGACCTGGTGAGAAACGCAGTTGCCAGAGTCACGCGTGTGACCCTGTGCGTGCGTGGTTCTTACACACGCTCACCCAGGAGTCGGTGTCTGTGTCCCTGTGTCGCATGATCTGGCACACCGAGTGAATTTGCATAGTTGAATACAGGCAGAGGGTTTGTACGCGCACCTGAATGCGTGGATACGTGCCTGACACCGCGAGGGTGCTAGTATTTGTCTACGTTAGCGTGTGCACCCACGTGCCTATACGTGTCCAAATTTGTGCTCGCCAGTGAGCATTCGTGTCCACACACGTGACTGTGGCTTAAGGTATGTGTATGTGCGCCGCACGGGACGGGAACCGTGTGACACGAGTATTCGTGCATGTGCGGAGCCCTTGTCCGTGCACGTGTCTGCACGTGAGCTGCTTGTGCAGGTGGACGCAATTCGTGTTTGTGAGTGTTCACGTGTGTATGTGTGCACATTCGTGCCCACTGTGCACAAGGGGCCCCCCAGCGTCTGCTCAGCCCAGAGGCCTTCCTATCATCTTCTTCCCGCCTTGTAAACGGGATCCCCCCCCCACCCCTTTCTCAATAGCCACCCCGGTTCCCATCTCTGGGTAGATGTCGCTCCAGGTGAGCCCTCCGTCCCCTCCATTGCCCATCTCAACCTACTGAAATCCTTTGAGGCCTTAAGCAAACACCGCCTCCTCCAGGAAGCCTCCCCCCTTTCTCTCCCCAACTCTAGGCACCGCTGTCTTCAGCCCCAGGTTCAACCCCACAGGGCTGGAAGTGTGTCCAGCTCTGTGCCCCCCTCCACAACCCGGAGGGCAGGGTCTGGGTAACTTCTGGGTCCTTGTAACTCTGGGTCCAAGACTGGACACGGGCGGCGCCATGTGGGTCCCAGGTCTCTCTGCACTATGGCCCAGCGGTGGCTGCAGGGCGGGGGCATCACCTGGGCCTTGGGACGCGGGGGCCTCGCGTGCCACCCACACACTCTCGCCGTTCTCGTTATCCGCCTCCATGTAGCCTGGAACAGAGAGTGGTCCTAGAGGAGGCGCGGCGGCTGGGGGTTGATCCAGGGGTGCCCCGTGGGGGCAGGGGAGGGAGAGGCACGGACTGGGTTCCCGGAGTTCCCTGAGGCCGCACTCACCTAGCACCTTCTCATAGTCCTCGTCTGGCAGGAAGGGCACCAGCGATTTCTTGGTGCGTGTCACGAAATAGTTGACCACTGCGTCGAGTGAGTCGCAGGAGAACTGGAGGCGGGTAGAGGTCGCAGTCAGGGCTGCTGGGGAAGGGGCGCAGGCCCCCCCCCCCGCGTTTTCCAGTACGCCAGCCCAACGCTCACCGGCTCCTCCACGTCGATCACATACTTGGGGCCCTCGTGCTTCACCTTGTAGTGCCGGACCACCGACGACCTGCCCAGGAAGTGGTGAGTGAGGAGGCTGGCGCAGGCCCAGGAGGAACCCGCCCCTCGTCCTGGCTCCCCGCCCCCACGGAGGGGCTAACCTGGTCCTCCGCACAGGGACCGTGCCCCGACCTGGCGTGACTCTCCCGGGAGAATCAGGCCCTCTACTGACTGCACACCCCCGCCCCCCAGGAAGACCCCGCCGCTGTCTTGGCACTGCACCTAAGGAGGGCCACGCCCTGATGGCTCCACCCCGGGAGGCCCCGCCCCTCCTCTGGCCCCGCCCCGTGGATTCTAACTCCGCCTTCGATGTGGAGGGCCACTCCCTGATGGCTCCACCTCCGTGAGGCCCCGCCCGTGGGTTCTAACTCCGCCTTCGATGTGGCCCTACCCTTCACCTGGCTATCCCAAAGAAGGATTTAGGGCCAGGCTCTGATCCGTCCCCAAAGTGGACCTCCAAAGCCTGATTCAACCACCCTGGTTCAAGGGGAAGACCGGCCTATGACTCCACCCACAAGTCCTGACTCCGCCCAAAGGGCTGGTCACCACCCATGGATTTGATTTCTTCCTTGCTCCGGAGGGCCAGACCCGGCCCCGATTCCGCCCCGAAGAGCCCATCCTCACCCAAAGGTCTGACCTCATCTATAGAGTCCCGCCCCCGCCTCAGGATCTAACCGCTCCCCGCCAAGGGGTCCTCCGTCCGGCCCTTGGCTCCGCCCCCAGACGTGGACCCCACCCCCATTCCGGGAGGGGCCGGCCTCGGGATCCCACGCCCCCCAGAACTCTGGCCCCGCCCCCCGGAGACCGCGTTCCTCCGCCCATCCCGGCGCCGCGCATGCGCACCCATCGAGCGTCTGGCGGGTGGTGACCGACACGCCGCCCGTTCCGTCCCCGCTGGGCCGCAGCAGCAGGTTTCCGCACTCGGGGTAGCGCTCCAGGAGCAGCTGCGCCTCCAGCCGGCTCACCTTCAGGAAGCAGCTGGGGCGGACGCGTCCCTCACTCCGCGCAGGCCCCGCCCCCGGGGCGCGGCCACACCCTCCCGCGGAGCCCCGCCCCCGGCACGTGGACCTTGTCCCGGAAGACGGGATTCCCCGCAGACCCCGCCGGCCGCCCCTCGGGCCCCGCGCCTCCGCCCGCCGCGGTCCCGGGGCTGCGCGGCCCGGCGGGGCACTCACGAGGGCACCTCGAGCGCGCGGCGCGCCTCCTCTTTGGCCAGGGCCTCGGCCATCATGTACAGGTGTCCGGGCAGCAGGGTCAGGTTGGACGGGATGCGGAGCTGAGGGGAGATGAGGCACCCGAGGGCGCCTGGACGTCAGGGCACGGGCGGCTGGTGCCCGCGTCACCGAGGGGACACCCTGAGGTCGGGGTGCGGGCCCAGGCAGCCAGGATGGGAACCCGGGCCTGGGGGCTCCAGAGCGACCCTGCGCCTCCTCAGGGCAGGGGTGAAGAGACTTCAGGGAGGGGAAGGACAGATCGGATGCTCGAGTGTAGGCTCTCAAAACTCTACGGGCTGCGGGGCCAGGCAGGGGACAAAGGGCTAAAGCAGAGATCAGGAATGTTGACAAAAACTCCTGGCTCTTAAATAGTGGCAGATCACTTTCACAGTTTTAACACTGTGGGCAAAAACAGAAGCCGTTTGCGGGCTGCGTTGGGCTCAGAGGCCGCCAGCGTGAGACCCGTGTAGGAGACTCTGGGGGCCTGGTCGAGGACTGTGGCGTCGAAGGAGAAAAGAGGGTCCCCGAGGAGGCACCCAGTCTTACCTCTACCACCGTCAGGATGAAGCCTTTCCACATCTCCCGAGACTCCAGGCTCTCTACCTGCGGAGGGACAGAAAAAGAGCCCATGGCGATGAGCCTCGGTCAATTCATCTGTGAAATGGGAACGAGGAATAATAGCCACTGTTTTCCAAGGGTTCTTCTGAAGATTAAACGAGCTGGGACCCGGGTTACTTCAGGATGTCTGGACATCATAAGTCCTCAGGAAAGTGGGATAGAATTCTTTAATATCACTACGTCAAGTTTGAAAACACTACCAATCAGATCCTGTATCTCCAATGCTCTAAACCCTCCCCGGGCTCCCGTCTGCTTTGGGGTAAACGCCAAGTCCTCCCTAGGGCCCACAAAGCCCTGCACCCCACGCCCCGTCCCGTCCCCTCCCTGCCCTCCTCCCTCCGTCCCTCCCCCTCCCCCCCCCCGGCCCACCGCCCCCCTGCTCCTCCCCCCTCCCCCCTCCTCTTCCTCCTCTTCTTCCTCCCGGCTCTTCAGACGCACACGAGCCTTTGCACAGGTATCTACGCGCCGGTTCCCTCACCTGCGGGTCTCGGCGAGGCTTCCCCCGGTCGCCCTGTTTAACGTGGTAACCCTGAGCGCGCTCTGTCCTTTCCCTAGCACTGTTTCCAAGCGTCTCCTGCCGTCTGCCCCTCCAGATATGTTTTACGCCCTCGTATTGTGCACTGTGTGCCCTCCCCCGCTCCACTGCAAACTCCACAACGGTGACGAGTTTTAACTGTCCTGTTCACTGCAACCAGGAGACTGTCCGGCACGCGCGGGAGGCGCTCGATGACCTTAGCTGCAAGGTTGAACGAGGGCGGGGGGGGGGGGGGTTCCCTTCTTGCGGCTCACGTGCTGTTCTGCTCCCCTCGATGGACTGTCCCATTTTGCAGGCGAAGAACCCAAGGCCTTAGAGAAGTCGAGTGACTCGGCCAGCGTCGCCAACCCAGCGGTAGCCTCCGTGCGACTCCATGCTAGGGTGCGTTAGGGGTAAGTGTGACAAGGAGGGCGGGGCCCACCTTGAACTTGATCTCCTGGTTCCGGAGGGCCAGGCTGAAATGGATGCCTGGGTCTCGGGAGCTTCCCCAGGGTGGGTCATCTGTGAGCTTCACAAGCGCCGCTAGGTCTAACTTCTCCACGTGCTGGGGATCCGGAAGCAGGGGTCTGAGCGCCAGGCGTGTGGCTCCCCAGGCCCTCTGGCTTGGCCGAAACACCCGCCCTCTATGCTTGGTCCCTGAGGCCAAAGGAGGGGGGCGGGGAGGCGGGGGCGACCAGCCCAGTCCCCTCCTTACCTGGGAGTCCCGATTGCTATTATAGAAATAGAGAGTGCAACCCTTGAGGCCTGCCCAGAATTTCTTGTAATCCTGGGGACCAAAGGTAGAGAAAGAGAAGGAGGTGAGAAGGGAAATCCGGGTACCTCCATGGCACCCACTCCTGCCTCAGGACCTTTGCACTGGCCGTTTCCTCTGCCTGGAGACTCTTTCCCCAGATCATCACAGTTTCCTTCATCACCTGCTTTGGGTCTTTGAACGAACGTTGCCTTCTCTGGGAGGCCCTCCCCATCCATGGCCCAACTTATGGGGATCTGTTGTTCTTTGAGAAAGGACCAAAGAATCCTCCTTGATGGAATGGGGAATGCAGAGCAGCGCCCCGCCTCCGCCCCGCCCCTGGCCAGTGTACAGAGGTAGGAGATCCAGGAGTAAGTTGAACTAACCGTCCACCCACCCACCCATCTATGTACCCATTTTCACACACATACACCCCCTTCTCCTTGTCCACCCCATAAATATTTATTGGGATCTCCTGTGGGCCTGAGTCTGCGGTCTCAGAATTTCACAAGGTTCTGGACTCTAGAAGTTATTGCCGATTCAGGATTTGCCCCCAGGATTCTGAATTATAAATGTCCTAACTCTCTGGTGGTCCAAGGGGGCTGATACAGCCCAGATGGTAAGAGAATGGGTTTGTTTGGTTTTTTCCCAGCAAATATTCCCTGAACATCTACTCTGCACCCAGTTCTGTTGAAGAGGCAAAATACTACCTGGGACATGGCTTCTGTTTCTAAATAGGTTGTCTTCCAGAAGAATATAGAAAGCATAGATACTCGGGCACCTGGGGGGCTCAGTTGGTTGAGCGTCCAACCTCAGCTCAGGTCACGATCTCACAGTTCGTGGGTTCGAGCCCCGCGTCGGGCTCTGCGCTGACAGCTCCTCGGAGCCTGGAGCCTGCTTCCGATTCTGTGTCTCCCTCTCTCTCTGCCCCTCCCCCACTCACACACTGTCTGTCTCTCAAAAATACATAAACGTTTAAAAACTAAAAAGAAAGCATAGATACTAAATCTTCCAGGGAAGAGTAATCAGTACCCCGAAAGGGACAAACCCTAGGCCTTGAGATCTGGAGAAAGGCCCTCCAACTGGGAAATCCGGGAAGACTTCCGGGAGGAGGGGGTACTTTCATTAGTCCGTAATGATAATGAGGATAGTTTTCATATTGATGCCCAGTAGCCATCATCAGTCCACCTGTCCATCTGTCCATCTGCCTGCCCATCCATCTGTTCATCCACTTATCTACCCACCCACCCATCCGTCTCTATGTCTGTCCAACCATCGACATACCCATCCATCCACCTACCCATCTGTCCGTAGATACATTTAACTGACATTTACTGAGGACTTACCATGTGCTCGGCCCTGGGAGCAGAGCAGTAAGTGATTAAACTCAGCAGGTCAGACCTGCTTTGTCGTGTACCCACTATACGCCATTGCACAAGGTATTTAAGCTCTCCGTGCCTCAGTTTCCCCACCCATGAAATGGCGATAAAGAGGAACCTACCGCAGAGGCCGCTGAAAGAATTGGGTGAGTTAATACCAGTGAACAGTGCTTGCGGAGTCAGGACCCCAGACCCCTTCTCCAGTAACCATGGTTACGGCCCTACTATACTCATTGTGTAATAGAGAAAACCGAGGCACAACGGTGGAGAGTCCCTTGCACAAGGCCTGGGAGTCAGAGAGACGTGGGGACCCCTGTGGCCTAGATGGTGTGTAGGCCTGAGGGGGGCGGTGGGGGGCGGGCACTTGGAGGCACAAGGAAAGGAGGAGGGGACCTCAATCTGCAGTGGCGGTGGGGGTGGCCAGGGAACTCAGTGGGTGGGTGTTTGGGGTTGTAGCAGAAGATGAGACAAGTGGGGGGGGGTGGGGCGCCTCAGGGAAGGAGGGACTGGGCTTGCATCCGTCTCTGGTCCTGCCAGATGCGGCCCCCTCAGCTACCTCTCCTGGCCTTGACCCCCCCACCCCCGCAGCCGAGGCTCAAGGTTAGTGTGGGGCTGGGACCTGGGAGCCAGAAGGTTTTCCACTTCCTGGGGGAAGTCCCTGATCTGTTTGTATCCAAGAGAAAGAGAAGAGAGACCAAGAGGGAGACAGAGGGAGGCAGACAGGCAGGGAGAGACACAGAGAAAGAGATAAGCCAGAGTCAGAGACAGGCAGAGGGTGGGCAGAACCTTTTCCAGCACCCCCAGCAGGCGCCCGGCCCCAGCCACTACCCACCCCGCCCCCTCGGCCAGATGTGAAGATCCAGGCTCAGAGAGGTGAGTGCAGCCACCTAGGAGCCCAGCAGTGCCTTACCCGGTCACAGGGTCCCTTCTTCTCCAGAAAGTTCTCGTAGTAGTGTGAAGGTAGAGCGCCTTTGGGTTTGGGGACCCGGGGTGGGCTTAGGGCTGAGGCCATGGTGGCCCGGGTCTTCGGCCTTGGCCTCTCCCCGGGGTGGGTGCCCCAGCTGGGCCAGGAAGCAGAGAAACCGGTTCCAGGAGAATTTTCTCTTCTGTCAGCTCCCCAGCTCCCTCCCCTGCCAGGTGCTGGGCGGGTGCTGGGCCAGGCGGGTCCTAGGGAAATCCCAGCCTCTCTGGTCTCCCCAAGAAGTCTGGGAGGCCCGCTGGAGTTGGGGAGGAGGGAGCCACTGGGAGGCTCTCAGTGCTGAGCGGGGACTGGGCAGAGGGCGCACCGGGAGGAGGGACCTGCCTAAGCAAAGGTCTGGATGTGAGAAAGGGAGGAGCCTGGTGCCTGCGTGGCAGTGCGTGTGTCCAGAGAGGACACAACAGGGACATCGCATAAAGGTCTGCGTGCCCCTTAAGCTGCCTGCCTGCTATACCAATCTTCCCTAAATCTACAAAAAAAAAAAAAAAAAAAATCTTGCTGGGATTTTGATAGGAATCGCACCTGTGTGTCACTGGGAGCAGACAGGAGATGTCAACTCTGACAAGAGTCAACTGAGCCACCAACTGCTGAGCCACCCAGGCATCTCCATTTTTTAAAAAAATTTATCTAAGGGGCGCCTTAATATCTATTAAGGGGCGCCTGGGTGTCTCAGTCTGTTAAGCGTCCGACTTCAGCTCAGGCATTGATCTCGCGGTCCGTGAGTTCGAGCCCCGCGTCGGGCTCTGTGCTGATGGCTCAGAGCCTGGAGCCTGTCTCCGATTCTGTGTCTCCCTCTCTCTCTGCCCCTCCCCCCACATGCTCTGCCTCTGAAAAACGAATAAACCTTAAAAAAAAATTTAAAAGGCTTTATTTAAGGGGCTCTTGGCTGGTTCAGTGGGACGTGTACGAGGAGACTCTTGATCTTGGGGTCATGCGATTGAGCCCCACGTTGGGAGGTAGACTGTACTTAAAAAAGTGTATTTATGGGCGCCTGGGTGGCTCAGTCGGTTAACCTTTGGACTTAGGCTCAGGTCAGGATCTCACAGCTCCTGAGTTCCAGCCCTGCGTCTGGCTCTCTGCTCTCAGCACAGGGCCCGCTTAGGATCGCTTAGGATCCTCTGTCTCCCCTCCCTCTTTGCCCCCGCCCCCCTCCCCCAAATAAACATTTTTAAAAATCTTTGAAGCTTTTATTTAAATTTCAGTAATGTTAGTTTCAGGTGTACAATATAGTTATTCAACACTGCCTTCCATACAACACCCAGTGCTCATCAGGGCAAGTGCACTCCTTCGTCCCCATCACCTATCTCACCCACCCCCCCCCCCCACCTCGCCTCTGGTAACCAGCTGTTTGTTCTCTGTAGTTAAGAGTCCCTTCCCTCCCCTCCCCTCCCCTCCGTTCCCCTTCATTCTTTTCTTCCTCCGTCCCTCTTTTTTTCCTTTCTTTTTTCTTTTGAGAGAGAGCATGTGTGAGCAGGGGAGGGGCAGAGAGGGGGAGAGAGAGAGAGAGAAAAACTATCCCATTGTCACCCTGGAGCCCGACTCCACCCGGGGCTCGAAGTCACGCATCTCGAAATCATGAACTGAGCCAAAAATAAGACTCAGATGCTTAGCCAACTGAACCACCCAGGCGCACCGAAGTCTGTTTCTTAAGGGGCGCCTGGGTGACTCTGTTGGTTGAAGTGTCCAACCTCGGCTCAGGTCATGATCTCAAGGTTCGTGAGTCTGAGCCCCGCACTGGGCTCTCTGCGGTCAGTGCCGAGTCCGCCTCAGATCATCTGTCCCCCTCTCCGCCTCTCCCCCGCTCGCTCACTCTCTCAAAAATAAATAACATTAAAAAAAAATTGTTTTTTTAAGGCGTCCGTTTCTTGGTTTGCCTCTCTCTCTCTCAGCGTCATCCATGAGGGTTGGAAACAACTTCCAAATTCCCGGTACTATTAATAGTTTGCCCTCTTCCCATGAGCCACCAGAAGTATACAATGATAATGGAAATGTTTGGAATGGTACGAGAATTCCCAAAACGAGACACAAAGTCAGCAAATGCTGTTGGAAAAGCGGTGCCGTTTGATGTGGGGTTTTCGCAAACCTTCAATTTGTTTAAAAAAAAAAAGGGGGCACTATTTGTGAAGCAGAATAAAGTGAAGCTCCTTAGAACGAGGTATTCCTGTTCGCATCTTGGCATTTTCTAGGAAGGCCATCCTATCATCTGCAAACAGGGCGAGTTTTATTTCTTCCTTTCCAATCGGTATGCCCCTCATTTCCTTTTCTTGCCTTATTGCACTGGCTGGAATTTCCAGCACTGCGTTGGATACGGGTGGCGAGCGTGAACATCCTTGCCCTGTTCCCTCTGTTACGGGGAAAGCGTCTAGTCTTTCCGCATCGAGTACAATGTTAACTGCAAGTGAGTTGCTTTCCATCTGTTTCTAGTTTGCTGAGAGTTTTTACCATGCATGGGTGTTGAGTTTTGTCCAATGCCTTTTCTGTATCAGTTGAAATGATCTTGACGGAGACCTTTCTTCCTTAGTTTGCGCATTAGTTTCCTGTGGCTGCTCTGACAAATTACCTCAAGCGTGGAGGCTTAAAATGACACAAATGTATTTCGTGGATCTCACAGAACCGAAATCAAGGGGTTGCCAGAGATGCATTCTTTTCAGGAGGCTCAGAAGATGACTCGATTTCCCTGCCTTTTCCAGTTTCTAGAAGCTTCTTGGGTTCCTTGACTCATGGTCCCCTTTCTCCATCTCCAAAACCAGCAAATACAGGCAGAATCCTTACATCACATCACTCCAAATTTCTTCTGCTGTGACTACTGTCGTCTGCTTTTAAGGACCCCTGTGATGGCATCTCCCCCACCCAGCTAATCCAGGCTAATTTCTTTTTTTTTTTTAATTTTTTTCAACGTTTTTTATTTATTTTTGGGACAGAGAGAGACAGAGCATGAACGGGGGAGGGGCAGAGAGAGAGGGAGACACAGAATCGGAAACAGGCTCCAGGCTCCGAGCCATCAGCCCAGAGCCTGACGCGGGGCTCGAACTCACGGACTGCGAGATCGTGACCTGGCTGAAGTCGGACGCTCAACCGACTGCGCCACCCAGGCGCCCCTGGAAGACATTTTTTAAAAAGTGGTGTTAATTCTTTGAATCTTTGGTACAATTCTCCATGTGGGCACGGAGATTTATTTTTGAGGAGTCTTAAAATTACAAATTTAATTTCCTTGATCATTATAGGGCAGCCTGGACTTTATACACATAGCAAAAAATAGCCTTTGCAATCCACTCAAGAGCCGTGTGACTTGGCAATCTTTTCATCTGATGAACTAATAAAGTTAATAACAATGCCTGCCATAAAGGGATGCCATAGGGGCACCTGGGTGGCTCAGTTAGTTGAGTGTCTGATTTCGGCTGGGGTCATGCTCCCGGGGTCCTGGGATAGAGCCCTGCATCAGGCTCCACACTGGGCGTGGAACCTGCTTGGGATTCTGTCTCTCTCTGCCTCTCCTCGACTAGTGCTCACACTTGCTCTCTCCCTCAAAAATGAATATTTTTACAAAATTAAATTTAGTTAAAAAAAATTCAAAAGGGGGCACCATAAATGGTTAATAAGGTCACAGCAATTTGTTTGAATTGAATTGTATTTATCAAAGGCAATGGGAGCCATAGAAGGATGTAGAGTAGGGGAGGGAGGTGGTCACAGTTGCATTTTGGTAAGATCCCTCTGGGGCCAGTGTGGAAGGTGGATGAGGTGGAGGCTGTGTATAGAGGTCTGAGGCTCAAGGTGATGACCAGGGCCCAGCTGGGAGGAGGAGGTCCGGTCCAGGATTTGGGGAACAGAGTCAAAGGAACGTGGGCAAGGACATGGGGGACTAAACTGAGGTCAAGAGTCCAGGGCTGCTGGGGAATGCCCAGTTGGTGGCTGGACCTGCGGTGGGGGGTGTCTGTGTGGGGAAACTGCAGCAGGAGGCGTGGGCTTGACAAAAAAAGAGTATTAATTCCCATTTGTCCAGCTCTTAATTCTTGTGATGCCCCATTCGTTAACAACCTTGAGGGAGTCATCATGATCGTCCCCATGGTGAAACAGAGACGCGGAGCCACTTGGCCAAAGTCACAGGGCTGGGATGTGGTGGACCAGGATCTGGAGCCAGGTCCGTTGATTGCAGACCACCGTCCCATAACATTCCCCCCCCCCCCCCCCCCCCCCCGCCCCGCCCCCCCTCCCAACCGGGGCGGGGACCCCCGGCCGGGGTTGAGCCGAGCCCGTAACTCCCAGCAGTTTCGGAAAGGCCCCATCCCCGGCTTGCAGCCCTGCCAGGGCCTGGGGACTCCTAGTCCTGGGAGGTGCCGCTGCGCCTCAGAGCAAAGGTCTTGGGCCAGGGGCCGGGGACAAAGGACGGCACTGAAACCGACCCGCGAACACCCAACTCGGCTCCGCCTCCGAGAGCCCGGCGCGAGGAGGCGTGGGAAGTCGGGGGGCGCGCCAGCCTGAGGGCACGTTCTGACCCGGGATCTGATTGGCTGGCACAGGGCCAAACTCTACAACTGAATGGATACGTGAGGCCCGGGGGCTCCTGTGATTGGCCGAGGGCTACGCGTTTGGCGGAAGCAGCGGTTTAACATTGATTGGCTGGAGGGAATCCCACGACTGCTGCCTATTGGTTGAAGTTTAAATGACCCTCCTATAATTGGTTGTTGGGCTCCGCTTGGGCCCAACCGTGGAATCGGCCCAGGGGAATGGGAGTTAACCCTTTAGAGACTGACGTCCGGCTCAGGCGCTTTATTTATTTTTATTATTACTTAAAATTTTTTATTTTTAAAGTAGTCTCTACACCCAACATGGAACTCGAACTTACAGCCCCGAGATCAACAGGCGCCTGCTTTACGGACTGAGCCAGCCGGGCGCTCCGCCTTGGGCGCTTTAGACCTTCCCCATCCGGCCTGCAGCCCCAGGGCGCTCTGGCTCGTTCTCCGGGGGTTTCTCCCCTGGTCTCCACAGCTGAGACTTCTGGTCCCTCAAGTGTCCCACCCCGCCCGGTCCTAGTGAACTGAGTCCCCCGCGCCCCCCAGCTCCGGGTCTAAATCCAATAACAGGCCGCCCCAGTGGAGCCACT
>NW_024412512.1:3029087-3057325 GCF_014898765.1 Herpailurus yagouaroundi
CGGGGCGGGCCCGGGGGGCTGCGGCGGGCCCGGGGGCGCGCTCACCCGGCGCGCGGTCACGCTGCGGGTGCTCCTCAAAGATGCGCTACTGGAGCCCGGCGCCGGGGTGCTGTCCATCTACTACTTGGTGAGCGTCCCCTACCCCCCATCCCGTCCCGGCTGGGGCAGGAAGGGGAAACTGAGGCCCAGAGCTCTCCTCCCACCGGCCAAGCCCAGGTGTGGGGAGGGGAAATTGAAACAAGCATCCAGACCCAGCACGAACCCTTCTGGGCCGCAGGGCATCGTTTACCAAACAGCCCATTCCACAGAGGAGAAACTGAGGCTCGGAGAGGACACCCCTGCTTTCCTGGCTGTGTGACCTTACTCAGCCTCTCCATATCCTGGTTTCCTCATCTATAAAATGGGTTTTTATTTTTCCTGTCGCGGGGTTGTAGGAGGGTCAAAGGAATACAGCGCCCAGCAGGCAGCCTGCTACACTATGCTTTACACGTTTGCTGCTGTTTCCTTGGGCCTTGTGAGTGGGGGCAGTTCATGAATGGAGCACTTGCTGTGTGCCAGGCTGTGTGCTGTGTGTTAGGGACCAAGCAGGCCCTGTCCCTGCCCTTTGGGGGCTCACGGTCCAGTGAGCGGGTGGGCAGACACAGAGCTGGGCAGTTTTAATCCAGGCTGATGAGGACTGACTGTGGACATACAGGGACCGGGAGGCATGTAAGCTGGTCAGCTTCCTGGGAGGGATGCTGTGGGCAGAGGTGGGTGCCAAGCTCCGGGGAGCAGGGCGGGGGGGAGTCAGGGAGGGCTTCCTGGAGGTGGCTTGGTGGGTACCAGGGCCTGGGTGCAGCCAGGCTGCTGTTACTGCAGGGGAAGAAGTTCATGGGAGACCTACAGCCCGACGGGAGGATCGTGTGGCAGGAAACGGGACAGGTGTTCAACTCACCCAGCGCCTGGGCCACCCACTGCAAGAAGCTGGTGAACCCGGCCAAGAAGTCCGGCTGTGGCTGGGCCTCTGTCAAGTACAAGGGCCAGAAACTGGACAAGTACAAGGCGGCCTGGCTCCGGCGACACCAGCTGCACATTCCCACGGCTGCTGCCGATGAGGTGCGTCCCTCAGCCTCCTGAAGTGCTGTTGGATAAGGAGGACCCAGAGTGAGCACATTGGGGCTGGGGCCCTGTGGGATGATCAGGAGTTTGTCAGAGCGAGGCGAAGGGAGGAGTTTTCAGAGGGAGCCAAAGACCGCAGAGCCGCGGAGGTAGGAAGCCACACAGCGCTTGGGGAACCATGATCGGTGGATACAGCCTGAGGCTCACGTGTCTTAAGCAGCTGAGGGGACTGGAGACAGTGGCAGGGACCAGATTGGGGAGTTTCTAATGCTATGATAGTAATAACATCTTTGAATATCCACCAGCTGGTGAGCTTGGCCTAGGGTCGTCTCTGGGTGCTAATTCTCCTTCGTATGTAAACGAAGATGCTAACAGTATCCGTATGTATCATCTATGTATATCTTGCTGGCAGATCAGAAATCTGCAGGGCCGATGTCAGGCTGGAAACAGGCGGGGAGGACTTGGGCTTTTTCCCTGAGGTGGGTGGGAGCCCAGGAAGGCAGAGAGGATGGGCAGACCTGACTCAGGTGCCCACACGCGCCCCCTGGTGGCCGCCGTCTGGCACAAAGACTGGGGGGTGGCCCCGGTGAAAGTTGGGGACCAGGATGCAGGTGACAGAACCTGGTCCGGGCAGGAGATGATGGGGTGGACCGGGCAGACAATTGATGGATCAAGAAGCGGGCAAGTTTTGGCTGATTTTGAAAGTGGATCTCACCGGATTTGCGGTTGCATCAGATAGATGTTGGTGTTAAGAGATGTTTTGTTCCGAGCAAGTGGATGGATGAGGCTGCCGTGGGGATTGGGGAGGATTGGGGGACAGTCAGGTGCAGCGTGGTTATAGCGCTGAGTGGAGGTGCCTGGGAGCACCCCTGCCCCCCCGCCCCGCCGAGACTTCCAGGATCAGCCGGACGCTGAGTCTGGAGCTCAGAGGAGGCTTGGGCTGGAGATAAGACTGTGGGGGTGGTGAGGCCAGAGACAGGGTTCCAGTCCCAACAGTGGGGGAGACTGCCCCGGAGGGGAGCAGGTAGGGAGAGAAGAAATTTCCCGAGGACCCAGCCTGCACACCGGGGAGGGGTGGGAGGCGGAGGGGACTGGGGAGATGGGAGGGAAGCTGGGTCCCTGGGGCGCTCCCAGAAGGAGGAGCCAGGACCAGCCAGACCCTGCGGCGAGGAGGAAGAGTACAGAGACCATGTGCCTGTTGGGTTTTGGACACTGAGAGGTCACCCCAGCAGGGGCAGTTGAGGGCAGATCAGGAGAGATTATTGAGAGAATCTGGGAAAATGATCCCTATAAGCACTTGCTCGCTCAGTGAATGGATCGACAGGAGGTGTGCTAATCGCCTTGCAGGCATTGTTTAATTTCACCCTGATGCTGTCCCTATGCGCTGGAGGTCATTAGCCCCTTTTGACAGATGAGGAGAACAGAGCTCAGAGAGGTTAGGGCGCTTGCTAGAAGCTGCACAGCTTGTAAAAGCGGAGGAGAGGTTTGAAACTCCGCCCGGCAGCTGCTGGAAGGTGCTCACATCTGAGCGGCACCAGGACCTCAGGCCGCCTGTGCTCACTCGCTCCCTCTAGTGGGCCCCTGGGGCAATGGCAGGACCCTAAGGCCAGCTGAAGGTCTGAGTGGAACTTGGTGAGGAGGGTGGGTGGCGCCCAGCTGAGGGTCCTGCCACCCGCCCCGCCCCGCTCCCACCAGAGCCCGGCCAGTGAAGGGGAGGAGGAGGAGCTGTTGATGGAGGAAGAAGAGGAGGAGGTTCTGCCAGGGGTCTCCACTGAGGACAAGAGTCGGAGACCACCTGCCAAGGGACCCTTGGAGCCTGTGCACCCAGGTGAGAGGCTTAGAGGCGAGCAGGAGGCGGGCAGAACTCGGGTGGGGGGGTGGCGGGGGGGGGGGGGGGCAGATCTTGCGTTTTTCTCAGCACTCCCAACATGCCTGGTGGACTTCCTAGTTCTACTGCCTAATGTCTTTCTCGTGGCCTGACTTCTTTTTTTTTTTTTTTTTTAATGTTTATTTATTTATTTTAAGAGAGAGAGAGAGATCGTGAGCAGGGGAGGGGTGGGGGGGAACAATCCCAAGCAGGCTCTGTGCAGTCAGTGCAGAGCCTGAGTCAGGGCTCAACCCACAAACACTGAGATCATGACCTGAGCCGCAATCAAGAGTCTGGTGCTCAACGGTCTGAGCCCCCCCCAGCGCCCCCCACCCCCCTGCCTGGCTTCTTAAGCTCTAATGCTGGATTTCTTGGTCCCATGGCCCGATTTCTTCACTATGCTGCCTGATCTCCACGCTCCCCTGTAGGATTTCGCTGCCTCAGTGCCTGGTTCCTTTGGCCCCCTGCCTGGTTTCCTGGGGTCCTTCCCTGATTTCCTAAGCCCTTCCTCTGGTATTTTAATCTCCTTTTTTCCAGTTTGTTAACCTGCCACCTGATCTCTCCGTTCTGGGGCCTGATTTTTAGAGCTGCCTCTGGAGGTTTTTCCCTGGGCCGCCTTGTCCACTTCTGGGCTGGGAGGGATCGAGGCTGCCTTTTCCCCCCTCGTCCGCCCCACAGAGGCCGTGCCCGCCGGGAAGCGGGTGGAAAACAAGATCCGGGTGCCCGTGCGGTATTGCATGCTGGGCAGTCGAGACTCGGCCAGGTCAGACACACCCTGCGCCCGCCACACCCCCGCCCCCAGGTTTCACTGGCTGGGGGGGGGGGGGGGGGACACAAGGCCTCACACCCTCAGCGCTGGCTCTGGGGGCGGGGGGAGCTAGCTCAGGGCCGAATTCCTGAAGCTGTGGGACCCTCTGGCTCCTACAGGAACCCCCACACCCTGGTGGAGGTAACATCCTTCGCTGCCATCAACAAGTTCCAGCCGTTCAACGTGGCCATCTCCAGCAACGTGCTGTTCCTGCTGGTGTGTGCCCAGCCGTCACCTTGTCCCTTGAGGGCCAAGGGCCAGACCTGGGCAGGTGGCTGGGGCACCTGGAAGGGGTCCCTGGGAGGTTGGCTCTTAGGAGGGCAGGGGCCTTTTCTGTTTTGTTCACTGCCGCTAAACAGTAGGCACTCAATCAGTGGACGAAGGAGGAGGCCGATGGGGTGGTCCCGGCACATTGCAAGGGCTCTGGCCCCGAGGAGAGGCGCTTGGGGCTGGGCCGCAGCCTGAGCCGCTCTTCTGGTGTCCGTCCCCTCCCCAGGACTTCCACAGCCACCTGACTCGAAGCGAGGTCGTGGGGTACCTGGGGGGGCCGCTGGGACATCAACAGCCAGAGTGGGTATTTGGGGCCAGGTGGGCGGGGGGGGGGGTGTCTGGGGCCGGGGTTGATGTCTACGCCTTCTCTTCGCCTCTGCACAGTGCTCACGGTGCTGAGAGCCTTCCCCTGTCGGAGCCGGCTGGGGGACGCGGATATGGCGGCCACCATGGAAGAGGAGGTGAGGGGGTGCGGGGAGTCAGGGCGTTGTAGGGAGGGCTCGTGTGGACACACGGCTGTCCCGGTGGCTAGTAGTGCAAAAACGAGTGTGCGGAAGAGTATGTGTGACCGCCCGCCCCGTGCCTGTGACCCTGTCCGTGGTCCTGCTTCCTCTGCACAGGTGGCCCGCCCTCTTTACCCCGAGCCTCGATTTCCAGGCCGTGCCTGGCACGTAGTAAGAGCCCAGTGAATATTAGCTGCCATTCTCAATAGCGGTGTCATAGTGGTGCTTTGTATGTGCCTGGCGCTGTGCAACGTGCACCACACCCACCTTCTGGCACGGGCAGTGACCCATGGGGACAGGCGACTGCCGCACGTCTCTCGGCCCACCTCTTTCTTGCTCCTTACGCCAGCACTTGCCTCTGCTTGCTGAAGGCATCCAGAAATGCCTGCTCCTGCCCAAGTGCACACACACATCCTCCTATCTGTTTAACTGTTTGAGTGCCGCTGCGAGCCAGGAATTGGCGATGCGGCCTGCCTAAAATAAACGTTTGCCTTTGCTTTGTGACGGGTGCATCTTTTTATGTATTTGTTGACTGTTCCCCCTCCCCTGGCCTCCTGGAGGGTGGGGGCGGGCTCTGTCTTGGTGCTGCTGTGTCCCCAGGCCGGGCACACGGCAGGCACATATTAAGTGCTGGCCTCCAATGGGGATGGGATGCGGCAGGCGCGTGGCGGCTGGGAGGGGTGAGCGCGCACGAGGGCTGGGGGAGCCCCCGGCTCTACCGCAGCCTCGCCTGTGCCCCCAGATCTACCAGAGCCTGCTCCTGCGGGGCCTGTCCCTGGTGGGCTGGTACCACAGCCACCCGCACAGCCCCGCGCTCCCGTCGCTGCAGGACATCGACTCGCAGATGGACTACCAGCTGCGGCTGCAGGGCTCCAGCAACGGCTTCCAGCCCTGCCTCGCCCTGCTCTGCGGTAAGGCCTGGGGCGCGCGGGTGCGCATGCGTGCGTCCTGCGCGTGCGTCCGTGCGCGCGCGCGCGCGCGGCGCTTCGGGGCCGCCGACCCCTCCAGGCCGTCGCCACTCTCGCTGTCCTCCCGCAGCCCCTTACTACTCTGGCAACCCGGGCCCCGAGTCTAAGATCTCCCCCTTCTGGGTGATGCCGCCCCCCGAGGTAGGCGGGGCTGTGGGGGGAGGGCAGGGTCGCGGCGCTGCGGGCCAGGAGGGGCCTGTCGATGGTCCGTGGCCAGGACTCTGGTTCTGGGCTCATTTAGGGGAGTGGGGACCCCCGTTTCCCCCCGTGAAACGGGACCATAACCGTCCCGCTGTCCCGGGCTCCCGAGAGGGCCTGGATGTTGAAAAGGCGCGGGCATCACGTGGAGCCCTTGATACTAACACGACCTCCCTCCCCAACTCTGCCGAGTGCCATTCCCCACATCTGTCCCGGGGTCAGAAATCGGGCTTGGGAAGCCATTCCCGGGTGCGTGGCTCGCTTGGCGGCCTCTCTTGCTGGGGGCAGGGCCACGCCGCCTCCGGAGTCGCGCCGCAGCCTTCCGTGGAGGACCCACGTGGCTCTGAACCTGGTCGCAGTGTGATTCTCTGACTGCTGGCCCAGGACGCATCCCCTCGTGGGATCGGAGGCTGGGCGTGACTGGCTCGTGTCCCTGCCAGCAAAGGCCCAGTGACTACGGCATCCCCATGGACGTGGAGATGGCCTACGTCCAGGACAACTTCCTGACTAATGACATCCTTCATGAGATGGTGAGCTCACTCCCGGGTGGGGCGCACAGGGCCCCTGAGAGCGGCGGGTGGGGCTGGTCGGTGGCGAGACTGCAGGACTCAGGGTGGCTGGATGCGCCACGTCGGGGCATAGGCCAGACTCCTCGTCCGGGGCTGAAAATCACCTGTGGCTTTAGGCTCAAGTCCCTGATCCTTGCCCACCTGCTCCCCCCACCTGGCCTTGCTGTTCTGGAAGTTACCGGAGGTGCCCCCGCCTCGGGCCTCTGCACCTGCACTGATTCTCCAAATGGAGGCACGTGAGGGGGCTTGAGGTGGTCCCCCAGCTGTTTAGTGTCGATGTTCCAGGTGGCGTTTGAAAAAAGCTAGTTGGTCACACCTGTGGGATCCCGGATACTGTTGTTTGGATGAGGCTGCGCAAGGGGTCCGTGTCAGGCTTATGCGACACTCGGAGCCCCTCCCTCTCACACACTCAGTGTGCCTTCCTCTGCCTGGGGCTACTTCGGTGCCCCTCCAGGGGCCTCCTGCTGAGCTCCCTGGTGGCACTCCTCAGTGGGTGGTCTCCCTTGGGGTCCTGGGCGCCTATGTGCCATATGGGACTGAAGCCCCACAGGCTGCCCACCGCTGTATCCCCGGCACCTGGCACGGGTGGGAGGGCAGGAGCGAGGAGTCCCATCGGCCCCCTGTCCCCCAGATGCTGCTGGTGGAATTCTACAAGGGTGCCCCTGACCTCGTGAGGTTCCAGGAGCCCTGGAGCCAGGAGCACACGTACCTCGACAAGCTGAAGGTAAGACTCGTGTCCCCTGTCTCGTGCAGACTCCGTAGGAAGACAATGTGGGGGGAGCCCGCGAGAATCTATCCGCGGGCAGCCTGAGAAACCGTGTCCTGAGTTCCGTGTTATTTCAGCTGGGTGTCAACGCTGCCAACAGCCTTGTTGGGTCACAGCTGGGTGGTGACGGTGACGGGGAGAGCTATTCAAGAGCAGCTAGAAAGGGGAGAACCCACAGACCCTGGGCCGTGGGGATGGAGAAGCCACACTGGGCCCTATGTCACGGCGTGGGCGCCCACCCGAGCGCACAAGGGGCCGGGGTCCGATTCAGAGCCTCAAGCGCCGGCAGAGCTGAGGCGAGCAGAGGTCTCTCCAGCTCGCCGGCCCTGCAGCCAGTGGGACGCTGCGGGGCTCGGCGGCCTCGGGGGTGTCTGACTGGCTTCCTGCCTTGTAGAGAAATGCAGTTTTGCACGTTTGCTTGTTTTGCTCAAACTTCAAGAGTGACCAGAGCTTCCGGCTGCCACGGGTCACTTCCACCCCGTTGCTGGGCTGGTGGGGCGGGGGGGCAGCCCCCGGCGCAGAGGGTGTGAGAGCCTAGGCAGGAGGCAGCTAGGAAGAATGTAGGATTTGGAGTGTGCAGATAGTCCTCTCCCCAAACCCAGAACATTCCGCGTGAGCAGGCCTCCTCATTTAAACGTAAAACTTTGTCTTGGGGACGCTACCGTGTGAGTCGGTTAGGAGGGCCTCTGCCCGGATGGAGGGGAGCCGGTGAGGCCAGGACCACCGGGCACAGCCCTGAGGCACCAGCCCTGCTCCTTTCAGATCTCCCTGGCCAGCAGGACACCCAAGGACCAGGGCCTGTGCCACGTGCTGGAGCAGGTTTACAGCCTTCTTAAACAAGGGAGCTGAGGCCCCGCCTGCCAGGGCCTGGGGGGGCCTCTTGGTCAGACACTGATCCCCCCCACCGTGGTTTGGGCTGAGGGGGACTGGGACCAGGGGGGGTTCTCTTGGGGGCTGTGCCGCTCTGTTCCTGTGCAACTTAGCTGTGCGGTGGTTGGGGCACGGATAATAAAAGACAGAAGCAAATAGCCTGGGTGTGTGTCTCACCCTGGGGGGAGGGGGAGCCCCCTGCACTCGTCCCTGGGCACATAGGCTGCTGTCTGGGCAGCGGTACAGGAGGGGACGCTCCGAGCGCCCATGTTGCGGGCTTCCTGGGGCTGCAGGGACATCTGGAGGACGTGATGCCTGTGCTGGTGGCTGGGCAAATGACTTTTCCCCCGGCTCCCCTGGACACTCACAGAGAGCCAGGGAGGAAGACCCACCCTGCACCACACCACGCAAGAGGCTGTAGAAAGAGACATTTAATACTTAAAAAAAAAAAATCAGGATTACATTTCGATCTGCCGATTGTGGCCCAGGTTCCACTGCTCATGTCTGCTGGGAGGTCTGTGCTTCCCCCATGTAATGGCAATGAGGGGGCCTCAGAGCCAGGTGTCCCTGGGGCCTTTGCAAGGTCATCAGAGGAGGGGAATGTGATCCAGTCCCGAGGTCCCCTAGTTGCGCCAATTTTTGGGTTAGGCAAGAGAGGAAGTAGCTGCGGGGCTCGGCTCTGTTGGTCAGGGCGGCTGCCTGCCTTGGTCTGTCTGTAGGAAGATGGCTGGGGCCGCTGTCAGCAGTGGGGACAGTGGCTGGCTTGGGATTGGGGAGGCGCCTGTGACCCTCCTCAGGGTGGTCCCAGGGGTCTGGGACCACCTGCAGGACAGAGGCCACAAGACTCCTGTGGTCCCGTCTGTGGTGCACACGTGTGCCGTGGGCACGGCTGGTGGTGGTGGTTTGTGCCAGAGGACCGTCCGGTGTGCTTATCTGGGGCGGGGCACCCTACACTTGGGAGGCGAGGAGGGGGTGCGGGGCAGGGTGGAGGGCACTGGAGGGGGGAGACGACGGCACCTCAGAGGCTGCTCAGAGAGGGCCGGCCTTAGGGGAACCCTGAGGACCCCAGGCTCATCTCTCCCCAGGGAGGTGGCATCCACGGGTGTGCCAGGGCCTGGGGAGCCCTGGAGTTGGGGCTGGGAAGGAGTGTTGTGGGTGAATTGAAAAGCAGGGTGGTGAGTGTCGGCCTGGGGTCCTGCTCAGAACCCCCATCTCCTCCAGGGCAGGCCGGGGGGGGGGGGGGGAGGGGTGTGTGTGTGTGTGTGTGCACGCGCGTGTGAGAGTGAGGGGGCCCACCTGGAGTTACCCGCTCCTGGAGGCGTGGGAGGAAGTTAGTGTTTCTAAGAGCACCTTAGTGTTCGCCCCCTCGGGGCGCGGGGTCGGGGAGCGAAAATACTGCCCGGCCCCCAGACTGCCGCCCGGAGCGGGGACCGCGGGGTGGGGGCGGGGGGGCCCTCGTGGAAGCGGGCCCCTCCCCGACATCCAGCCCTGCTGCCCCAGCGAGGCCCGCCTTCCCCCACGGGGAGCGCCTGCAGGCGCCGCCCCGGCTGCAGAAGGCCGACGTGGACGGGGCCGACGCGGTCACTGAGGCAGGGGCACCAGCACCTCCACGTAGCTGAGGGGGAAGAAGCCCGACTGGCCGTGGAGCATGCCCTCGTACCAGTTCTCGTCGATCTGGTTGGTCAGCGTGATGACGTCACCCTCGTGGAAGCCCAGCTCCCCAGCGTTCTCGGGCTCGAAGTCGTACAGAGCCTTGCAGCTCGGCTGGTCCAGTGGGGCTGGGGGTGGGGGCTTGGCTCAGACCGCTGGCTCCTCTCCCTGCCCCCCCCCCACCCCCCGGGCTCCTGTCCCCGGAAGGGCAGCTGCTCCTTCCTCCGGCCCGCCCAGCTTTGTCAGGCAGAACCAGGGGCGAGGGATGGGAATGGGCTCCATGAGTGGTCACCAAAACGCTCCTGGGAAGAGCTAGGGCTGCCCGGGGGCATCGGGGTGACAGAATGACCGTGCCACTCAGAGGGCCCGGAGCCTGCTGGACACTCACGCCGATGGGGGGGGGGGTGCCCCCCGGCCCCCGGGCCGAGGTCCCCCCCCCCCCCCCGCCCGAGACGGGCCGAGAGGACTGGCAGCAGGGGTGTCCACTCCTACCAGAGGAGGGGAGGAGGGAGGCCCTCCTGAAACGGACCAGCAGGCGGGAAGCATGTAAGTGCGGGGCGCGCCTGCGGGACACTCACGCATGCTCCTGCTGGGGGTCCGGATGGGCTTCTCAGAAGATCGGAAGGAAGACGAAGCTGCTCACACACAAAGCACAGAGGGGGTTGAAGACCCTGGGCGGGGCCTGGCTCTGCGGTTTGGGGGGGGGCAGCCGGCTGGGGGGCGGCCCCCTCCCCGCTCCTTACCTGTGATCTTGGGGGCCGTGGCACAGGGGAAGCCCCCGTTGGACTGCTCGGGCTCCCCAAGGTCGAAGGGCTCCCGGGGCTTGGGCTTGTACTCCCGCTTGGGGCGAGAGGAGGCTTCCCGCATCCTGCGTGCAGGGAGGAGAGCGGGGAGTGGCCGGCGGCCGAATCCCGTGTACGCCACGATGAAGGGACGCCTCCGCCTCCCGCCTTTTGTACTGCTGCCCCCCGGGGCCAGGCCTGGGCGCAGAGGCCCGATGGGTCTAACCACAAGGCCCCCCGGGTCGGTCAGCCACCAACCACCCCCCCCCCCACCCCGGCTTGGGCCCTTCTCAGAGGCTGCCGGCTGGCCAGGTCCTGTCAGACCTGAAGTCCCTTAGCATGCCCACCCTGCCTGGGAACATGGCTGCACGAGGCTCGCCTTGTCAGGCACTGGACTATGGACTCTCGGGAGACAGGAGCCCTGCCTGCCACCCCCCCCCACCCCGTCCGAGGCCACTCCAGCCCTCCCCTCTGACGAGCGGGACAAGCCCATCAGGTCTTTCTCCTGGAACCTCCACCCTGAGTGCAGCCTCCTAGAAGCTGGTGGCGGTGTCCCGGGTGCCCTGAAAGACCGGCCCAAAGCAGGACGGGGCTCACCTTCGCTTGAGCTTGTCGGCCAGCTCGTCCAGGATCTGCACGGCCTGCCGGTGGTAGTCCAGCTGGGCATCCACCAGCGCAGAGAGCTGGCTCACCTGCTCGATCTGCAAGCCACCGCTGCTGAAGGGGAGGCTCTCCCTGTGACCCCTCCCCCCAAGGCCGCCTCTAAAGGGAGCCTCTCCAGAACGCTCCTGGCACAGGGGCCCGGCCCTCTCCCCATCTGCCTGACCCTACTGCTGCCCGTGGAGGTGCCTAGAAAGCTTTAGGGGGCTTGAAGGGGAGGGTGGCTGCCCCCTTAGGTCCCGGAGGCTCCACCTGGGCGCTGAACCCGCTGCGGGCGGGGCACACGTGACCCCGCCCACCGGCCCCGCCTTCCGGGGTTCCCCCCCCGCCCCCCCGCAGTGGGGCCCAGACGTACGTCCGTCTCCAGGAGGTTGTGCATGCTGGTCTCCGCCACCTCCTTGGACTCTTCAAACTTCTCCAGGGCCTGGCGCAGCTCCTCGTCGGGGATCCTGCCCTGCCGCTTCTTCTTGTAGTCGAAGTCCAGGCGGCGGCCCTCCAGCTTCTTCAGGTGGTGCTGGGGTGGGGGGTTGTGCGTGTGAACTGGGGAGCCACACTGGGCAGGGCGCGGCGGGGGTGGGGGGGAGGAGGGACGCGGGCAGCACCTGGATCTCCTTCAGGTCTTTGTCGCACAGATTCTGCAAGGGGTCGATGAAATTCTGCTTGACTTCTATGTCCAGGGAATCTTTCACCTCCGCCAGGCGCTTCATGGACTCCCCTGCATCCAGCAGGGCGTCGCCTGCGGCAGAACCCGGAATGGGGAAGAAACTGTCACAGGAGGCCGCGGCCTAGGGTCCCAAGACACCCCAACTTCTAAACTATCCTCCCGCCCCGGGGCCCAGATGCCAGAATTCAGGACCCAACAAGGGACCCTAGGGTCTGATCCTGAGCCCCAGCAGCCGGGAGCTGGCGAGGACGGGTGTCAAACAAGCCCCCACTGCAAGGACCAGCTTCCCCAGAATCCGCTGCGGCTGGAGGGCAGGCCTGCCAGTGGCTGTGGCCCTACAGCCAACACTCCGATCCTCGCTCGTCCCCACGGAAAACTCTGCAGCGGCAGGGAAGTGGCCTCCCGCCATCCGGTGCCAGGCGCCCCGGCCTCCCGCAGCCCTCACCGAAGTTGGACTCGCCGCCCAGCTCCTTGCCGTGGCGGATCATGCACTCGCCCAGCAGGCCCTCTGACTGCGGGTAGCCAGGGTTCTTCACCTGCCCGCGGATCTTGGACACCGTGTTGAGCATCGTCAGCTTGGCCCGTGAGGCTGGAACACAACAGGCTGGGTAGGCACGCGGCCAGTCTCGCTCACGAAGCCTGGAGGCCTGCACTTGACCGGCCACCGGCTGCTCCTCTCTGGGTTCCTCCTCTCCCCAGCACCCTTCTTTCTAAAGCACTGCCCTGGCCCAAGGGACCTCGGTTCCTATGCCTGCTGACAGCCAGGCTCTGCGAAGAAGCTCCTGCACAGACCTCCCCTTCTCTGCTCACCTCAGCCACAAAGGAGCCCTGGCGGGAGGCAGGAGGTGACCAGCTCCTCTGGGCCCCCCCCCCCCTCGTCCTGCGGCCCAGCTGTCATCAAGAAGCTGCCTTCCCTGGCCCGGGAGTAGCACCTCAGAGAAGGCGTGGGGGGCAGGCGCAGGTGCCCCAGACACAGCCCTCCGCTGGGGTGGGGGGAAGGGAGCCACGCACTTCCCTCCGCCTGCTCCAGGCTGTCCGTGGCACAGGCCTTGAACGGACGTGCCTGGTGTCGCTGTGCGCGTCCCACACCCATCACCTCCTGCTATGGGAACCGGCACTTGGATTGCCCTCAGGGAAAGGCCCCTGTCTCCCTCTCGGACTAGGGAACCCCACCTCATGCTCCAAGGGTGGGCGGGTGGCTGGGGCCTGGCGAATGGGTGGGCAACCGATTCCAACTGGTCTAGTGAGCTGGTTATGTGGAAAAGACGCTCTTTTCTGCTGGGACTGTCAGCCGTAAGGGTGATTTAAGGCTAGGACCGCCACGCAGAATGAGAGCTGCCGGATGAAGTGGACAGAAGTGCAGGACTGAGGACATCCCTTGGACCCTTGGGATCCAGCCACACACACAACCTGCCCACCCTGGGCATTTTAGTTCCCTGAGCTCGTACATTCCTCCTTCGTGCTCCAGTAATGGGAAATTCCAGACTAGCTGGCTGGTACCCCTACCTGGGTTGGGCTGCAGGTACTCAATGGTTCTGGCCAGCACTTCTGTCACAGCCTTGCTGGTAACGTCCACCTTCTGTGAAGAGAGGCAGCGTGTGGGGGTTTTATAACCGTCACGCACCGGAGGCCAAACCCGGAGCCCCTGGACAGCCCTCGCCCCGCTCCCTAGCCCCACCTGCCTCAGAGCCCACACAAGGGCCGCCGGCCGCTCAGAGGGCTGCTGGCCTCCCTGCCTACTGTGGTTCGCTACGCGGGTCCCCCGTGGCTGGGGGATCTGTCCATCCAGGAGCCCCACCCGCAGCCCAGATATGGCGCTGTGGCCATGGGCACTTGGCAAACAGTGCTGAGCACCAGGCAGGGCGCACCCCCTCCCCTGGTACCTTCTCCATCTCCTTGAAGTCCTCATCGAGCTTGGTCCCTTCGGCGCCTCCGACCTTCTCACTGACCAGCTGGGGGACAGAAGGAGGGAGTGACAGTGTGAGCCTCAGAGGAGGGAGAGGCCCAAGGATGGTTTCCAGCCACGTCCACCACCAGTGGGAGCGGATTGAGGGGTCAGCACATCCATGATGGCTCCCCAGGATGCCGAACATGGCAGCTGATGGGAAGATGGGTGGCCGAGAAAGGCCCCGACTCCAAACCCACACCTTCAAACCCAGGGCTTTGTGGGGCCGGCGGAGGGGGGGGGGCACCTTCTGCTAGAAGGCAGAAGCCTTCCCTGGCCATGCCTACTCGAGTGCCCCCCACCCCCAGAGACCTGCCTGGGGCCAGCCAACAGCTGAGTGATGTCCCCTCATGGGGCTGAAGTGCTCATACGCAGCCAGTGATGCCATGGTTCAGCTCTAGGCATGGGGAAGAGGTTCACCAAAGCCTCTTTGCTCAGGGAATCACATACCTCCCTCTTCCCACTTTCCTTGCATTTCTGGGAAGGAATCTCGGGAACCCTGGGCCTGACACTTCCCCGATATGGATTCTCCCTGGGCGCCTCTGGGAAACCAACAGGTCTGCAGTGAGGAGGAGGTCCTGTGGTTGAACGGATGTGGGAACTGCCTCGTCTCTTTGTGGCCTCTGCCCCGCAAACAGCGTCAAGAGGAGACAGGGCTGAGTGCCCCAGTGGGTCAGGGGCTTTCTACTAGGCTGAGCCTGGGAGTCCAGGAAGGGCCTGGGGTGCAGGTGAGGCTACTGCGGGGGGCGGGGGGGGGGCAGGAAGGAAGCGGGCTGGTGCAGGGCCTGCCCCATGACTGCTGCCACCTGGAGCGGCTTGGGCCTTACACCATCCTCCCAGGGACCTCGTAGGAGGGGCAGGGGCCACCCTCCTGCTTCCGCTAGCCACTCGGTAAGGAAAGACCCTGGTGTCTCCCTGGGCGTTGATGGATGGGGTGTTCCATTTTATTTCATGGGACGGTTTCAGTTCTTTTGATGATGATAAAACAGGACGTTCTCAAATTCAGTGGTTGCCAGAGAGGGAAATGAGTTCACTGCCTGACGTGAGACCAGACTCTTCTGGTGAACTGGGAGGGAGCTGGAGCAACAGTGCTCAAAACCACACCTTCCGGGCCCCGGGTGCAGGAGGACAGGGACACGGGCACAGGGCCAACAGGGACAGGTCTCCGGGGCAGGAGCCACATCCTTCCCCCCAGGGGAGGGGCGCGGGACGACCCTGCAGTCTTCCAGGGGCGGGGGGTGGGGGGTGGGGGTGCCTCCCTTGGGAGCCCCCAGCTCCTCAGCGCCACGTGTAGGGATGGGTTTTCCAGGCCATCCTTGCACCTGGGCACACAGAAGGCCATGCTGGAGGCACCCGGGCCCCTCCTAGCCTCCCTTCACCCTGCCAGGGAGCTCGGGGCTCAAGTCCCTCAGGTAGCAGGTGACTGTCCCCTACATCCTTTCCCTCCAGGGCTCGTGGTCTTGGAACCAGCTCAAACGGATAAAAGAATGACAAGAGGCCCAAAGGCAAAAGGGAAAACCAAAGGAGCCACACGGCAACGCAGCATCAGAATCTGCACCTCTGCGTGTGGGCTCGCTGGGCCGCAGGCCGCGTCCAGTGGACAGGCCCCGAGGGCTCCACAGGGAAAGCCGGAAGCCACGTTGGTAACGAGGAGGCACCCTTGGGTGTGAGGAACGGGGTTTTCTAGGAACCACAGGCCTCCTGTCACTGAGCAGCCAGCCCCGGAAGCTCAGGGGCTGGGACGCTGTCTGGGTGGAGGGGGCTGGAGGGCCCCAAAGGGTCCGTCTGTGGGGAAGGCTGCAACCCTGACATTTCAGTGCTGCTCAGGAAAAGCAGACCCGACGAAAGACGCCATCACAGACAACACCTCCGCCTGTAAAGTCTGCGCCCCAGACGAAGAGGAGCTCACGTTCCGTGCTCCCTCGCTCGGTGCTCACTACAGCCTGTCCTCCTCCCACGCCTGGTGGATCCGCTCTTCCCCTCCACGTCTGAGACACAGCCGGGGACTCCCACGGGCTCATGGAGTGGACGGGCCGTCCCCCCACTGGCTGAGCCCCACCTGGCTGCGGACCTGCTCCTGCAGCGCGATGGCCGCGGTGGTGCGTGGAAACCACAGCCTCCTGGGCCCCACCGATCACCAGCAGTGCTTCCGTGACGGCTGCCGCCGTGAAACCCGTGCTGGCACCTCCCGGGGGCCAACGCGAAGCCCAGCCCGGGCCAGAACATCTCCAGAGCTCTGCCTCAGTTCAGACACAAGCCTGTGCCCCACGTGGCCCCCACGAGCTGAGACTCGGTGGGATGCGGCAGAGGCCTCCGGAGGCGAATCTCCGTGTCCACCTGCGCTCCTCGCCCACCTGGCCTGGCTCTGCCCGCACGGTGCGCCTCAGGCTAGCACTCGGGGACCGTGTCCACGGAGGGCCTAGGGTGGGGTGCGGGTCTCTCCTGGGGGAGGCTGGGCGGCTCTGTTAACAAAGACCATGGCTGGGCCACCAGGCACCCGCTGTGTGAGTACCGTGCTCTGGGGCACCTCTGAGCGGTGAGGTTCCAGTGTCCGTCTGCTTTAATGGTTTTACCAAGATTCCGTGGGCCTATCCCACGAGCTGCCGGCCGTGAGTTACCCTTAGAGGAGTTTTAGTGCCAGCACCTTGCCAGGCTTCTGAACACCTCCAGCAGGAAGGAAGTTCCCTCTCTTCTAGTGGTACCTGTTCTGGAAATTGCACGAATGGACGCTCACCACGTGTCTGGCCGATACTACTCCCACACTGCTTCTGACCTTCGGGAAGAGCATGCTCTGCCCCCAGCCCAGGTGGCAGGCACTCCAGGATGGGACAGGGATCTGTGGCTCCATGCCCCTAAGTTCAGACTGCAGAGGTGCTTGCTGCTGGTGATGGAGCAAGAGACCCCGCTCCCTGTACGCCTCCCTGCTCGCCCGACCCCGTCGCGCTGCTCTCCGGGCACTCCCTGGGCCCAGATCCCACCTGGCCTTTCAATGATCGCATTTGCAAGGCTGTGTCCACAAGCGGCTGCATCAGGCAGACGGCAGCCTGTCGCAGGATCTTGTGTTTATCAGCAGTGGACCTCACGGCACCACCTGTGAACTGGGCACCTGGGAGGGGAGCGAGCTGGGAACAGAGCTGAATCCTCAGCCCAGAGCACCCACGTGACTTCCGTGGGTGGGTGTTGGCCTGTGGGCTTCAATACCAAAGACCAGTTGGGAAAGGGGCTGTATTTTCAAAGACTGGCGTTATTGTTCCAGAGTCTTGGCCATCTTTGGGGAGTGAGGCATCGGGACACTCGCGAGAGAAAGCACGGGTATGCAGAATGATCCCCAGAGGGAACAGAGATGCCGTGTGCCATGAGCAGTGGTCAAGCAGAACACAGAAAGGCCAGGGCAGGGTCTTTCATGGGGGGTGGGGGGGAAGCACGGGGACAACTGTCCACACCGGCAGGCACATCTGCGTGAGGCCACTTGGTGGCAGCTGGGGAAGTGGCACGAATCCTGCTGAGTGGGAGGAAGCCAACGGCAGCCTCGTAACCGAATCATCTCTGCAAGGAAACCTGATCGATACACATGACACGGAAAACGAAGGGGCCGATCTGCAGGCTCAGTGACCTGGGCAGATGATCTGCTTTGATGATCCAAGGGTTTAAGGGGGGAAAAAAAAAAGGAAGAGGAGGCTGGCACAGAGGAGCGGGGAGAAGGGGGGACAAGCGGGGCTGCTCGGGGCCACACGGTCGCAGATGGGGGCTAACGTTTTCCTACTCGTGTCCTACACTGTGTCCAGCCACCTTGTGTTGTGGTGGCCTACTTGTGACGCTCAAGGACCACCTCCCAGGCTAACACTGGAAGTCACCTGACCTCTCCCGGCGCATGCTTCCCCTCCTGCCTCTGCCTAGCTGACTTGGTCCTGCCCATCTGTGGGCGTTAGGGTGACATTCCCCACACCATCCTCAGAGGTGAGGGCGAGCCCAGGGCCAGGCGTGGAGGGGAGAAGCTGCCGGTAGGCACTGCTGGAGGGCCCGAGCGACTGGCCTGGAATAGGTGATGGAAACAAGGGGCCAAGGGGAGCCCGGAGGGCCCAGGCCCAGTCACTCTAGCCCAGCCACTAGGGCTGTGGCCCTAGACTTGCCATCCTGAGGATCCGGGCCAGGGACCAGGCCTCCTGGCTCTCAGGTGTGAGCACCTGCTGCCCCAGTCAGCGACGGCTGTCAGGAGGGGGTGGACAGGCCAGCACTAGCTGACCACCGTGGTGTGATGAACTGTGTCTGCAGCAGGAAGAGGTATGGACCAGGCACGGGAGTCTGTCCTGGCCTTGAGGAGCGCCCCTCTGGCATGGGAGAGGAGACCGTCAGACGTAAGACCAACGGAGAGAAGAACATGGGAAGAGTCACAGAGGAGGTGTAAATACGCCCAAAGGGCAGCAGGACGTGGCCGCAAAGCCAGTGCTGTCTGAGCCGGACCTGAAAGGCCGGGTCCCAAATGGCAGGGCCAGGCCAGGTGGGCAGAGAGAGACATGGGTGAGAGGCAGGTTCGGGCCACAAGGGCTGCCGTTCCTGGACTACTAAGTGCCGGGCCCCGTATCTACTCAATGAAGACGCAGGGACCAGAGGGCCCATTTAACAGATGAGGAAAAAGGGTGACAGGCCGTGGAGCTGTATGTGGAGACGGGAGCTGTGCTCAGACCCATGGGACCTGCCAGTCCGCCTACGCGGTGCCCTGTACTGGACGACTGGTGAGCGACAGAAGGGGGGTGAGGCCCGGGGCCTACACAGGGCCTCCCAGGGCTATGAGGAGGGGTCAGAATGCGGTGTGCACCAGGCCTGGACGTGGGAGGCCCCAAGAGGCCACAGGCAGAGCTGAGAAATTCCTGAGCCAGGGTGACTTCATGGGGAGGGGCCCGAGGACAGACACACTCTCTCCAAACCCCTTCCCACTTGGGCCGCCCTCCCTGCCGCCTCCTGACATCTGGAACGCTCTGAGCAAACACAGCAGAGCGGCCCCTCTCGGGTCTTCTGTCTCATGACTCAGAACCACGGCACGCGCAGGGCGCGGGGCTGAGCTTGTCTGCTGCCCTGCCCAACAACAAACTGCGGGGCTCCTCCAAGCTCTCCTTCCTCTTCCTCTCCCACCCCCCTGCGCCCCCACCTAGGGGCGCCGGCAGAGACACAGCTGGTGTCCTCTCTGCCTAACGGGACTCTCTTTCTGAAAAGGCGAGGTGAGCCGAGTGTGCTTCTGCGGAGGCGATGTGTGTGGTGCCCCGGCTGCCCCAGAGCCGCCTTCTCTCGATGTGTCCGTTCCCACCCGGAAACCTTCCGTGGCCCCCAGCGTGCCCAGGATACTCGGGACAGTTTCCAGAGGCCGGGCCCTCGGGGCCTTGTGAGTTCTCTGGAAGAACTGAAGAACCGCTCGCTGACTGGGGCGGAGCTCCCACTGGCTCTGAGAGCAAAGGTCACAAGACGCAGGGCTGGGCCACCGCCCCGGGGATGAGGGAGAGGTGCCACTGAAGTAGGGGCCACAGAAACATCATCTGTGCCCAAATGAACCTTCCCGCCCCTCGTGGGTGGAGCAGGAGGATGTGAAGACGTGGCAGCGACAGACTGAAGGTCTTGGCACCGAGCGACACTTTATCCGTCGCAGGCGCTTCGTAAATATTTGTGCGCTAAGTCGCCACCCCCTTTGGTAAACCCCACGGAGGGAAGGGCTCCGACAAGTCAGGACTTCCTCAGGCATACCGGGAATTCTGCGATTTCCCCGCACCCTTCGGGCTCAGGGCGCACACTTCCTCTCCTCCTAGAGATCGAAACTCGGTGTTTTCTCAACCGCAGCTTTTGGTGAAACGGAGCAGTGGAAGCGATCAACCAGGAAAAGCCTCCCGACGTTACGTTCCACACAGAGGCTCCAAACTGGGCATGGTGTCCACCAGATCAGGCCCCGGCGAGCAGACGCGCACCCGCAGACACACTTCCGCACGCAGTACGGCAGGGCCTCACTGGGAGCCTAGTGTTGGTGCCAGAAGACAGTGGCCTCTGAAAGCCGGGGCGTTCCCTCAGCAGAAGGGGGCAGCAGCGGCTGAGACGCTGGCTCAGAAGCAGAAGCCGGAGGCCCCCCAGACTGCAGGGACATGCCAGCTGCCGGTCTCCCAGCCAGACGGGACTGGCTGTCGTCTGGGGAAAGAGCCAGGAAAGCTGTGCAGAGGAGCCTGGCATGGGGGCCCCCGGTCAGACCTGGCCTCTTGCCATCTGGACCCCTGTGCTTTTCTGCCACCTGCAGGACCGGCCGTTTAGGTCACGTCTCAGGCGGGCTCAAGCCTCCCGCCTCCCCGTACCGCTTGGCTCCTCGAGATGAAGAGCAGGGCCCCCGGGCTGGCCCGGGAAGATCAACACTTTGCTGTCTGGAAGGCGGTGAGCTGAATGCCGCGTGAAGTCCCAGCTGCCGCTTCCCTGCCTGGCGCATGCTGTTCAGATGACGGGGGAAGGCCCTGGAGTCACCGGTCTGGCTTAATCCGGAAGTCTGAGCTAGCCATGGCCACTGCACTGGGAGCAAAGCAGGAAGCGAGCATTGGGAAGAACTGACTGGAGAAGGAAGTGGCGAGGCAGACGGGGAGAATCACTCAGGGACTGTCAAGGCGGAGGGAGTGAGGAGTCAGGTGACGAAGCTCTGGGTGTCGCTGTCCCCGAGACACAAGAGGGATGTCGCTGAGGCCTGGTCTTCGAGCCCTGACCTCTGCTTCTGCAGGCAACACAGTCCGAGTACCAGCCGGGAGAGGCTCCCACACGGCAGACGCCCAGGAAGCTGCCCCTTCGGCTCCGGCTAAAAGGATTTTTCTTCACTGACAGTGAAGTCCCCGCCCACCCTCCCCCACATGGTCACACGGCTTTCCTAATGAGGTTCACAACACCTAGGAGTCTGTCACGAGGTCCCTTCGTGCCCCCTCCACGTGCCTGAACCAGGCCTGCCCCCTCCCTGGTTCGGACTCTCCTCACCCCTTCCTGGGACCCCGGGGAGCCTCCACACTGGCCTCCCTCCCCGGGCCTTGCTCCTGCCTCCTGTCCAGGACTCTCCATGAGCCAAGTCAGGGCCTGCCACCCTCTCCAGGCACCTGCCCGGGCTTTGCCTGCACCCCCAGGACTGCTTCCCTGCCCCCAGTCCATCACTCCAGCCTAACTGCTAGGGGGAGTCAGAGGCCCCAGCTTCAGTGTGATGTCCCGTTAGAGGCCCCCAGGCCCCCCCCCTCAGAGCACTCTCCCTAACTCTGGATACCCCGTTGGTCCCTAGCTGACAGCACACTCCCAGGGTGCAGGGACCGTGCGTCTTGCTTTCTGCCCCAAGCCAGCACATTGCATGGGCTTGATAGATACCATCGGACTGGCTGGCCCCTGTTCCCACCTACAAAGGGTCGCTCTTGGACAGGACAGGGTCAGCAGGGCGTGTCGGCCGCGCCCCGGCTGCTTCCCTTCAGGGCCGTCCCCACCCCTCCCCACCCCCTGCCTCCCGAGGAGGGGCTAACGAAACACAGGCGGACCCGGAGGCCTAGCGAGGGGCCGAGCAGAGGCAGAATGGGCGCGGGCAGCTGCGCGAGTGCCGTCTCCTGTTGCTTCAGGGTCCCAGCCACCAAACGTACAGAGCTGGCCTCAGCCCTGCTTCAAGGAAGTGCCTGTCCCTCCCCCAAGGTGACTCAGCAGTCCTAGGAGAAGGAGTAACCAGAAACTCGCCCTGCCTGGCCTGGGCTCCACGTGCACGGTGTGGGGACAGGGCAGGCTGAGTGTCGGCCTGCGGAGGGCCCAGGCTGGCCAACACTGGCCACAGACAGGGATTTCCCCTCCCAGTCCGTCTGGCCAGGAGCCACAGGACTGAGCACCCTCCCCACGCACCGTGGTGGAGCAGTGACCTCTAGTCCTAGTCTTGGCTCCTGTGGGGACCCTCCCGGTTTCCTTGTCAATGAAATGGAGTGTTGGCCCAGGTTCAACTGTAAAGATCGACAATCCTCGGATTTCCATTAAGGTGCCAGAGCTTCCCCACAAGGAAGCAGAGGCCACTTAACAAAACTGGCCCTCCTTTTCATGCACAGTTAACCAGGTCCCTGATCGATTACACAGAATCTGGGGGAGGAAGTGGCCCTGCTGGGTGCCGGGGAAAGCGGGCTTCCAGCTGAAACACTCATGGCTTGCAGAGGAAGGCAGGACGGCAGGAGCTGAGAAAGAGTCACACAGCACAGAAGATGATGTTCCGTGGTCCTTCTGTCATCCTTGAGACCCCAAAAGGAACGGAAAGAGCCACCTGAGACCTCCAGCAACCACCCGGCCCAGCTGCAGCCTCTGAGCAACTACCTTCACCTCATAAACAGGACAACTAAGGCCCAGGAGGCGAGGTGCCTTGCTCAGGGCCAGGCAGTGTGGTGCACACTGTGAGACCAAGCCGGGCGGAAGGGGTAACTGAGCCCCCAAAGTGTTAAATCACCCGTCTCCGGAGGCTGCCCCTATGCTTCTCTGGCTTGTTTCCTCATTTTCTTTTCCCTCCCTCCCTCCCTTTCTTTTTAAGTTTATTTATTTATTTTAAGAGAGAGAACACAAGTCGGGGAGGGGCAGAGCAAGCGGGAGAGAATCCCAAGCAGGCTCCATACCACCAGGGCAGAGCTCCACGCGGGGTTCGAGCCCACAAACAGTGAGATCATGACCTGAGCCAAAGTTGGATCCTTAACCACCTGAGCAACCCAGGCGCCCATTTCCTTATTTTCAGAGGCTGGGTGTCAGGGCTCTAGGTGCAAGGGAGCTGATTAATAACGAGCACTGGTCTGCTGGGGACTGAGGTCGGCACTTGGGGTGGGCTGCAAACCCCAGCCCTCCCACCAGCAAGTGTGGGGCCGATCTTAGGTCCCTGCAAGCGGGTGGTCGGGAGGACCTTACCTGCTCCTGGATGTCAGGCCAAGGACCCAAGTTACCTATGCTGGCCCAGAGGCAGGAGACCTGAATTCAAGGGCCAGCTCTGTCCTGAGCCTTCTGGAACTTGACACAATACCCATAGCTCAGGGCTGACACGAGGCCAAAGCTCCCAAAACACTAAAGAGCCCTGTACAAATACCAGGGGTGCACCAGACTGGAGCTCTTCAGGGGGTCCACCAGTCTCCCTCATGCAGAACCCTTCCCGTGGCATGGTGCTGCTAACCTGGGAAGAACTGGATAGGACTCCCTCGCCCCCACCTGCTGACTGTGGCCCTGCCCAGAACACACCCTGGGCAAGGGAGAAGCAAAGCCACAGGCCCGGCAGAGGGACCAGCAGACTGGGGTGGGGGCTCAGGCTGTGAGCTCCCTCTGCCTCCTCCCAGGACAGGTGGAAGGAACTAGGCCCACTGACGGGGGGACTCTGAGCTGGGCCTGATCCCAGCCGGCACCCCTGACCGTACAGACAGTTTTTACCAACTACCAAGATGCCAGCAATTGTCTGACGCTCGTCTCCTTGGAAAAGGCCACACGTGGGATTCGTGACAGGGCTAAAATGCCTGGATATGTATCAGCTTTGTGCGTTTTATCGTCTCATCTTGGGGATGAGGCAGGAGGACTGTGGGTCACACAACTGGGAAAGTCAGTTTCAGACGAAAACTTATAAAAAAAGAAATACCCAGCCCACAAACAAATGTAATAAGTCCCCCGAGTCCCGCCTGGCCGGGCGGCGCCAGCCCCGCGTCGCTCAGCGGGTGCCGTGCGGTGGCCGCCAGCTGCCGGTCCACAGTCAGGGTGGCGAAGCAGGACTCTGCTCTGCGTGTGCAGAGACAACAAGGGTGTTCCACGAACTCCTCTTTTATCGATGGCAGAGCTGACGTAAGACTAACTCTTCAGGAAGAGACAGGAGATGAAGTTTGGAAATCCTGCTTGGAAGGCACAGACACAAGGTCAGTATCAAACACCGGGAGCACAGCTTACCACACAAGGGGCTAGGCACCCGGGCAAAAGTCTCAATGAGGGGCCGTGAGTACCCCAACCACGACGAGCTAAGGTGACCGATGAATTGATCTAAAGCCCAGCGCCCCTGCCTCCTGGAACACAGAGGCCATCGCTCCTGTCTCTAAGACCCCTTCCATTTTTAAAAGCCTAACTAATGAGAAGCCACCTCTTCCAGGAAGCCCTCCTGGTTCTCCATCACCTGCCTCTTTATCTAGGCAGGAGCGATGTGGCCCCTGGCTACCTGTCCCATCGCACTACTGGCACTTCTTTTCTCAAGCCCCCGCCCCCTTCAGACATCACCTTGGACCAGGTTCACTCGAGCTGCGTCTTCTGTTCGATGACGGCACCGCCTCATTCCCATCTCTTTATGGCCCTCCGCCCGCTGGACTGTGAACTTGAAGTGAGCAACCCCATCACTGCTGTGCCCACGCTTGAACCAGGAAGCACCTAACTGACACGACCTCACACACCGCTCCGCGGTGGCAGCGGACTCAGGAGCTAGCAGACGGCAGCACCTGTCCGTATCCCCAACTTCCCCTTGGTGTCTGCTTGTGGGAAATTCAGGCCAGGCTGGCACTCTGGCTGGAGGCTGCCAGCCCAGCTCCCTGCTCTCCACCCCAGGTCTGCCCACAGCCGGCTCCCTCACCAGAGAGCAAAGGTTCGGGAGAATTTGCAAAGAAAGAAATCTGAGCAAGCCAGGCCCGGGCTGGTTCGCATCCGGAGGACCCCACTCCCGGAATGGCAATGGTTTCTTATCGACAGGAACCCGCGTGAGAGCCACAAGTCTGTGGTTTGGGAGCACAGGACACAGGAAAGGAAGGCTGCCAGGCAAACAGCCTCTAAAGACCCAACAGAAACACGCCAGGCTGGAGCTGTGTGGGACCGGGCCCACACACGCTCGGGGCGCTGAGGGCCGCTGTGAGGGCAGAGCTCCGACGCGCAGCTCCAGGCGGAGGCCCTGAGTGCGTGCTGAGGAATGTACCCTCACCTGGCTCTACTGCTCCCCTGTCATATCAGGGCGGTGACAACAGGCTTGGCTAACAGGTGACTCACGGCCACGGTGGCCCACGGTCCCCAAGACCGGTTTCTTCCAGCGTGGCTACAAAAGCACCTGGGCAGGTGCTGATCCCAGGACAGCACGTGGCAAGCAGGGAGAGGTGAAGCCATCAGCAGCTCTCAGCCCGGGAGACCAATCCCTGCTGCGTGTTTATGGCCGTGACCCTGCCCGACCACGCCTCTCCCTACACACCCCCCATTCGTCCAGGGGCGCTCGCCCTTCTCAACTGCAAAGTCAGTCTCGAGAACTCAGAGCTGGGAGGAGTCTCGGAATCACGGTGCCGTCACCGCAGCACAGACCAGCAGGGCCGAGGAGAAGGGAGCGGCCGGGGTTAGGCCGGCGGCTCTGGCAGTCACCGGGACAAACTGCTCCTGGGCCCCCAGCTGCCGCCCACCCTTCGAGTGAACGGAGCAGGCAGACCTGTCCTTTCTCAGGATGCGCGGTCAGGCCTCGCACATGCACACGTGCGCACGCACACACACTCGCTGTCACCATTCGTGCCCCGGCAGTGGGCGAGCACCCGGGGACCGTGCTGCAGGCCGCAGACGGAGACGAGCCGCTCTCAGAGGCCCCTTCTCCTCCCTCAGGGCTCATCTTCCCTCCAGCAATGCCACCTGGGACAGCCTCGCCCCCCTCCCCACCCCCAAACACCAACTTCCAGTGGGCAGTGTGCCTCCCGTGAGGAGCTGGGAGGGTGGCAGGGGCCTGGCTCCCATTAGGTACCGGGACAACCAGTATCCACTGAGATAACAGGTACCGTTAGCACGCACAGCCCGCCCTCCGGGAGCTCCTGGGAGGGCACTCTAGGCCCCGTGACTCTATGCAAGAGGCAGTCCCTTCTGAGCCTCAGTTTCCTCACCTGTACCACGGGAGGTGGGGGCGACGTGCTGTGGGACTCACGTGTGAACGTGCTTTAAAAACCACAGACCAGGGGCGCCTGGGTGGCGCAGTCGGTTAAGCGTCCGACTTCAGCCAGGTCACGATCTCGCGGTCCGTGAGTTCGAGCCCCGCGTCGGGCTCTGTGCTGACAGCCCAGAGCCTGGAGCCTGCTTCAGATTCTATGTCTCCCTCTCTCTCTGCCCCTTCCCTGCTAATGTTCTCTCTCTGTCTCAAAAATAAATAAAAAGGGGTGCCTGGGTGGCGCAGTCGGTTGAGCGTCCGACTTCAGCCAGGTCACGATCTCGCGGTCCGTGAGTTCGAGCCCCGCGTCGGGCTCTGGGCTGATGGCTCGGAGCCTGGAGCCTGTTTCCGATTCTGTGTCTCCCTCTCTCTCTGCCCCTCCCCCGTTCATGCTCTGTCTCTCTCTGTCCCAAAAATAAAAATAAAACGTTAAAAAAAAAAAAAACAAACCACAGACCACCCGACACACGCACGCCTGCTGCTCGCTGCGGGGCACAAGACCCAAGGAAAGGCGGCCAGGAAGGCTGTGTGCAGGCAGCAGCTGTGTGCAGGGCTCCACGACTCCGACAAGGCCCAGAAACAGGATCTGCCGAGGGGCCCACATGACAGGGGCAGTAACGAGTCTGCGTTCCTGGGGTGAAAGGCCTTCTGGGGAGCCCTCCTAGGAGGGACCCATGGCTTGCCACACACCCAGGCGGGGATAAAAACCACGTCCACAGCAGGCCGACCTGACGGCTCTTCCTCTGCCACAGAAGCCCCACCCGAGGGGACGGTGACGGAACCTCGACTCCAAGAAATCTCACAGCACCAACCACACAGCTGATGGGCTGTACCGATCCCGAAGCTCCACCTTGGGGCACGGTGGGCGGGGCACCGAACTGGAAGGAATGGGTGGGAAACCCCCAGTGGAGAGGAGCCCCTGGCACACAACTGCTGCACCAGTCTCCAGTCCGCCCTCTTCCTCCCGCTCTCACCCAGCCAACCAAGCCCGCCTGCCGGCCGGCCCTCACCACCCCCAAGTGGATTTCTACCCTCCATCCGGGCTAATGGGATTCTTGCCCCCAGCGCCCCCACCCGAGATCCCCGTCCTCCCCGTTCTCCCGGACGGCGCTGCTGTGCGCATCCAGGCCGCACTTCCACTCAGGGAACGGAGTTTCACCCCCACGACGTGGGGTCAGGGGTCGTGCTGCATTGGCCAAGACGGCAGTGCAATTCTGACTCAAGGTACTCTTCAATGAGGCTGTTTTTATTTTTTGCAGGAGAAAAGCAAGCCTGCGCTCCCAGTCTGGTGGTCTTTTCCCCCGGCCTTCCTTCTCTGTTGTCACCCATGTGATACACGTCTGGCGTTGCCGCTTCTTAAGCTCGGAGCCGAAAGAGTGCTCAAATCCCTCTCCGCCTCGTGACGCGGGTCTAGCAGCCAGGGCCATCTCCCAGCACCCGGGGCTGCCTCCGCTTCCCCGCAAGGACCGACTCCACAGACTGTGTCTGGGCTCCCGGATGAGGGGTAAGAACCCAACAGGGCAGGCCAGTGGCCCTGAGGCTCCAACGCTGGGGCCTCACTCTAGCTGCGTGTGTCCTCTTTCCTTTCTCCTTCCCGCGTCCAGACGCAAAGCCAGCGCCCAGGGTCATCACCCTGGGAATCGTCCCTGGTCCCTCCCTTCAGTCTCCTGTCACAGGACCCTGGGTTACTGTATCAGCCCTGTTTCAATCACTCAGTCACCCTGCGGACTCCTACCCTGAGCTGATCTGCTCTGTCGGGATGGGGATGGACAACGGGTCAAAGTCAGAAACCCGGATTCCTCCTTTTGAGAACGTTGCCCAGTTCATTCAACACATAATCATTAGATGTGCCAGATGTAGTAGAGGGGGAAAATGAGTAATATAACCACACCAAAAAAATGACGATACAAGGGATCTATGCCAAGGGATAGGGAGAGGCCACTTCCTCCCTGTGGGGAGAGAACCAGGCAGGTTCACGAAGGAGATGGCCCTGAACTGGGCTTTGAAGGAGGGGTTGGGTGCAGAAAGGAGAAAGGGACATGGAGTGAGTAAAGGCAGAGACAAGGGACACGGGGACCTGAACCAGTGCCGAGGGCAGAGGAGCTGAGGGCTGGCACGGAAACAGATGCCCAGGACGGGGTTCTGAAGTGCCCCTTCTCAAGATGTGAGGGGTCGTTAAGCAAAGGGTGTCTGGTGTGAGCTTCCAGGCTTCACAATGGGAAGAAAGGCGCCACTGGACTCGAGAGCTGCCAGCCTCCTTCTACACACCTGGCGGGAGCCCCGGGAGATGGAGACCCTACTGAGATGCTTCCTGTGCCGCGGCACCCTGAGTGAGGCTGGACACGGTGGTTTTTGCATAAAGCCTGAGCACAGAGCCAGTTTTCAAATGCACATTAAACAACGGTGACGGGGGATGGTCTACGAATTCACCAGCTCTTAAGTCGCCAAGGTGGGGGATCCAGGAACCAGGAGGTGACCACTGCAGAGCTTCCGATTTGCTCCAAAGAGCACTTCAGTGGAAGCGGCTCTTGGAGGAACTGTTCTTAGCACAGTGACCCCTAAGTGGACTTGGCCAAGTGCACCAGTCCTATTTTCTGGCGGAGTGTGGCCATCAGGTTGGAGGCGAGAGCTAACGGAGGAGAAAACACACACGTGCGTGTGTGCACACACCCACCCCTTAAAGACTGAGCCGAAAACCTGTCTCTGGACAAGGCTTTAAGACGG
>NW_024412512.1:3057425-3064615 GCF_014898765.1 Herpailurus yagouaroundi
AACCTGTCTGCATTCCCTCTGGCTGCCACAACAAATTACTGTAACCTCAGTGACAAAACAACACGAGTTTCCTAAACAATACAACACGTTAAACGACCGGGCGCTGAAACAACACAAAAATCTTAAAGAGGTCAGAAATCCGACGTGGACCTCACCAGGCTCGAGACCAAGGTGCCGGCAGCTCTGGGGGTTTCCACGCTTCTCCTGGCTTCTAGAGGCAGCTTGCGTTCCCTGGCTGTGGCCTGTCCTGTCCCCAAAGGCCGTGGAGCCGACGTGCCATGCTCCATTCTCACATTTCCCTCTCACCCCAGAGGGGACAGGAGCCTGCGTTTAAGGAGCCCTGATCAGCAGACGGGGCCCACCCGGTTAACTCCGGGTGGTCTCTGCATCTCCAGCTCCAGGCTGTGGATCCCACCAGCAAGGGCTCTTGGCCACGGCAGCACGCACGCAGGCTCTGTGGGGTGGGGCACCCTTGGGTTCACCCTGAGTCACCCTGCGGTTCTCGCCACTCATTCATAGCAGTTCTGTTCTAGAAAGTCCCTGCAAACACTGAGCTGCTGAACGTGGAGCCACAGCTCCTGGGAGAGATATTGGGGTTAGGTTTCTGTGAGCCTCTAGTCACGGCCGATCAATACATCACCTCGCATCACGTGCGTTTCTGTTTAAAGACACCATAGTTCATACACGCCGTTGACTCGTCAACGGTGAACTCAGCCAACAGCGCGGTAACCCCGTCCCGAAGGAAGCTCATGGCGCACACAGGTTTCCTCCGTAAGGCACAGCGCAGCCTTCCTGCACTTAGCACCACCAGCCAGCACCATAGTTCTGCGCGCGGGGCCATTTCAAACAGTGAAATCATCCACAAAAAGCACAACAATGCAAAAAAAAAAAAAAAAAAAAAAAAAAAAAAGTGGCGCTAAACATACTGCCACAGGACGCTGGTTAACAGCCGGAGCCGAAACCAGAAGGCACAGCTGGGAATCGAACGACTGCAAAGCGCCCACGTACAGACACATACTAGCGGGCAGGTGAGCTCTGACCGGATGCACCAGCCCAACTGGCCCTGTGTGGCAAGACCGGATGCCAGGCGCTTTCTGCGAACTCAGCCTCGCTGTGGAGAACAGGACTGAGGACACGGCTATTGAGGAGGTGACAGGCCGAGGACCAGATTAATTCTGTGAGGAGGACACAGGGCAGATGCAGGGCTCTGGGTGAGGGCTGCCTCCCTGGGTTTACCCTGGGTTTACCCACGGTTCGCCCTCCCCCTGGACGACCCCCAGCTTAGCCTGTGCCTCGGAGCCTCCATGCCCCCCGCTGAGCTCCCTGGGCAGCACACCTGAAACATCGCCTGAAACATCACCGTTGTGAGTGTTCGGACACGTGACTCCCGCCAGCTTTGGGCTCAGGACTTTGGGTCATGCAAACTGAGTACGGGTTTTGTTTTGTTTTGTTTTCCAGGCTGGTACCGCTGAAAACCTATATGGCTTCATTAAATGAGGTATAAGTCCGGAAAAACTGAGGCACGTGCCGGAGGGGACACCTGCAAGAGAGCTCACCGCCACACGGTCCGGAAGAACAAAAGCACGCAAAGCCCTAAATGCCCAGTGGCAGGGGCCGGATAAGTGCACCGTGGTACCGTCATACCGGGGAAAGCCAGCCGGCCAAGCAGTGAACCTAGAGTTACATGTGTCTGGGGACACATGTGAAGGGGACATGCCCACAGTGCTGAGCGACACGAGCACCTCACGCCACTTAGAGGAGGGGTGAACTCGCAAAAACAATCCTGGGCACTTTTGGCGTTACTTCTGTGCAATAAAGGTGCAAATGAGGGAGGGGGCTTTGACTGTGACTGTATTCGTGTTGCATGAAGCTCTTGTGGGCACTTGGCTCTTGCGGTCCTTCCTCATCTCTATTTCTACGCTCGGAACACTTCAGATCCGGCAGCGATAGAAGGGACACAACGTAAGACGCGTTGCGCATAACTTCACACGTAACCATATAACTTAACGTTAGCTAGATAACGGCTACTGACGGAACACGACGTGACGTACCGTGACGCAGAGCACGTTCACGTGACCACGTCAATAGAACACAACGATGCGATCAGCGAAAAGTCATAAATACTGATCACAACAGCAACAACTCAGCGAGGCGCCGGAGAAGGGGCGTCCCTCCGCAACACCCCAGCGGCGGCTGGCTCCGGGCCCGGTGAGCGTGAGCCGTGAGCCACCGAGGGGAAACTCCCAGAGGTCAACCCCGCGGGCTCTGCTGGAAAGCCGAGCCGACTCATGGACTCCAGGGGCACGGCGGAGGCAACTGGGCAAAAGGACCGTCTCCGCGCCCTCCCGAGTCCCAGACACCCCTCCGGCCCGCAGCTTCCACTTAAGACTCCCACGCCTGCTCATCCCCAGGTGGTGGAGAGGTCCCACCGAGCAGCAGGGACTGCCAGTGCCTCCCGGCCGCCCTGAGCTGAAGCCGTGCTCTGGGACAAAGCCGGGGCCTGCTGTGGGAGGCAGGGAGAGAACACCCGGGTGCCCTTGAGGCGCTGGAGCCAGAGACGCCCGGCTGGGAGCCCGGGACGACCGCCTCACACTTCTCCGCTGCGACGATGTTCCATGCCACAGCTGGAGGAGACAGACACCTGGATCTTCACGTCCAGGACCTCGCGGCCCGAATCTGTGGGGGGCCTCACTTGCCTGCGTTTGGGGGCCCTGACCCAGAGGCCAGCTTGGCAGTCAGTGGGGAGCCACAGCAAGTCCTAAACCCCTCGAAGATGGGCAAAAGGCCGCCCTGCGCAGGGCAGCAAGAAGCAAGAGACTAACCACAGCAAGGGCTCCTGAGCTCCCAGGAGGGAAAGGTGAACCCTAGGCTGGGCAGGTGAGGTTAAGCGATGGAGAAATCCACCCCCAGCCCCTCAGCGGCCCTCTTCTGAACCACAAAGACTGGCCTTGAAGGGCCAGCGCTGCGCGGCTGCCTCCACAAAGCCCGGGCTCTGGTGGGGTGAGGCCTTCGGGCTGACGGATGCCTGCCCGTTTGCCTTCAGGCAGCCATGGGGCCTCAAGCGGGGAAGGCGAGCGGGCAGAGGGGACCAGGAGGAGCTTTGGGTCCTTGGGGGTAAAAAGGAGCAGGAAGTTACCAGTTTCCTTCCCAAGGGGCTTCCTAAGAATGTGGGTCGTTGCTCAATCCTGGGGCTAAGGCCCAAAATGACAGAAAGTTCATCATTTGTTGCACTTTCGAAAAAGTAGGGCTGGGTGGAGGGCACTGGCAAAGATGTGAATTATGGGCCAAGGTGATGCTTGGGAACTCCTGGGGAGTAGCGACTGAATCGTGCACATTCTGTTGTGCCAATCTAAAGCCAAGGGGACAGTCTCTGAGCTTTGAATTATTTTTAAACCAGTTGGACCTGTTCCTGATGGAGGCTTGTCAGCCACTCTGCTCGCCTGGAGGTCTGCCTGGACCTGAGCAGGAGCCGCCCCCAGGGACACAGCAGCAGCCACGTCCCTGTCACTGTCCTGCCCCACTCCCGCTCTCAGAAGCCCACCATTTCCGACAACTTGGCCAGCAAGCCATGGCCCTGGCAAGCCCTGCTCCCTCAGGAGCTCCGGTCTGACGAGAAGAAAAGCACACTCTGGTGTGAGGATGTGTTTGGCGTGTGGCACGTGGGTGGAGACCAGCGGGCCGGATGCTCAGACCACGGACCAGTCTTTCCAGCGGGTGGCCAAAGGAGATGGCAAGCATAAAGACACAAACAGGAAGTGGACAGGGAGACCGGGCTGGGGTGGGGTAGGTAAGGTACAAGGCAGTACAAGGTAGCCGGCTGGGCGGACACACCGGTCGGACTGGAGTGTGCCACCCACAAAGGGAAGGGGTGGGACTTAAAACCGGGACCAGGCAGGGCTCCAGGAGGCCCTGAATGCCAGGCCAGCTGGGGATGTTCATACTTCCCGCCTGTCCCAGGCTCTGCTTCCTCTAGGCGTGCTGACACCAAAGGTCCGGCATCTGCACCCACAACCCATGACGCAACCATTTGCTCACTAGTGTGCACAAACATCCGTCTGTGCGTCCATCCGATACAACACTGAGTGTCCGGGACAGGCCAGGGGCTGGGCTCAACTGGGCACACGGCAACGGCAGAACTACACGGGGCGCTACCCGCAGAGACTTAGGATCCAGTGACAAAGACATCAATCCCAGCCCTTGACTGGGAAGGCAGCTACGCAGGAGTCTGAGAAACAGGAACAGGGGCTCTGACTGCCGGGGGGCTGGGGAGATGCTGTGGGAAGGTTGAAGGGACACATGGGAGGGGAACTAAGGTTCACCAGGCCAAGGGCAGGGAGGGCTGCCGGGTGTGGGAGAACAACCCACAGCCTCTCTGACCCTCGGTGGACACGTCACATCGTCTGACTGGACAGCACTCCCTACGACTGTGAGCCCTGTGGGGACAGTGGCCACGGGGCTGGAGGTCTCAGACACGGGGTGTGTGAGGCCACTGGAGGTGCTCGATCCCCAGGTGTGGAACTCTGAGCAGCTGGGCAGCGACCCGATGCTGAGTCAGGTCCTTCGGAGGAAATCACACATCTATTTTCCTGCTGTGGTTGGGAGTCTCTGCGTGACCCCACTCTCAGGGCCCAGTCAGCAGGTTTTTTCTAGGAGCTGAGCGGAAAAGGAAGGTGGAGCTGTCCTCTGGGATCCTGCGTTCTGGAACCCTGGTTACTGCCTAACAGGAAATGAGCGGAAATGTACCCAAACTGCAGTGCTCCTGAGAAGTGAGAAGTGGCCACCCAATCCAGCCTGCGAAAGCTTGGGGCGGGGGGGGGGGGGGGGGACCGGACAGGGGGGGGGCAGGGCCCAGGCGAGGGAGGGAGGGAGGGGGGAGGGGGGAGGGAGAGGAGAGAGCAAGGAGTGAAGACAGAAACCAGCTGCTGCCAGTCTGACACACTTCTCCACCCAGCTTGCCAGGGGCAGCCTTGAAAGAGCACCAGAGGAAGCTGCCCCTCACACTTCGCCAGCCAGGAAACGCCATTAGGGTTGGAGTTCGAGGGTAAAGACGCCTCAGCCGGCCTGCACAGCTCCCAACCCCCGGGGCAGAGAAGGTCTGTGGCTCGAAAACTTCAGCATCACACTTTCCCTCCAGCTGACAAATTTTACAAATTTCACCTTCGAAATAAGAAGCAGAAGACTACTTTCCTCCCGCCAACCCCCCGGCTCCCGCTTGCCACAGAGCCAGAACGTGCAACACACTTGCTTCCGAAATCCCATGAAAGAAGTGGGCCACGGGGCCAAACTAAAAACTAAGTTTTGGGGTGCCTGGTGGGGGGCTCAGGGGGTTAAGCGTCTGACTCTTGATTTCGGCTCAGGTCGTGATCTCACGGTTCACGGGATCGAGCCCAGCGCCAGGCTCTGGGCAGACAGCTCAGAGCCTGCTTGGGATTCTCTTGCTCTCTGCCCCTCCCCCGCTTGTTCTCGCTCTAATAAATAAATAAAAGCCGAGTTTCCCCAGATTGGATCAGTTTCAAAATACTGGCAACAACAGAAGAGGGGAAGGGCTGAGACAGGCCAGAGCACAGCTCAGCGGCCCACGTCCTTGGGTCAAAGGCCATGGGACGCATGCCAGAGGCAAAGGGCAGGCCTGAGTAGGCCTGGTCACAACCGGTGTTTCCTCGGAGGAAAAGCTCGAGCAGATGTGCATACGGGCACCTGAGGGGTGAACCGCCGAACTCAGAACCATCCGTACAAACTAGCGCTCAGATGGGGGCTCCACAAAGGGAAAGCTGGGGGGGATGGGTTGAGGGGTAAACAGCACTGGCTCCTCGGTTCACTCGCTAAGTTCTGGGGTCTCAGAAATGTGACAGCCCCCAGTTTCTGAAACTGAGCAGGGAGCTGCTACGAAACTCCTCACCTCACATGCTATTATTCACAGGCACGTGGACTATAATTAAGTGTCCCATGGCTCTGCCTTCACACAGAGCCAGCTAAGTAGGGAGAAGAGTGCCCAGGCACGCTGACTGGTCTTTAATCAACACAGGGTTCTGAGTCAGAGGTGAACTTGCCACCTCACGCTCGGCGGGCACGGGGAGCAGAAGCAGAACACGATGCCCGCTTGAGAGGTCCTGGTTTGATAACGAGAATACGCAGGATGCTGCCTGGTTACAGAGAGCCTCCGTGATGGCGAACAGGGTCCTGTGAAGGTGGTCAGGTTCACCCAGCTTCATGGACAGGCCTGGGAAGCGGTGGGGTTTAAGGAGGTCCCAGGTTCCTTTGGGGGAGGACAGTTTCACCCCTGTTCTGTAGCTCTCCAGTCCAGGCCTAAAACACCAGGCTGGTGACTCTACCCATCCAGCAAGCTGGCGGCCCAAAGCCGAGTGGAAAGAGCAGGCTGGTCTGTCCACCAATGGAGCGGGACGGGAACATCTCGGTCCAGGGTCCCACAGGGATGCCGCTAGTTCAAAGGTCTTCTTACAAGGGGAGTCAGCAGAGTTGCTTCCGGCAAAGTTGGACTTAATCCAGATCCCATCTCACGTGGACACAGTAACAACCAAAGCCATCCCCGTGTGTGCTGCCCCAAGGCAGAGGGTCTTCCGGCAATTAGCCTGCAGCTGCTGAGCTCAAGGGCCTGGGGCAGGGACCCCACTTTGCCTGTTGTGCTCAGCACGCAGGTTCCGTGCTTTAATTCCCGCTGATGAGGGAGCTACACGGTCCAGATTTTTGCATCTACGATCACTCCATATTTATTACTTAACAGGCTAAACCCTTTGCTAGGAAATCAAGTGGGATTCCACACAATAAGGCTTAAAAAATAGGTCAGAGCAGGCAGGATCTGGGGACGTTCCAAACACCAGCCACATCTCCCTGATACTAATTACTCTAAAGGTTGGGGTTCTGGGTGCCCCAGCCCTTTCCCCACCTCATGCCTCTCAAAGGAAGTCTGATCTTTCCTCCTAGGCACAAACCCAGGGCCTAGCAAGCATCCAACGAACTTCAAAGCTCTGGGATATAGCAGTCATGAATTTTCCTCCTAGCTCTCACAGAACCAATCTTTCAGTTCAAACTCTCTCCCTCCTTTCAGGCCAAAAAAAAAAAAAAAAAAAAAAAAAAAAAGGGAGAAAAAGAAAAAAAGGAAAAAAAAAAAAAAAAAAAAAAAAAAACAACACAAGAAACGGGGGTGCCAACAAAAAAAACCAACAAAAATA
>NW_024412512.1:3064715-3117649 GCF_014898765.1 Herpailurus yagouaroundi
CCCCTTATCGCCAAAAAAAAAAAAAAAAAAAAAAAAAAAAAGGAGGAAAAAAGAGAAAAAAGAAAAAAAAAAAAAAAAAAAAAAGTCAAGCCAGCATTCCAGGCGGCTGCCAACTCTATCCCTAGTTACACTCTCAAATCTGGCCCAGCCACAAGAAATATCAGAAAGCAGTTAGCAGTTTAGGTCTGGAAATTGATGTCATTTACGATGAGAAATGAACTTCCAAGTCTGGATCTTGTTAGTGGGGTCTCCTTACCCTCCTTAGGTCCCCAGAAATATTCAGACTAAAGCATCACCCCCAGTCCTATATGTACATAAGCACCAGATGGGTGGTAGGACTGAGGCCTCAGACAGATGCTTGTTCCTTCCAGCATTTTCCTCTACAGATCCTTCACCGTGCCTCAGCCCAGCGGTGGCCAGTTTGCAACAAGAAAAGCTCACGAACTTCCCATTCAAGTCCAAACCAACCTTATGCGAGACTTGAACGTTGTCACCAGAGGTGAACTGGCACGGACTTTGCCGGGATATTGCCAGATACTAACAGCTGGTTTGTTATCAGTATCGGCAGTGAGATCAGAAACTTTTAATCAGTATCACAGCGTCAACTAGGAACCAAGCCTCTCCATTGCCCCTGGCTCTCCCACATCCACCTGGCTTCCAGTTCTCAATTTAGAAACAACACTGTTACAAGCCTCTGCCACGAAGAGCCTGTTTCAAAGCACTGTTTCTCAACCTCAGCGCTCCTCACATTTGGGGCCGGATAATTCTTTGTTGTGGGGAAGGCTGGCTGCGTACCGTGAGGTGTTTAGCAACCATCCCCGGCCCCTACCCACTCGATGACAGCAGCACCCTCTCCCCAAGCAGTGACGACCAAAAACCGTCTCTGACATTGCCAAATGTCCCTACGCGGGTGCGTGGGGGTGGGGGGCAGAGGGAAGGGGGGCAGGGTTAGTCACCCCAGCTGAGAAGCAACGATGCAAGCTTCTACCTTCTTAAAAATACCAGGTGCCAACAGACACTCTGGGGTTCTGACAACGTGGGATCTGGATGCTGAGTTTTACGTGCCTGTCTCTCTGGGTATATGCGGTTATCTGTGTTTTGAAAACTAAGAAAAGCAGGTAGCTATCACAAGAATGGCCCAGGAGAGATTCTGTTGTTGTTGTATTGTTGTTGTTTGTTTGTTTTGGTCTAATTATTCTCACTCTTCTCAAATCTTAAAGCAGAGTTTCTCAATCTCAGCACTAGTGACGTCTGGGCCCAGATAATTCTTGGGGGTGGAGGCTGCCCAGTGCGTTACGGGGTGTTGAGCGGCATCCCGAGCCTCCACCCACTAGATACTAATAGGAACCCAAGTTGTGACAACCCAAAATGTCTCCAGATATTGCCAATGTCTCCTGGAGAGTAGAGAGAAATGTCCCCAAGTCTTTTTGTGTAAAAGGGGAGTGCATTTACGCTTAGGCCAGATGGAGACTGGCCGGCTGAAAGCATTATCGCCTGCTCACGCCGTGAGAGCTCAAGAGACATCAGCTGCCTCCTCATACCATTCTCCAGAACACCCTCTTCAACAGCTGACCCTCTTCTGAGGACAAGGGGATGAGAGGGGGGTCACTGAGCGCAGACAAGAAACCCACAGGGAGACGCTGGACTTGTCCTGATAAACAAGAGATGCTGGGGGACTGTGGAAACTATTGCAGAAGGGAATGGAGTGCAGCCAGCATGCTTCTTGAGAGCACGACTCAGCAGAGTTGGATCATGAGGCCAAGACAACCGCTCCCAGAGTAGGACGTGGCCATCGCAATTCTTTGGGGACGGGCCTCACGGAAGGGTGAGATCACAAGTTGATCCACGCCGCGCTTTCCAGGTTTCGACACGCTTCTCACAGATCTGAACGCGGGCCACCTGCTTCCCCCTGAGAGAAGGAGCCCTGGTGGCCGGTCTGAGCGGCCTAGCTAGCTCCTCTGGCACAGTGTGTCTGCTTGGGACCGTCCGGGCCACCAGCATGGGCCCTGACAGCTGGGGGTTGGGAGGAGAGGGCTTCTCCTGCAGGAGGGACTACATCAAGGTCCAGACAGCAGGCAGCCATTCCCAGGTGCTCCGGTCAAGCCCTGGGGGTCCGGCGCCTGTTGGGCAGGGTCTAACCCAGGGCCGGGTCACTTAATTCCATCCTGCTGGGGCAAAGGGCTGTACCCTCAGCAATAATCCCAGAACCCCTCTGGATTCAGTCTCTGTTCCTCCAGGGGTCAGCCATCATCTGGGGTCTGCCCCGAACACCAGGGTCGTGACTTTATCCATCAAGGGACAAAAGGTACCAGCTGTGTGACTGTGGGCTCGTTTCTCTTCCCTCCCACTGGACTTCTCCAAATGGTGGGAAAAGCCTGGTTGGCCAGCGGGGCCCACACAATCCCTAAGACGGTCGCTCGTTCTGTGGATTCTACCCACACAAAGTCCACACCTACGGTTCTGAACCTGGGATGGAGGAACCAGTGGGATTCAAGGAATCTGGGGCTTCCTGGATCTGGATTAATAAACTGAATTTCCCACGTGCCCAGCTTCCCGGAGACTGGCTCTGCAGCTTTCACCAGATTAATGAGCAGTGGGGCCTGGCCCTTCCAAAAAAACCTATCCTTATCGGTCACAGGTAACACACATAAACGACTGGGTTCAGCATTCCACCTCCGGGAATTTATCCTACAAATCCAACCCCACCTGTGACCAGAGACAGTCACCGGCTAGGGGCGCCTGGGTGGCTCCGTCAGTCGGGCGGCCGACTTCGGCTCAGGTCATGATCTCACGGTTCGAGGGTTCAAGCCCCCACATCAGGCTCTGGGCTGACATCTCGGAGCCTGGAGCCTGCTTCGGATTCTGTGTCTCCCTCTCTCTCTCTGTGCCCCTCCCCTGGCTCACGCGCACTCTCTCTCTCTCTCCCTCCTTCAAAAATAAATAAAAACAGGGGCGCCTGGGTGGCTCCGTCTGTTAAGCGGCCGACTTCGGCTCGGGTCATGATCTCGCGGTCCGTGAGTTCGAGCCCCGCGTCGGGCTCTGGGCTGATGGCTCGGAGCCTGGAGCCTGTTTCCGATGCTGTGTCTCCCTCTCTCTCTGCCCCTCCCCCGTTCATGCTCTGTCTCTCTCTGTCTCAAAAATAAATAAACGTTAAAAAAAAAATAAATAAAAACATTAAAAAAAATTTTTTTTAGTAAAAAAAAAAAAAGATAGTCACTGGCTATTCAGATCAGTATTGCTTGTAGAAAACGACTGGAAACAATCTACACGTCCGTCAATAGACGCCTGTATACCATGAGTCCATTAAGAGACCAAGGAAATTCTAGGGCCGTAGTCCTGGGGTAGGGGTAAGGGGGGAGTTCTCCGGGGGCATCTGGTAGCACAGGGAGGTATCTGTGCTGTCAGGATGGGGGGAGGGGGTTCTTCTGGTAGCAAGTGGGTGAGGGCCAGGCTGCCCCCACGGCAGGGAACCATTTGAGATGGAGAATTCCAGCTCTAATGTCATCTCCAAGACCCTGAAGGAAAAGCACACAGGACTCTGTAGACTATGTTACCACCAGGCGTGTGTGTTTTTAAAGGAAAGGCATAAGCGTGTCTTCGGAGGGAGGCATGAACCGTCCGTGACCGTCTTTGGCACCGGGGAAAGGGACTGGACGCCTGAGGGACCAGAGGGGGAAACTGACCTTCCATTCCACCCTCTGGCACAACCTTGTACCGGGCCCATCAAAAGGGGGTTTTGTTTGTTTGTTTTTAAGTGCCACTCCAGACGCGAAGTTTCCCTGCCCCTGGGCTCTCTGGCAAGAGTCCCGTGTCGACAGCCTCAGGAGGGTTTCTTCCCCTTCCTTCTTTCCTCCCTCCTTGACCTTTCAGGGGAGAGGAGGGGAGGCGAAGAGGGGTCCAAGTCCCGGGTCAACCTCTGGGTGCGTTTCTGCCCCTCCTGGGGGTCTGCCCACCCTCCTCGAGGAGACTGGAGCCCACATGGCGGGCTGGGCCTGGGTCACCTCGCTCGCAGCCCCTGTCCCTCCTGGGCTCTGCTCACCGAGCGGGGGGACGCGTGCCAACGTCGCCCCCCTCGGTGCCCGCGGCCCCCTCCCGAGTCGGGGTCGGGCCTGGTCTGACCCCCGAGTCCGGGCGGCCCGGGGCCCGACGCTCACTCCCCGCCTCGGCCTCCGCTTACCTGGCTCGCCTTGTAGAACTGCTTCTTCAGCCCCGCCACCGACATGCTGCCTTCCGTCGTGGGGGCTCCCGCCCGAACCGGAGGGACCGCGCAAGCGACAAGCTCCCGGGCGCCGCCGACACCCCACGCGCCTCAGCGGGCCCCCTCGGCGCCGCCTCCACCGCCCTCTCGCCAGCTCCGCGCCCGCCCCAGCGCCGCCTCAGCCCCTCGCGCGCCCGCGCGGCCAGGATATTACATGGCAACCGCACACTTCCGGTGCCGGCTTGCGCGCGCCCCGGGCCCCGACTGCGCACGCGCGCCCCCTGCCGGCCAGAGAACGCACGCGCACTTCGCCTGCCCTGTGGCGGCCGCCTCCGCCAGCGAGGAGACAGGAGCGAGCCTAGAGAGTCCGTGGAGGCTGCAGCGACCCCTGGGGTCGCGGAGGTAGTCTTAACGTTTAAAGGAAAGGCGCTTAAATCCTTCCGGGGAGGTTGGGAGGCTGAAGGTTTACAAATCTCCAGATACCTGTTTGCTAATCTCGGCTAACCCAGCTCTCCGCGCGGTTAGTCCCTCCCCCACACACCGCCTTCCACCCGGCAACGTGCTCATCCATTCAGTGGCCCAAGTCAGACATCAGCGTGTCACTTCTCCTTTCTATACCCACTGTCCTCCCTGCCCTGACCAGACCATCCCACCAGCCTCCTCTTGGTATGCCCACCTGCAGGCTCCCCTCTAATTTTCCCCCTAAAACACAGACAGAAAGATGCTCTATAACACAATTTCTATCATAGAATGTCTACTGACCTCGGAATACCCTCAACTTCCTAGCATGGCCTACAAAGCTTGCAAATTTTGGCTCTATCAACCCTTCCGACTTCAACTCTCTTTTCTCTTTTTTTTTTTTTTTTATTTTTTTTCAACGTTTATTTATTTTTGGGACAGAGAGAGACAGAGCATGAACGGGGAAGAGGCAGAGAGAGAGGGAGACACAGAATCGGAAACAGGCTCCAGGCTCCGAGCCATCAGCCCAGAGCCTGACGCGGGGCTCGAACTCACGGACCGCGAGATCGTGACCTGGCTGAAGTCGGACGCTTAACCGACTGCGCCACCCAGGCGCTCCGTCAGCTCTCTTTTCTGTAACCCATGATCCCTGTTTCCTGTTGACCTTTGCTAATGTTGTTCCTTTCTTGCGTATTCTCCCCCAACCTTTCCCCCTGATCCTTTGTGTAAAAGAGAAATCTGTTTGGAATGTCACCGTCTTCAGGAAGGAAGTCTTCCCAGATTGATACATGTTACTTGATAGTTTTTACATCAGTTTTTATTGAATTCAATTAATTGGAAGTTACCAATGAATTGGAATGAACAAGTTAATCCAAAAAGAGGAACAAGAAAGTGCTAGAGCTGAAGTGTTTGCGACTTCAGTACCGAAATCTCCGACAGATTTGGGTGCTTTTTCTCCAGCAAAGATTGCTGGAAGCTTCCAATGGCCTCAACAGAGGATACTGCACTAAGAGGATTCTTTCAGAATACATATGCCGCAACCTCCCACCCAAAGGTCCTGATGAGACTGTTGTGCATAGTTTTTAAAAATTTCCCACGTGATTCTGAGAGGCACTCTCAATCGTGATCCACTGGCTTCAACCATTGCCTAATGCCAAAATGTCACGATTCATATGGGGAAACTCGGGCCTTGAGTAAGACATGACTTGCCCAAAGTGATATTCCTAAGTTCCCTCTTTCTCCACATTACTTCCAAACAATTCGGCTTTAATTATCCAATCTACCGAGTGGATAGAATCCCAAAGTTGGACTAAATTTCAGTGTTCTTTCATCACTTCTCAGATTGGAGCTAAAGAAAACCTACTCTAAGGCTCACAGGTTGATAGAAGACCTCTGCTCTGTGGGAGGCTTTTAGCCTACACGATCACACAGTCCAGTCAAATGAAGTTTATGCATTTGCTCAGTGACTCTTCGAGTACTTGCTAGTGTGTCAGCCACTGAGAGGTCCTGGGGATACAGTGATAAGTTATTCCTGCTCTCGTGGAGCTAGTGACAAAGATAATAAATCAAATAATCCGCTAATCAAACATAAGCTGTAATTGCTTCAAGGAAAAAAACTGCTTGTAAGAAACTTCCATCCGCCTTGTAGGGGAAGAAAGGCTGTCCTGAGGTGCCTATCCAAGATCCAAAAGTTAGGAAGAAAACCAGGCAGGAAAAGAGCTGCGGAGTTTTCTAGGCGAGGAAACCGTGTTTGCAAAAATCCCGAGGATTAAGTCAGTAAGGTCCATTTCATTCAGTCCCTCTGAACATATTTAGTGCATATTAAATGCTTCTGAAGGGCTGCACAGAATGTACTTGTTTCTTTTTGCTGTATAGCCTTTTTATTGTTTTAACTTTTTTCCTGCATGTAACATTTTCTTTCTGTTGTTCCTATAAAAAGAAACTTATCATTCTAATTTCTGCTGCTATATTCAGTCGATGTCCAATTAGAAAAAAACAAAAACTTCCTTCTCGCTAAACCGCAGTTTCAGGTTGTCACCCGTCACCCTACGTAAAACGTTTCGTCATGACGTAGGAGCCTGGCCCTCCTCCTCCCGCAGACCTCGCCCACACGCTCAGCCAATCACAGTGTCGAACTCTCGGCTTGACATCTTCCGCCTCCAATCGCAGGGCACCTCCTCCCCGCCAATGACAGGCGGCCGAGAGGAAACCCCGGTCGTCCGCGGGAATATCAATAAGGGAGCCATGGGGAGGAATAGAAGCCTCGACTCTCGCGAGGATGCTCCCGGCGCTCCCGTCTTCCCGAGGCGGGCTGTCACGTGACCCGGCCTCGCCCAATCGCCGCGCGGGCTGCGGGGGTCGCCGCGGTTCCCGCCAAATACGAGCTCGGCGGCCGCGGCAGCAGCGGCGCGGGCGGGAGGGCGAGCGGCAGTGGCCGCCTGAACGGAGCCCGCGCCACCGCCGCCTGAGGGGAGCTCGAGCCGCCGCCGGGGCGATGCTGGAGGAGCTGGAGTGCGGGGCGCCGGGCGCCAGGGGAGCGGCCGCAGGTCGGTTCGGGCCCGCGCCGAGGGGAAGGGGGGGCGCGGCGCGCGGCCTGCGCAGGCCGAGGTGGCGGTTGGGGGCGGACGGGCCTCCCGGCCCCGGGCCCGCTCCTCTTCGGCGGGCGTTTGGTCGGTGCGGCCGTTACAAGCTGAGCGAGGGCCTTCGCGACCCGCAGGGCGCCCTCCTTGACGTTATTGTTGCGCCGCGACCATTTTTTTCCCGGCGCTTTTGCGTCAGTTCGTCCTTCCAGGGCTCTCTGCGGTGACGGGTCGGTGTGGCCAGGAGGGGAGACTGAGGCCCAGGGAGGCGAAAGGGCTGGCTTTGCAGGGTGCCGAGTGCGTTTGTGCCCCCTGAGCAAGTCGGACCGTGCAGCGGCCCTCTGGCCGGGTGGGGAAACTGAGGCCCGGGGTCACACGGGTTCGGGGACCAGAACGCTGCGTCTGCGGCTCAGGGCAAGCCCAGGTAAGAGCCCTGGCTGGTGGGATCGCCAGGGAGCTGGGACTCGGGGGTTCTTGATCCTGCCCGCCGTGCAAGGTGAAGACCTGTCTTCCCCTCCCCCACCCCATCTTGGAAGGGGGCTTTCTGGCACCTGGCAGAGCCTCCGAAACGTGGGATGGCGAACCAAGGAAGACCAGACTGCCTGTCTACCTTGCTTGACTCCCATTGTATCCCTAGCCCTTGACGCAATGCTTGGCACATAGGAAGTGCCCGCCAGATAAGGGTTGACAAGGAAATCAACTAGTCTAACCCAACACCTGGGCAGCGTTGACATTGGGGGCTATCCTGTGCACTCCTGGGGTGTTGAGTAGCATCCGTGGCCTCCGCCCATTAGATCCCTGTGCCAACCGCTTTTCCCTGTTTGTGACACCAAATACGTATCCGGGTACTGCCAAGGGGCCTCTGGTGGGGGTGCAGAATCGCCCCCTAGTTGAGAACCATTCTTTCAATTGTTTCCCGACTTTGAAATTTCAGAGACCTAAAATCCCTATACATAAAGTTGGGGCTGATTGTCATCGACAGTCACTTGGTCCCGTAAGAATGTTTAATTAAAAAAAAAAAAATTAGGGGCGCTTGGGTGGCTCGGTCGGTTAAAGCATCCGACTTCGGCTCAGGTCATGATCTCCCGGTCTGTGAGTTCGAGCCCCACGTCGGTCGGGCTCTGTGCTGACAGCTCAGAGCCTGGAGCCTGTTTCCGATTCTGTGTCTCCCTCTCTCTCTGCCCCTTCCCTGTTCACGCTCTGTCTCTCTCTGTCTCAAAAATAAATAAACGTTAAAAAAAAAAAAATTAAAAAGCACTCCCTACTGTGACCCTCCTCTCATAAAAGGAAGGGATGTTTAAAGGCTAGATGAAATTAGGAGGGGTGTAATCTTAGAATGAAGAGCATTGGTGACTACACACGAGTGTGTGTGAATTGTACGTGTACCGCTGAACGATCTGGATCCCCGGGTGGGCTACTGTTTTGTGTCAGCTTGTAGCTTTGGGGCCCAGGTCACTTGCCTTCGGCTCGCATCAGAGCTGGTGACTCGGGGCCACACCAGTAATACTTGGGGTTGTCCTAGAAGTAAACGTAAGTAGCCAGAGATTATGTACCGTCAGTTAAGAACATACTTGGGTAACAGAACTTGAGGATGATGATGTCTGGAATTGGGTAGACAGGAAATGTGCATCCTCGGGGTACTTTTCTTCTCTTCTCAGCTTGGGGGACAGCCAAGGTTTTTAGCTTTTTACCAATGCTCCCTTGTATGTATCTTTTACAAAACTTAGGTAGCATGCCCCAGGTAAGTTTTTTCAAGCCAGATATCCTAGCAGGTGTCAGCTTTCAAACTTACTCTAACCGATTTAAGGATATTTTTTCCAAAGACTTAGCTGTGTTTGCCTTCATTTCTGTACCAGCTCTGATATTATTATTAGATGCCTTTCCTGAGTTTTTGTTGTTGTTGTTTTTTTTTTCATGCAGGAAAACATTCTCCTTTATTTCCTGACAGCACTTTAGCTCCAGCCTGGCAAGATTTATAGATTCTTATTTTAAAACAATAAGCCCTAGGGGCACCTGGGTGGCTCAGTCGGTTAAGCGTCCGACTTCGGCTCAGGTCATGATCTTGTGGTCCGTGAGTTCGAGCCCCGCGTCAGGCTCTGTGCAGACAGCTCAGAGCCTGGAGCCTGTTTCAGTTTCTGTGTCTCCCTCTCTCTCTGCCCCTCCCCTGCTCATGCTCTGTCTGTCTCTCTGTATCAGAAATAAATAAACGTTAAAAAAAAAAATTTAAAAAACAATAAGCCCTATTCTGATTTTATAGATTTGGTAGTGAGGAGGGGTTGGATTGGAGGAAAACATTTTGGGGTCATTAATGGTGAAATTGCTAACACATTATTTTCTCTCATCTTCGCTTGCACTCATTCCTTTTTTCTTTTTTTAAAGATTTTTTTTTTCAATTTTATTCTGAGACAGGGGGAGAGAGAGAGAGAGAGAGAGAGAGAGAGAGAGAGAGAGAGAGAAAGCCAAAGTGCAAGGGGTGGGGGCAGAAAGAGAGAGAGAATCCCAAGCAGCTTCTACGCTGTCGGCGCAGAGCCCGACGTGGGGCTTGATCTCACGAACGAACCAAGAGATCATGACCTGATTGAAATCAAGATTTGGATGCTTAACCCACTGAGCCACCCAGGCGCCCCATTGAAGATTTTATTCTTAAGTAATGCCCCACAACTGAGCCAGTGGGTGCCCCATCATTCCCCTTTCCGCTGTCCCTATTACTGTACTCGTTGGAGTGCCAGTTCTGAGCTAGGTGCCAAGGGTGTGGTATGGAACTCGTCTCCCTGTTGTTACAGGCTTCCTGTTGGGAGGGAGACATAATAAACAATGTAACTTTCAGAGCGATAAGCGCCACAAGGAGATGAGAAGATGTGACAGTGTTGAGAGCAGAATTTCTCGACCTATTAAGATTTGGGGCAGAAAATTCTGTCGTGGGTACTGTCCTGTGTATTTTAGGATATTTAGCAGTATCTGTGTCCTCTAACCCCTAGATGCCCCCCCGCTCCGTAAAACAACCAAAAATTTCCCTAAACGTTGCCAGAGGCCCTGGGGGTAGGGGTGGCAAACAAAAATTGCCCCCACGGGACAACCGCTTTGGACATATGAGGTGCTGCATATGCATTTACTACTTCAGGATTTCCACCTTTTAGTAACTTGTCCTTTGGTACTTTTATTCACAGCCATGGATTGCAAAGACAGACCAGCTTTTCCAGTCAAGAAGTTAATACAAGGTAGCTTTCTGGGAAGGGGGTTCTGTACTGTTCACAATTTGTATCGTTCATGGTCTCCTCAGTTGTGTTTTTACTTTCCTCCGAGCAGAAGCCTTCTGTTGGGGTCGTCGGCAGGACCATCAAGGGGCCCGTGGGGGGCGTGGGAGGTAAACACTCGTACCTCCAACTGGAAGGAAACCCATTTGGTTGCATCACTGATTTCTTAGATTTCCAGGAGCAAATCCAGTGGTCACTGACTTTTGTAAGGTTTCTCTACTTCAGCTCTGTTGACATTCTGTCCTGTATATCGTAGAGTTTAGCGGTGTCCCTGGTCACTTTGCCCATGTCATGACAACCAGTGGCGTCTCCAGACTTCCCCAGACATTCCCGACAGGCACACCTTCCCCTGGTTGAACCACTGTACAGGAAGATAAATGCGTCCAAATCCTTCTGTGTGAGAAGGGTAGTATATCTGCTCTCAGGGCAGACCGGACCGTATACAAGACCATGGTTTCTGGTTTTTAAAACTCGGTATCTGGTTCCCTGTAGCAGCGTCCCTCCTCCTGTGGGGACAGATAGCAAGTTTGGTGTTGAGGGGAGTCACGTTAAGGGCAGCAGTGTCGGAGGTGAAAGGATTAGGGGCAGGGGCCAACTGGGGCACCTGAGGACAGGAGTGTTTTCTAGAGAAATCCCCCCCAGCCCCGCCTCGAGCCCAGCAAGGCTGATGCTTGCTGAGCACGTGGAATGTCTCTCCTCACTTCCCCTGTAAAGACGCCCCCCCCCCCCTCTGTTTCAGCTCGCCTGCCCTTCAAGCGCCTGAACCTTGTCCCAAAGGAGAAAAGTGAGGACGCGTCGGATGACACGAGGAGCCCTGAGGGTGCCCCTGCACAAGGCCGAGTCCCTCATCTGGAGACCTCTTTGGACAACTTGGAGAACAGCTGTCATATGGCTTCTGACATAGATTTTAATCCAAAACTTGTCAATGGGAAGGGTCCCTTAGATAACTTTTTAAGAAGTACAGTCAAAACCAGTATTGACCAGACCACGGTCATCACCGATTTGACGGAGGACTCAAGTGACCAGCTAGATGGCGTCGCGGCCCTTAGTAAACTAAAGTCTGCTGCCTCTCCCTCCGAGGAGGCCGTGAGTGGGGCCGGAGAAGAAGCTCGAGGTGAGAGGGGGCTGCCGGAGGCCAGTCTGAAGGACGAGTTGACGTGTCCTGAAGAGACCCTTTCAGACATTCCATGCAAAGCAGAGGAGGAGGGTGCTGGCTCCGGAGGTGCAGAGAGGAGTGGAGAGGGGCAGGAAGGCTCGTTCCAGAGCTGCCCCGAGCTGGCAGGTGGTCTGAGAACATGCTCCGAGAAGGACCAGGACGGTTGGAGTGAAGCCAGGGGCATCCTGTTCAAAGGGAAGGTGCCCGTGGTGGTCTTGGAGGACATACTGGCTGCAAAACCTCCCCGAACCAAGTCTCCTCCCACGCCACCTGCAGACCAGGGCTTGCCCTCTGACAGCGAGATGCTGGAGTCCGGCCCCGAGGAAGACTCTGTTCTTAGCCACTCGTCCGGGGGTTCTTCCTCTCCTACCAGCTCACCCGAGGGGCAGTCTGCTCCCGAAAGGCATCCCAGCAGTCCCGGACCCTTCCCCACCTCCACACCCATCCGCAGAGTAAGTATCTCTGCTCAGTGCCAGTGTGGCAGTGCTGACAGGAGTCGCCTGGGACCGCCGTGTCATCCAGGTGCTTGGTGGCCAAGCAGGTGGGGCCGCAAACAGATGCGGAATTCTTTCGATATCCAGAACTATTAGGGGTGTTCGGGGGTGGCTCTGTTAGCCCCCAGTGTGTCAAGTGCCATCTTGGTAGCCGTGGTTGTTCACGCCTAATGAATGCTGCTGGTAACTCAGCAGTTTTAGTGACGGAACGGTTGTCAGCAGGCAACCATGAGCCCTCATGGCAAATGTGAGTTCCCTCCATTTCTTCTTCCTGTTCCGAGAGCCCCATAAGGGTCTTGATGGTAAAAAGTCAGTCAGCGTTGGTGGAAAGGCCCCAGGGCCACAGGAAAGATAAAGTGGGGATTCTGTAGGGTCAGCCCTCGTCCGCCCAGCCAGCCATCTGAGGCCCCCCCCCCCCCCAGAGCAGCAAGAACGGTTTTGAGGCCCACAGAAGGATGGCCTCTGAAATGCTTGCTGGTGTCCCCGCTTTGCGATGAGCATGAGGACGGCTGTCTCTGTTCTCATCTGCCCGTAGGGTCTTGGGGTTGAAACTGGTAGTATCGGTCAAGAATCCAGAGCTGTGTTTAACGGTGTTTTGTTTTGGGTTTTTGGGGTTTTTTGGGTTTTTTTTTTGTTTTTTTGTATTGGTAGAATTTTTGTTTACTTTAGGTTTCTGTTTTTGTTTGTTTTAAGTAAGCTCTACGTCCAGCGTCCGGAGTCACCCATCCCAAGGAGGCTCTGTGCTGTGAGCACTATCAGTGCAGAGCCTGACGCGGCGCTTGGGGCTCGATCCCACGAACCGCGACATCGTGACCTGAGTTAAAATTAACCAACTGAGCCACCCAGGCGCCCCCCCCCCCCCCCCCCCACCGCTGTTTGTTTGTTTGTTTGTTTAATGTAAATTAGATCCTGGTTGGATCATTCAATATCTACCTGCTTGATTTGACCTTGCTCACTTTCTGAAATTTGATCTCTGGAGGAAAAATTATTTTTCTAGACGATTCCATGTCATTTATATCCTGAGAGGTGCAAGAGAGGAGAAGAAAATCGCTTTCACTTCAGGCTTTCAAAATATCAAAAGTGGAAGTCTTTGTTTCCTTCTAAGTTTCCAAATGTTGCAGATGGATGTACATTTTCAAACTTCCGCCTGAGCCATTAATCAGACTCTCAGAATCAGGGCCGAAGTCCCTTTTTGTTGTCGGCCATCTTGTTTGGGTCAGCCAGTCGCTTGAAACCCTTCCATTCTGCTGCTTCCTGTCACATGACGTGGTGCAGCCAGTTAGCCTCCAGAACAGGACGGGTACACGTGTTTCCATTCTTCTTAATCCCTTCATTTTTTAAGTTTGTTTTTGTTCCCACAGCAAGGCCCGAGAATCGGGAAGTGACATAGTTGGGCCTTGTCGTGAAACAATTCGGTGTCTGTCTGCTGGCCCACGCAGCACTCCAGACAGCCGAGGGTGCTCACCCGGGAAGGCCTGCACCTAAGATGCTCGGTCTGACTCTGAACACAGGCTTGCACTTTTGAAATGCTCTAGAAGGCGGTGTTCTCACACAGCTTTGCAAATAATCATACGCTGTGAGTGGCCAAGGTTCAGATGACCCCAGAGCCTGTGGCAGAAAATTGCCCCTGCCACCCACAGGTGGGCTGGTCCATCACAAGGGTAGAGGTAGCGCCCCCTGATGGCGGTCGACACCAAAAGGATGAGCAAAATGAGGTGATCATGGGGAGCCTCTGGGCGCCCAGAGGGCCACGCAGCCTGAGGAAGTGGCTGGAGACAGACCATTTGCAGCGACACCCGCAGCCTTGTACTTTATCGCCTTCCCCCTCTGCAGCAGGAGTTTTCATACCACTGTAACACGTTCGGTTTTATTTGGCTCTGTCATTCCTGGAGTCGGTACTGTAAGATTTTTGCATTGGAATCGCTAGGCATTCGCTGGCCCTGTATTGTGTGTGTGTGTGTGTGTGTGTGTGTGTTTCCCTTTCAGGGCACTTGTTAAAATACAGATCCTGTTGTCTCTTCCCAAGGGAGTCTGATGTAGTCTACCCAGAGAGCTTCATTCTGTTGGGGTTTTTGTGTTGTTGTTTTAAGTACTCTCAGGGTTCTAGAGAATCTCACTTTGAAAAAACAGTTATTTATGAACACCTATTTTAAGTAATCCAGGGTCAGATTACAAGTCAGAAACTAGCCAAACGGTTGCTATTTAGCAAGAGTGTTTTACCATTTGGGATAGGATAGAACCATTTCTCGTTTGTTTGCATTTTAACTGTCATTGATCCTCCTTTACTGGAGATTCAAGATTATCTTTCCATAAATGATGATGTTGATACAGCTGTGTTCCTGGAATCTTTGCATCTATACAAATGAACCCAGATCGCTGGAACTTTTCCCTGTAGAACTTAAAGGACACAAGTATTAAGTTCTTCGTGTTTAAAGAACATAAAGGAAGCATGCCAGTCCTCTCTGGCCCCCCTGTCTCTCCTGGGAGGCTGTCATTTTACGTTTCTCTGTGTGGTGTATGTGAGGCCTCCCTTGGGAATACACAGTATCATTTTGTTTCCTCACCTGAGCCATGTGCTGTAAATATGTTTCTTTTTCATTCTGGGGTGTGAAATCATTGGGCTGGGATGATGTATCTCTTGTTAGCTGCCATATCTTATACCTCTCGTGTGGACAAACTTTAGCTCACAGACTCATTCTGGTTGGTGGATGGTTCCATTTCTCGTTCTCAGCCAAGACAGAACAATGTACTTCCTTCTACATGTTTCCTTGGGCTGCTGTGGAGTAGAATTTCGAGGTCCCAGGAATGCACACACTAATTTTTGCCTGCTTGCCCTCGACTATGGCTGGACCAATTTGGGTTGTATCTCTTCCCTGTGGTTGAGTTTTTAGCTACTCCTGCATGCCCACTACTCTGCACCTCGTTCGCTGCTGCTTATGAGCTAAGAGATGAGGTCTCCTTATGTATAAACTCAGAACAAGCGGCTCTGAGAGGATCCTGCCAAATAAAGTACAAGAATGTTCACGCATCTCGTTAAGTCAGTATTGACGACGTGGGATAGTTGATGTGTGTATTTCAGCTTCCTTCTGGGATCGTGGATCTTGTTTTTGGCAGCTGAATTCCAAATAGGTAACACATACGGCCTAGACTTGGAGAGAGCTCCATGAGCACTTGGGCCGAATGTCAAGGAGATAACGTTGTATCAGACCAGGAAGGTCCACCTGAGAGCCCAGGGAAGCAATAGATATGGGTTCTGCACGAAATGGTAATTGCTCTGATTGCTGGACGTCCTTAGTCGGCTCCTGGGAATCCTGTCAACTCTGCCGTGCCTGGACTCAGCACGGCAGGAGGGGACGTTGAATTTGCAACTGAAACTCCCCAAGTGCGGGCAAGACTGACCCGATGTGCTTTCCCCAGGTGCTCTCGCACAGCAGTCTGGATCACATTCAATACTGTAAATTTGAACGCACAGGACAACGACAGATACAGCAACGTGCAGATTCTGCTGTTCAGTCCTTTATGGTGGGGGTGAGGACCACAGACTTGGCAGGCAAAGTGACTCTGGAGAAGGCAGGTGCTTTCTCTTAAGCCCTTGGTAAAACCGCTTTGGTAACTGGGCGTTTGCGCTGCTACGTGCTTAGTGCAGACAGGCTCGAGCACAGTGTGCGTGGCTTTCATATGCCTCTGCTCAGCCATTTCCTAAGGGAAGATGTAATTCACAGTGGGAAGGATGTCTTGTTGAATGTATTGGTCTGTAAGTTTTATCCTGGAAGAAGTTTTGGACTTTCCCAAATAGATCATCGCCATGCAATTTTTGTCAGTGTGTCAGAGCGTTTCAAGAGAAACAGGCCTTTGGTTTTTCAGTTCCACGTCAGTCCCATTTTTTGGCTACCTCTCCAAGGCTCAAGGGAGCCTGGGCAGTTACTGCTTTTCTGGCCTGAGCTCTCTCTCCTCCTGTTCGGCCAGCTGATGGTTTGGGTTTCAGGATTCCCCGCTCTGGAGATAGCTTAGGCCAGTAGTCTGAACGTGCTCGTACTCCTACCTGAGGTCACGCCGCCAGCCTGGTGAGTGAACCCAGCGGTGCGTCTTGCTGAGTCCTCCCGGCCCAGGCTCGCTTTGCAGCAGGATGATAGGGAATGTCATACTCTAGGATACAGGGGACTAGACCAGATCGCCACCTCTGGCAAGCTGAGCTTTTCTCCTGAACATTCACTCCACGTTCTCAAAGCCGCGCTAGGCAGAGAGTACAGATTGGTGGCTCATGGGAATCCAGCCCATAGATGTGTTTGATTTAATTCATGTAGTGTTAATTTTTACACATCACCTACAAAATTTAAATACAGTTCCCAGCATCACCCATTCTTGGAAAAATCTGAAGGGGCAGGACTGCGGGGCTGCAGGCCAGTAAGAGCTCTGTCCCTTTTGGACGGGGTGCATCCTCTGTCGCAAACCCTTCTACTCCGTGTCACCCGCCTGACACCGAGGCTGGCTGTCCACTGCATTTATTTTTGAGCCTGCCCTGTTTTTCCTCTGGTTGGCCCCCTTCATTTTTGTCATCTGTCTCCTCAGTCATATCCCCAGAGGCATGGATGTATGTGTTCATTGCAGATCACGACCTCACTAGGACATTTTAGTGTTTTGGTTCTAATTGGTGGAAACTGGTCATTTGGAACGTTGTAGCCTTTTCGTAAAGAAGTTCTTAATGGTGTGAATCCCTTATCCCTACCCCCCTTTCTTGCCCAAAGAAGTGTGTGATTTGTTCTATGTGATGTAGTGACTGAAACAACCCGTGTTGAAAGAGAAACGTCTCTCATTTCAGATAACTAAGAAACTGGTCAAAGCTTCTGCAGAGAAGGACAAGCTCAGACTGCAAAGAGTAAGACATTCCCCTTGAAGTAGAACGTTAACCTGTGCTTTTTGCATTAAACAGTAAGCAAGCGGGGCGCCTGGGTGGCTCAGTCGGTTAAGCGTCCGACTTCAGCCAGGTCACGATCTCGCGGTCCGTGAGTTCAAGCCCCGCGTCGGGCTCTGGGCTGACGGCCTGGAGCCTGCTTCCAATTCTGTGTCTCCCTCTCTCTCTGCCCCTCCCCCATTCATGCTCTGTCTCTCTTTGTCTCAAAAATAAATAAATTTAAAATAAATAAATAAACAGTAAGCAAGGTCCTGTTGTCCCCTTTCCCTGCTTGTCCTGACCATCACTGATAGTTGCTTCATTTCACACAACTGTGCCCTGGGACTCATGGGTCGCATCATTTTTAGCTTTGCTAAATCGTCCGAAGATTTTGCTCATAGACTTTTCTCTTATTATTGTTGTTGCTAGTACTGGCTGGAGAGTTGGGCATCCCATTGTGGTTGAGCCTTGCCTTCCAAAGGATCCAGTCCCTCTCCCTGCGTCCCAGGCCCCTTCCCACCTGCCGTGCTGGTTTGGTGGCCACGACACCAGACGGGTGATTCTTGTGCAGCGATCCCTTCTGAGGCTTCACTTCTGTTTTCTGGGGTCACCTCATGTCACACACTGCAAAGCAGAGCACTTTTTTCTCATTGCCGTGGAGGAGAGGGCCAGCGGGCGTCTCCCCCACGCCAGCTGGTGGAAGGGGCGGGCCCGTGTGCTCACCGGCTGCTCCCTGTGCCGTGCACCTCACGGTGGCATTCGGCCTTTGTGGGTCAGATCTTGATGGCGTTTTTAGGGTTTATCTCATTCTTTGTCGGAATCTCCGAGGTGGGGTGGGGACGGAGACGGGGCTCCAGCATGGCTGATTTCCAGAAGCCTCGTCTTATTTAGCAATGAGAAGCAGGGCATCCCCTTGCACAGACGCTGTTGGTGTCATTACCATCCCCAGACCAGACACCTTCTTCACGTGTCCTGTGAGTCACAGGAAGACGCAGAGGAAACGGTGTGAGAACTGGAACAGTCCAGACGTCTCTCATGGCATATGCCGCCACGGCTTTTGTTAAAGCAACCAGGGCTTTCTCAGGGCAGGGGGTAGAGACAAGGGCATAGTCATGCGGCTAGACGAAGAAAACTGAGTTGCCAGGGTCCTGATGTTGGGAAACCCATTTCTGATGGAGATGGGCCTTGAAAGTGACCCGTTGCTGTGGCAAAAGGAAACACCTCTCTGCCTGGCAGGCCAGCTTGTTCAGGAGGAGTTCAAGGTTACAGAATAGCACAGTGCCTCAGGCCACGTACCGGCTGTTTGGAATGAGGAGCCAATGTAAAGATAAAGTCATTTCTTGCTTTTACTGTTTATTCTCATTTATTTCCCCCTTATTTAGCACATTCCTGCTCCTCATCTCATCCCGTTCTTCCATTTCAGAGGAAATAAAACCCTATAATCTTACATGGTTTGGGGAGAAACGAAGGAAAAATGCTTTTGTTTTAAAGATAGAGAAGTAGAACCTATAGGCATTTCTGTCTGTATTTCATCACGGCTTTCTGGTTAAATAAATGTGGTTCAAGCCTAACAGCGGGTAGCCTGGAGGTGGTTCTTTTTTTTTTTTTTTTTAATTAAAAAAAAATTTTTAATGTTATTTTTGATGAGAGAGACAGAGCATGAGTGGGGGAGGGGCAGAGAGAGAGGGAGGCACAGAATCCAAAGGAGGCTCCAGGCTCCGAGCTGTCAGCACAGAGCCCGATGCGGGGCTCGAACCCACAAACCTGTGAGATCGCGACCTGAGCTGAGGTCGGACGCTTAACCGACTGCGCCACCCAGGCGTCCCTGGAGGTTCTTCTTTAATCTTTTCTAATTTAGTGAAAAAGAGAGTAACACTGGCCCACGTTTATACATGGTATTTCGAATGAATCTTAAACTTTCTTTAAGGTTTATTTATTTTTGAGAGAGAGAGAGCGTGAGCGGGGAAGGGACAGTGAGGGAGGGAATCACAGAATCGGAAGCAGGCTGCAGGCTCTGAGCCATCAGCCCAGACAGAGCCCGACGCGGGGCTCGAACTCACGGACCGCAAGAAGCCAGAGGCACACCAAGACTCTTACTTCGAATCGCCAGCAAGGTCCCTGACAAGTGGCTGGCGGCCCTCACCTTTCTCCCAGCCCCGGGGAGCGGGGGGAGGCGGCTTGGGCGGGCGGCTGGCCCTCTGGGAGACGCGCAGGGGCCCAGCCGCGCCTTGTCTCTCGGCCGCAGGACAGGGAGCGTCTGGGCAAGCAGCTCAAGCTACGGGCAGAGAAGGAAGAAAAGGAGAAGCTGAAGGAGGAGGCCAAGCGGGCCAAGGAAGAAGCCAAGAAGAAGAAGGAGGAAGAGAGGCGCGAGAAACGGGAGAAGGATGAGAAGGAGAAGGCGGAGAAGCAGAGGCTCAAGGAGGAGCGGCGCAAGGAGCGACAGGAGGCGCTGGAGTGCGTGTGCCCTGGCGGGGGCGGCGGGGGCGCTGGGGGCGGGAGCGTGCACCCCCAGGCCGCCTGGGACCCTGGAGCGGCCTCTGGCGAGCTCGGGCTGGCTTGGTGTGCAACTGTGCCTCTGGGCTGAAGCTGTGTCTCACGTCTCAGGGCGAAGCTGGAGGAGAAGAGGAAGAAGGAAGAGGAGAAACGGTTGCGGGAAGAGGAGAAGGTAGGCTGTTCTCCCAGGACTGCGGAGTTCAGTCCGCTCAACTGCTGCCCGGTGTTCCTTCGTCTTGGGAAGCCAGGTGGCCCTTGCGGGGACTGCCACGTGTGCACATACCCTCCGGTGGCCGGCAGGCTCCCCGTACTCCGCGCCTGGCATGGAGATGGGCTGGTGCCCGGCTGGGGCTGGGGTTGGTGGGTTTCGAGAGCGGACCTCAAAGTAATGCTTTCCGCTTAAAAATGCCGGGGCTCCCCTTCCGGGGGCCTTCGGCGTGTTTGCGGACACACACTGCTTCTCTCCATTTCTTTGTGCTTCTCTTTTCTTCCGTTGCAGCGCATTAAAGCAGAGAAGGCTGAAATCACGAGGTTCTTCCAGAAACCAAAGACCCCACAGGCCCCCAAGGTGAGCAGCCGGCCTCCTCTGGCTTGGCTTTTTGTCTTTGGCCTGCTCCTCCTTTTGAAAATATAAGGGTATCTTCTGGCCAGCTAGCTTCCCTTTCAGCAAGAGGAGGGCCCCGCTTGCCTCCTGGAGGGAGCTCTTATTTCTGGTAGAATCTGGAGGCTCGGTATTTTGTCGTCTCACCAGTGAAAAGTGTCAGGTTTGCTCAAACTACTGCCAGGTGTTTGGAGGTTGCTTCCTAAACAGTTTTGCCTTAGCAGCTGTCGGGGAGGATGTCTGGGGAGAGCCAGTCCTCGCCCTCAGGGAGCTGACGCTCCAGATGGGAGGCAAGACTAGGCACAAAAGGACAGTTAATTCAGCACAGAATTCGGCTTCCTCAGCCTGGCATCTGTCCCCTTCTACCAGCGTCTGCCTCCAGAGACGCCAGGCTCCCTTCCCCCTCCCTCCACGCTCCGGACGGGACCCATCTCCCCCGGTGCAAGGGTGTCCGTCTAACGCTTTCTCTGCATTCACATCCCTTCATGTGTTTGTGTGTTTGTACGCGTAATAAATCACGAACTGTCATGTCCCTGCTTTGTTTTTGTAGCTGTATCTTGGATTCTCTCTGTGCTGGTACGCTCGGGTCTGCTTGTTCTTTCTATCGCTGCTCGCGCTTTCGTAGTGTGGATGGCGTTGCAGTTTATATGTCCGTTGCCCTGTTGATGCCCCGTCAGGGGCACACGGCGTGTCACTAACACTCCTCTCTGTACCTGTGCCTTCTTTCAGGACAACCACCTAGAAGCGGGCCAGATGCTCGGTTTTTTTAACTTCACTAACCCAATGGGTCAAAAGAAACTGATACCCTTTTTCACTTTACATTTTTCCTTGGTTCCAGTTAGACATCGTTTTGTATTTGTTTACCATTTTCTTTCTTCTGTGATTTGCCAATTCCTATTTTTTACCCATTTTTCTGCAAGGTTGGCTTTTCCTCTGACCTCTGGGAGCTGTTTATGCAGCCAGGATTTTCATTCTTGGTGATACACACAGCAGATACTCCCTCTCGGTCTGTTACCCGCCGTCTAACCTGTGCGTGGCATCTTCTGTTGTACAGAGGTTTTGTTTCAATGGCAACATTGAAGATTTTTTATTTGCATGTGGTTGCAGAGCCTTGTGTACCCCGTGGCCATAGACAGATACGTTCTCTTTCCCAGTGTGTTTTGTTTTTTGCTTGTTGGTGGTTCTTTTGTTTTAGTTTTTGCTCGTTGTGCTTTTATGTGGAGTCCCTTAGCTTGGCTGATCTCTGTAGTTGTCGTGTGGGGCACGGCCCTAACTCTGTCCTGTGTGGTACCCGGTGTCCCAGCACGTGTTCGTCAGGGAGGCGGGCAGTCTGCTGCTTCTCACCTCGGGCTGTGAGTTGGAATCACGAGGGATTACAAAGTCATGGAGCCTGGATCCCGTCCCAGAGCATCCCACGAGCCTGGCGTGCGCAGCGGGGATTTCGGCAGCCCCTGGACGGCCTGCTACGTGGCCGTGATGCAGGCTGTCAGCCGCAGCACTCTTTCCTCCGTGAGGTTGAAGCCTGGCTTTCTTATTTAAAAAAAAAAAAAATTTTTTTTTTCAACATTTATTTATTTTTGAGACAGAGAGAGACAGAGCATGAATGGGGGAGGGTCAGAGAGAGAGGGAGACACAGAATCGGAAGCAGGCTCCAGGCTCTGAGCCGTCAGCCCAGAGCCTGATGCGGGGCTCGAACTCACGGACCGTGAGATCGTGACCTGAGCTGAAGTCGGACGCTCAACCGACTGAGCCACCCAGGCGCCCCGAAGCTTGGCTTTCTTATACGAACGTCACAGCCATGGACTGTCCTCCCCACTGCCCGTGTCCTCGTGCACTGCCAGCTTTAGGATCCACTGACAAACACATTGCTGGTGCCAAAGGAGCTCTGGGAGGGGACACTAAGCCCACCGGAATCTGCGGTGGATGTGACTCTTCGGACACAGACGCTGATGTGTCAGGTCCACGGCAGCCTCTGGTGGGGTCGGTGGGGGGATGGGCTCCAGGCCGTAAGCCAGGCTGTGGTGCGGCTCTGGGTAAAGTCACTCTCCCAGGTCTCGGTTTCCTCACCTGGGAGCTCTGCTTTTATCACTCACCTCCCCCTTTCTTACTTTTCATTATTTAAGACACTTTTTTTAATGTATTATTTTCATTTGTTTTTTATTTTGAGAGAGAGGGGGTATGCATGCACAAGCAGGGGAGGTGCAGAGAGAAGGAGAGAGAGAATCCCAAGCAGGCTCTGTAGCTGTCTGTGTAGAACCTGACATGGGGCTTGAACTCTGGATTCGTGAGATGACCTGAGCCAAAGTAAGATGCTTAACTGACTGAGCCCCCCAGGCATCCCTCACTGCTACTTTTTAAAGAGCCGTGTTTATTGAGGTGTTGATAGGAAAATTTGCCCGTTCAGTGAGGCTGACAACGTGTGGGACTCCACGGCACCCGCATAGTCCAGATCTAGAGTGTTTCTATCACCCCATAGGGTTCCCTGACAGTCTACAGCCTCCTCCCCCCATCCCCAGCCCCTGGCACCTGCTGAAGTGACCTCCAACCCCGTAGGTTTGCCTTTTCCAGAAACCCGTGTAGGTGACGTCACATGGCATGTGGCCTCTTGTGTGTCTCCTGGGACTTCCCAACCCGGATGAATCTGAAGAGCAGTGTGCTGTGTGTCGAGCGGCTCGTCCTCGCGGCTGCCGAGAGGCGGCCGTCCCAGCACGCGGGAGTGCCGTCACACCCTCTTCTCCATTTCAGACCCTGGCCGGCTCTTGCGGGAAGTTTGCCCCCTTTGAAATTAAAGAGCACATGGTCCTTGCCCCTCGGTTTCGGACCGCCTTCGACCAGGACCTCTGTGATCAGTTGGACCAGCTCCTCCGGCAGCAGAACGGCGAGTTCTCCTTCCTGAAGGATCTGAAAGGCCGGCAGCCCCTCAGGTCCGGACCCACCGTGGTTTCCAGCCGAAACACAGACACCTGTAACAGGTTAGTGGCCGGGGCGGGGGGACGGTCGTCTACCTGTTGGTGAAGTCAGAGCACAGTCGGAGAGGCTGGGAAGGGAGGGGCCCGGGACGGAGCCCTGGGTTCTGGTCTGCTGCTGGCTTGGCTTTGGGCCACTTGTCTCTCTTCGGGCGTCCCATGAGCTCTTGCAGCCCCGTGTGCAGTGGCTTTGCAGGAAGCTGCTGCTGTGGAGTGCGGATTCCTGTCCTGGCTTCCCGGACTCTCGGGGCAGGGATCTTGGTTCCGTGCCAGCCTCCCTGGGGGGACGTTTCCCCGTTCTTGTTGGTCTGCTCATTCTGCACCACCCTACTTGTATCAGTGCTGTGGGCCAGCAACTTAGCAGTCTTGTTTCTCCCTCCTCGTCGGCTTTGTGTCCCTGGAGTAAATGCTCCTCGGCTTCGTTGGGACCAGGCGGTCACCCGTCTTCGTAAGATGTTTACAGCCTGCTTCCTCGGGAAGCCTGGGTGGCAAGCGGGCGCGTTGCGGGGGAGGCGCGTTCCTGAGTTTGCTGGCTCCCCCTCAGCGATGTGGTGATCGTGGAGAGCGGCAAGGTCGACGGCGTTCCCGAAAGGAAGAAGTTTGGCAGGATGAAACTCCTGCAGTTTTCGGAGAATCACCGACCGGCGTACTGGGGCACGTGGAATAAGAAGACGACCGTCATCCGCCCGCGGGACCCCTGGGCGCAAGACAGGGTGAGCACGTGGCAGACCTCCGACGGTCCAGGCACGCCTGTCTGCGTTTCCTTCTCGTCTTGCCTTTTGTACGCGGGTCTCCTGGATTTCACGCGTATCGTCGCTCTTCTGCTCTGACTGACGCGCGGTGCCTTTGTTTTCCCAGAAGCTCCTGGAGTACGAGGTGGACAGCGACGAGGAGTGGGAGGAGGAAGAGCCGGGAGAGTCCCTGTCCCACAGTGAGGGGGTGAGCACCTGCCCGCGCTGGCTCCAGGCTTCGCCCGGAAGGCAGGCCCCGGGCTGAGTCCGCTCGCACACGGCCCCCGCTTGGCCCACGGGGCTGCCTGAACGTCCCCATCTCCAGCTTGTCTTAGGAAACCTTACCTGGTGACACCAGCCCGCTTGGCAGTGGAGGCAAGAAGCGTCCCCCGCTGTTACCTGGGGCCCACTTGCCCCCTGGTCCACTGTGGTCTCCGCACCCCCCCCCCCCCCCGTCCCCGTCCCGCATCTGGGTGGCTTCGCGCACCGGGTGGTACCTGACGCCGGCCCGCTGTCAGCCACTGGGATCGGTCCCCGAGTTTCTCCCGGTGCTTGTGGCGTCCAGAAAAACGTCTGCCAGGCGTTCGCAGGTTCACGTCCCACGCGAGATCGACACTCGGGGGCCGCGTGTCGCGAACGTCGTTTGTTTTCCTTTTGAGGATGACGACGACGAAGTGGGAGACGACGAAGATGAGGACGATGGCTTCTTCGTGCCCCACGGGTACCTGTCTGAGGACGAGGGGGTCACCGAGGTGAGGGGGCGAGCGGGGAGGTGACGGTCCCCGAGAGAGCTCGGCCGGGCCCCAGCCTGGGGCTGTGACGGTGATGCCATGAGGTTTGCGGGTCAGGGCACTAAACCGCGTCGGGTCTGTTCACGTTTCCTTAGCTAAGGTTGGAACTTACAAGAAGACGCGCGGTGAGCTTCAACAATTGGCATTTGCAAATCCATCACCCCAAATGAAATCTCGGAGTTTTCCATCTCTCCGGGAGGTGCCCCCGTGCCCCTTGGTTAACCCCCAACCCCCACCACTGACTTTCTGGACCCTGCCAGACAGTGGAACTTTCGATGGCCTGTCGGGATGCAGTGTTGGGGCAGTGGAGAAACAGCCCCGGGCGGGGCGGTTAGGTTTTGTGTCTCCAAGTCAGACTGGAGGGGTCGACGCGTCTTGCACGCTTCCAGCTAGCAAGGTAGGCACGTCTGAGGTGCCCACGAGCTCACTGGTGTTTGAGAATGGAGCCGGGCCCGGTGTGGAAGGTGCCGGGCCCGGCGGTTGAACTGGGCCTGAGATTTGGGGTTGGTGATTTGAGAGCCTTGGCATGACATACTCACCAGGAAGTCCCGAGTGGCCTTGAGAGGCTTACTGGTGACATTAGGAAAATACCTGAGACTTTTGCCGGTCGTGGCCAGAGGGGATGCTTCCAGACAGCAAGGGGCACACGTGCCAGTCACTGTTGAGTCTAGGCAAACACTCTGCCGTTTCCCGGCTGGTAGCGTTAGAAGAGGGGTGCAGGACGCGGTGGGGCCTGGGGGTGCGGCGGCCCTGACTGCGGGCGGCCCTGCGCTGCCCCAGCACGCTCTTCTTCCTCCTCACCGTTCCGGAGGCGGGATGAGAGGGCACAGGGCCCCCGGGGACCCCCAAGTAAGCGTCGTTCTCCCACCTGCAAGGAGTGTGCCGACCCAGAGAACCACAAGGTTCGCCAGAAACTGAAGGCCAAAGAGTGGGACGAGTTTCTGGCCAAGGGGAAGAGGTTCCGCGTGCTCCAGCCTGTGAAGATCGGCTGCGTCTGGGCGGCCGACAAGGACGGAGGCGCCGACCTGAAGGTGCTCCAGCAGTTCACGGCGTGCCTCCTGGAGACGGTCCCCTCGGAGGAGGAGCAGACGCCCAAGGCCTCCAAACGAGAGAAGAGGGACCAGCAGAGTGAGTGTCGGTGCCTGGCGGGAGCGGGAGCGGGAGGGGGTCGGGCCCCCGGCTGTCCTGGGCCCAGGAAGACTTTGTTAGGTGTCTGGGTTAAAACGTGCAAGGTCTTTCAACAGACAACGAAAGCCAGTGCTTGCCGAGCGCGTCTGTTCACCCTTTAATACACCAGCCACACAGGGCAGCTACTTTAATTAGCACGCTTCCCCGGAGAGCGTGGCGGCCATAACTAAGGAGAAATAGGCTCGTGGTGTCAGGCGTGGTGGTTCAGCCAGAGCCCCCCCCCCCCCCCCCCGGGAAGCTTGGCCTTCACAGACTTTCTGCAGCTACTTCCTGTGTCTTAAACCTGCCCTTAGAAGGCCACCTGAGGGGGCCTGGGGCTCAGTCAGTTAAGCATCGGACTCTTGGTCTCCGCTTAGGTCTTGATCTCAGGGTCGTGAGTTCAAGCCCTGCCTCGGGGTCCACACTGGGTGTGGAGCCTGCTTTAGAAATAAAGTTGTGGTTTTTTGTTTTGTTTTTTATTTAAAAAAAAAAAAAAAAGGCCCTCTTGAAGCTGGCCGTGTGTCTTAACCTTGGTGACCGACCAGGGAGCAGCGTGCGATGTTTGTTCTCTTCTCCTCGTGTCTCCTGCCCCCCTGTGTCCCCTTCCCCTGCCAGTCTTGGCCCAGCTGCTCCCGCTGCTGCACGGGAACGTGAACGGAAGCAAGGTGATCATCCGGGAGTTCCAGGAGTGCTGCCGCCGAGGGCTGCTCGGCAAGGACACGGGCAGTCCCGACAGCAGCTCCGCCAGCCCGCCGAGCCCCGGCTCTTCCCGCCCACAGACCCCCACCAGCAGCGAGGACGCCGCCGTCCCCTCCAAGGCCAGGCTCAAGCGGATCATTTCTGAGAACTCGGTGTACGAGAAGAGGCCTGACTTCAGGATGTGCTGGTACGTCCACCCGCAGGTGCTGAAGAGCTTTGACCAGGAGCACCTGCCCGTGCCGTGCCAGTGGAGTTACGTCACCGTGGTGCCCTCGGCCACCAGGGAGGACAGTGGCAGCATCCCGGCCGCGGGGCCCGGCCAGGGGACGCCCATGTCGCTGAAGAGGAAGTCCGCGGGCAGCATGTGCATCACCCAGTTCATGAAGAAGCGCAGGCACGATGGGCAGGTGAGGGGCGGGGCGGGGCGGGGCGGGGCGACCCCCCCCCCAAGGGCTTTCTTGTCTGCAATAAAGTGCATTTTTTAGAGCCGTTGTAGATCGGCGGCAAGAGTGATCAGAAAGCATAGCGGTTTCCCATACGCCCCCCTGTCCCCAGCTGCAGTTTCCCCACTGTTGACCCGGCGCCAGAGCCGTGCGTCTGTCGTCACGGACAGCCTACGTCCACGTGTCCTCCTCACCCAGAGTCCCGGTTGACGTTAGGGGTCCTGCCTGGTGCTGCGTGTTCTGCGGGTTTGGGCAGGCGTACGATGGCGTGTGTCCACCACGGAGCCCCTCCACGGACCTGAACGTGCCCTGGGTTCCGTCTGCTCATCCGTCCTTCCCTCCACACTCCGGGGGACCACACATCTGCTGTCCCTGTCGTTTTGTCTTTTCCAGAATCACAGGCTTGGGTGCACACAGCGTGTAGCCTTTTCAGATTGGCTTCTCGCGTCGCTCTGTGTGTGTCCGATTCTTCCGTGTTTTTTCGTGGCTGGATAGCTCGTTTCCTTTTAGCACCCGACAGGTTCCATGCAATGACTTTTTAGTTTAGTTTTTTGTTTTGTTTTGTTTTTAACTTTCTAAAAATAATTTTGAGAAAGAGCGAGCATGAGTGGGGAAGGGGCACTGGGAGAGGGAGAGAGAGACAATCGCAAGCAGGCGCGTTGTCAGTGTGCGCGTTGGGCTCGATCCCACCCACGAACCGTGGCTGTGATCTGAGAAGAAATCAAGAGTTGGATGCTCAACCAACTGAGCCACCCAGCCACCCCCAGTTTTTAGTTTTTTAAATCTCTTTTTGCTTTTACGTTCACTTAACGTGACTATTAAGCATTTATTCTGCATCAGGGACCCCTGCTAGAGTTTGTAGGCGGCGATGAGCAGAACCCATCGGATGGGAGGCACAGATAGGAATTTGTCACAGGAATAGTGGCCTAATCACAAACAGGCAGCTCGGGAGCAAGTACCCAGAGCAGAGTGTGGGGACCTGGGGGGTGGGCGGCCTCCTGGGGACACCCGTGTGGAGTGGCCTCCGGGGCCCCCTGCGTGCCCCGAGGGGCAGGTGCCCCAGCGGCAGCCTTCGCTGATGTTGGGTGTGTCTGTTTTTTTCCTTCCTGGACCGTGAGTGTAACAAGTCTCTTTTCTATCCTGCCTCTGAGTCTCACTGGAAACCTATTTTCAGGATGAGCACTGGGTCCTCGTTTTAGGCAGGCAACTCAGAGTTAGAGGTTTTATGGGGATGAGACGGGGGGGGGGGGGGGTCTTAAAAGTCAGGTCTCCTGCTCACGTCCAGTGTCCTCTGCAGGGGAGGTGTGGCTTGGGGAGCTGTGTGCCAAAGGCCGGATGGTGATGCCCCCTCACGCCCCGCTCCTGCCCACTGCTTCTCTGACATTAGTCACCATCTGACTTAGGAAATAAAGTGGCCATTAGAACAGGGAAGCAGGAGAGATTACTCCCGGGGGGGTGTCAGCCCACCTCCCTGCTGGCAGCAGACAGATGAGGCCTTTGGTATGTTGGTTATTGTTTGTTTTTAAGTCTGTTTATTTATTTTGAGAGAGAGAGAGAGAGAGAGCACAAGTGGGGGAAGCGCAGAGAGAGAGAGAGAGAGAATCCCGAGTAGGCTCCACACTGTCCACACGGAGCCCCATGCAGGGCTCGATCTCGTGAACTGTGCGATCGTGACCTGAGCTGAAGTCAGACGCTTAACCGAATGAGCCACCCGGGCGCCCCAGGCCTTTGATACGTCGTAAACCTTCCTTTTAAACTGTCCGTGTTACCTGTCCTCAGTGCAAGGCTGTGTGCAGGGCTCCGCCTGGCCCGTGGACACGGCTTATACCATGGGGAGCCCACTGGGTTAGGGTCGGGGCCTCAGACCCACAAACAACTTCCTTCCCTGGACCTCAGCCGAAATGAGCCACAACGAGAGAAGAGGGACCAGCAGAGTGAGTGCCGGTGCCTGGCGGGAGCGGGAGGGGGTCGGGCTCCCGGATGTCCTGTTGGGTCTGTTTTGTGTTCAAGCTGTGCTTGAGCTGTGGGAGCTTCTCGTGGTCCGTGCTGGTGTCACCCAGGCAGTCTAAGGAGGAAGCTGAGTGTGACTGGCTCCGGTTGAAAGCAGCAGTGGGAACGTGGCTGGACAACGGCCTGGTTTGTCCCCCCATCTGAGCAGCAGCTGCAGGCCTCTGCCCTTCCGTCGTCCCTCAGGGCCCTGCTGTGTCCCTGTCTGTTTCGCTGGCGTGGGTGAGAGTCACACGTCCTCGCGTGACGGTCACGGCTGCATCCCGAGCCCCACTGTCCTCTTCCACCCGTGGTCGTCCTCATTTGTGTTCGTGACCCACGTTTGCACGGAAAACCTTGATTTTAGCCCCTGTTACGCGTTTCCTTACATGCCAGCTACTACGGTAGGCACTTCATATGAATCCCCGTGTTTCATTGGCGAGATGCTTCATCGTCTTACTGAGACACCAGGAAAGAAAAAATGCTCCCAGTTAACCTAGGGTGACCCCCCCCAGGGGACTCGTGGATGCATGAGAAAGTGTGTGTCTGGGAATCCATGACACGGGGAGTCTCCGCTGATGATACATGCGAACAGCAGCCCGGTGCTTTCGTTCCCCGTTCACGGGGGAGGCCTTGCAGAGGCTCAGCGGCGTGGGGAACTCAGCCGAAGGCCACATGGCACATGAACCACGCTCCGGGCCCTGCGTGCGGCTCACCTGCTGTCCCTGGGGGTCTAAAACTGTTCTGGACAGAAGCACCACTCAGAGCAGACCAAATCTTTGGAGTCCTGGACTTGCTGGACCCAGTGGTTCTGACTCAGTAGGTCTGAGGGAGGAATCGAAAGCCTGCATTTTATTTATTTATTTATTTATTTATTTATTTATTTATTTATTTATTTATTTTTTTTTTTTCAATGTTTATTTTTGCGACAGAGAGAGACAGAGCATGAACGGGGGAGGGGCAGAGAGAGAGGGAGACACAGAATCGGAAACAGGCTCCAGGCTCTGAGCCATCAGCCCAGAGCCTGACGCGGGGCTCGAACTCCCGGACCGCGAGATCGTGACCTGGCTGAAGTCGGACGCTTAACCGACTGCGCCACCCAGGCGCCCCGAAAGCCTGCATTTTAAAAAAACCCTCAGGAAATGGCACGTGACGGGCCCAGGACCGCAGTGTGGGCCTGCACGGTGTGTGCGTCATGGGCTGAGAAGCCCGGAACACCCGGCTCTGGGGATGCTCCGGGGATGCTCTGGGAGTGGTTCCATGGGCAGCTAGCCTCGCCCCTGCTCTGCAGAGTGGGACACCTTCCTCCACGGTCCCCTCGTGTCGGGCCACCGGTAACGGGGCCCCAAAGCCACGGCATCAATACAGGAGGGTTTGTCTCAGCAACGAGAGGTCCTCGGCTCCTGCGCTGACAGGCTCCCCGTGTCCCGCTCCCTCCTTCCTTAGTATGTGGCCTTGGTCCTCATGGTCACAGGATGGCTGTCGCCCCTCCTGCCCCCAGGACCGAGGTGGCAGAGGCTCCGTTCAGCTGGAAAGGGACACCGTCCCCGACAGACTTCCTCCTGAGTCTCTCTGGCCAGAATCGTTGGCACAGCCCATCAGCTGCGGGAGAGGCTGGGAAAGGGACTGGCCAGCAGCCCCCAACAAAACTCCGGCTCTGTTTTAGAAGCCAGGGAGGGGGGAATGGCTTTGGGGCACGCGCTGAGCAGGCCCCCCACCGCACGGCACCCACATAAAGCGGGAGACCCGGGGAGACTTCTAGAAGGTAGGTTGGAAGGCGCAGGAGCACGTAGAGTGCTTCCACTTGCGTTTCGGTAAAGCCGCCGGTGCTTCTGTACCCTTGGGGGTAGTTGTCGCAAACCCTAGAGGTGTGCAGATAGAGCTTTTAGACTGGGTTGGGCTGTTTTCATTTGTGGGAGTTTAAAAGTCTGTGGGTTCAAAGTAGTCCCGATACACGTGGGTTCACCAGGTGCCCTGGTCAGTGAGCTGAGCAGGCCGAGGAGGGGCGCCAGTCCTGCCGCCGGACGTCTCGTGCGGCCCGAGGGTGACGCGAGCTCTGCGCCTCGGTTTTAGTTTAAAGCGCGGAGAGGTTCTGTGTTCCCTCTCTGGTCAGAAGTCTGTGCTCAAGATGACCCGGAACAGGGTTCTTCCCAGCTGCCGAGCTTTGTCGTGGCCACACAGCGGGACTCGGGGTGTCCTCCCAGAGTCTCCCGGTGGAAGAAGCCTGGCCCATCCCGGAGGGCTGCGCTTGGTGGCTCATCTGAAAACCGGCGGAGCCGTGGGAAGCCTTGTTCACCTGCACTCGCGTGTCCCGTCTGCGGGGCCCGTGAGCGGGGACGATGGGCGGGTCCCTCTTGCCTGGCAGACCCTGCCAAGCGCCTCCTGAGTGGCGTAGTTGAGGGCCGGGCCGTCTGTCCTCAGCCCGGGGATTCTTTCGACATGGGTGGTTGGGAGTCCCCCTTGGCGTCCGGCCGTTGGCAGCCACGGCTCACTCTGGGGGCCCTTGTCGTGTCCGTGGGGCTGCCCGGCTGGGCCCAGCGGCAGTCTGCACACCCCCGGTGGCCCTGTGCCGTCTGTCACCCCTTCTCCGGCAAAGGCAGCTTTCTGTAGCGGGGAAGTTCCAAGAGTGTCGTGAGAAATAGGCCTTCTGTTGAAATAGGCCCACCTCTGCCTCGGTTGGTTCTTTGTCGTTCACAAAGGCGCCCGTGCGGATGGTTGGTGTTTAAAATCAGTCCTCCCTTACACGCTTTCTGTCCTCTCTGGTGAAAGCCAATGGAAACGGCTCCAGGATGTCGGTGGAAATTCTGCTGTCAGTGGAGGCCCTGCCTGGCCCCCGCCCGCAGTTGCTTGGGTGGTGTTGTCCCCGGCAGAAGTGATCTAAGCTTGAGTGAACCAGAAATCCAGGTCTCTAAGTCAGAGACAGTTCGAAGATCATGCTGGTGGTAGTTTTCGGAGATCTGAGTGAGGTCTTTTGACAGAAACTCCCCGTCCCCCAGGGCTCCTTTGCTGATAGGCTCTCAAGCAGACTCCTCAAGTTTGTTGCCAGAACAGGTAGAGGTGGAGGGGGGGGCACAGCAGCCCCCCTGCCCCACCCGTGGCCCGTCTGCTTCTGCTGCTGCTGTTGATGGCCTGTGCGCCCTTGTCTGTCCAGGTTGGAGCTGGGGACCTGGATGGGTTCCAGGCAGACACAGAGGAGGAGGAAGAGGAGGACGGCGACTGTGTGATCCTGGACATCTCGGATGTTGGGGGTGAGAAAGGCCCGAGCCCTCCTCTTTCATCAGCCTGGCCGGAAGGGAAGAACGTGCCCTTTTGCTCCCACGCGCCTCTTGTCTGTAAACAGCGAGGCTGAGTGATGGGACCCCAAAAGGCACTGGGTGGGCCGGGGTGGGTGTGGGCAGTGGGTTCCAGTGCGGGCCCTGGAGGGTCTGACTGGTCTGAAAGCTGCCGTGGGCACATCAGGACTGGACTACGGTAGCCGTAGCAGAAACAGGTGCAGTAATGGTCTGGCATTTGGGCGCTGACCACGTCGTGGCACTTCCAGAAGCTTCTGGGAGAATCCACAGTGCTGCCCCTGTGGCGTTGACCTGTGGGCTGAGTGCCACGAGGCAGAGTGGTGGAGTCCTGGGGTGGTCTCGGCCGTAGACAGGGCTCAGGGAGACCCGGGGGAGAGGTGGGAGCCCGGTGGATTTCTGGGGCGGGGGAGGGGGGGGCAGGGGGGATCGGAAGTACAAGGGTCAGTTGTGAGGACAGGACGCACAGCAGGGCTGGTATGGGTGGTGAGGGAGGCTGAACTGAACTTGCTGAGTGAACTAAGGAGGGGACGGGGTCTGAGGGCACTGAATACAGCTGTCTCGAGGGGGTATGTGGGGGACAGCAGCTTGAGCCCCTACCCGGTGTTGGGGTGCGGTCGGCTGAAGCCCCCTCCCTCTCTTGCCTTGCAGAGGCCCAGGCCCCGTGTGGAACCGCTTCTGGAGCTGGGGGGTCCGTGGGGATGGACAGCAGCGAGAGTCCCCCGCCCGCCAGCTCGCTCGGCCCCTGCTGAGCGCCCCACCGGCCCGGTGCGTGCGTGTAGGATGGTTTAGGGATTCACAAACGCCTCTCGGATACTTGAAAGTCCTGCGAGTCTGTGTGAAGAGCACTTTGTCCTGCTTCGCAGACCTCCCCTGAGGTCTGGAAAGTTTTATATAGGATGCTTGATTGGTTCCTTTTGATACTTGTAAAGATGTTCCCCCAAAAGCTGCATATTAATCTGCCCTTTAATAAAGCATTATCGCGATGTGAGGACCTGTACAGGGAAAGCCTGGTCGCGCCCTGCGGGCCCCGGAGCAGGCACTGTGATGAAATGCTTGTAAATGAGTTGGAGCCCGCTGCGGCTCCCAGACCCCACGTGGGTGTGTATAAACTTATTGTCCAGCCCTGACCCGGCGCGTCTGTCTTCTTTTCGGACACATCGTTTCTTGTGAGTGGGTGTGTGCTGTTACCTGGGGCCTGAGCCGCCCCGCTGCCCGTGCCCAGCTGGCACCCCCCCCCCCCCCCCACGCGTGCCTCTGTCCTTTGTATAGAGGCCCGCACCTTGCGAAAGCACCCTCCCAGCTCTGTTGTGAAATCCTCACCCCGGTGCTGACCTAGCTCGAGGTGAAGGCTTCTCAGAAGGTGCGCACGCCAGCCAGTCCCCCCTGCCCGTCCCTGAGGTGAGCAGTCCAGTCCAGTCCAGCCGCCAGGACCCAAACTGTGCTCCCAGATCAGCATTGGGGTCGGGCCGCAGCTTGGGAAGAGCGGGCCCTGGTCACCGAGGCCCTGAAGCAGCTCCATGTCGGGGCTGTGGTAGGCCCCCCAGAGGCGTCGGAGCGCACCGGAGACCCGGGGGAGCTGACGTTCTGGCAGAGCGCGTGGACTCCACTCAGCCTGGGCTCCCCGTTTCTGTTCCTGCCGCCCCCACGGGAGACAAGGGAGGCGGCTGCCGAGTCCCTGTCCTGCACGGGCTGGACGCGGCCAACACGGGGTGACCCCACCCTCGGGGCACTCAAAGGCAAGGGCCCCATTTCTCCCACCCCTTTGGGCGGGACTGAGGAACACCCCAGTTGCAGGGTGAGGGCCCGGGCCTTGACCGGGGCTCCCTGGGAGAGGTGGGTACGGCTGTATGTAGTACATCTGTGAATGGGACCACCTCAAACCCCTCGGGTCCCCTGAAACCCGTTCTGATCGGCCACCCAACTACTTGCAATCAGCTCCACGCGGCAGTGGGGCAGGGAGGGGACGTGGTGGGGCCAGGGGGACAGGTTGTGTTGGGTTTCCAAGATGGGGGAGCAAAGGAGGACAGTCCCAGGCCTTGCCCTGTGTGAGAACAGAGTAGCTGGTGGCCCAGGTGGGAAGGGAAGGCACACGCGGGGGCTTTCCGCTGGCGGGGGGGGGTCTATGGGCGACCCTTGGTTTTGGAATTACATTCGGGGCCTCCGAGCTTCAAGTCTGTCCACCACCCAGTCGGCGGTGGCCGGAGAACCGGCTGCCACAGGCCTCTGTGCGGGGGGCGGGGAGGGTCTTGGAAGGGCTGGAGCTGGGCCGGTCTGGGGGGAGAGGAGGGGACGGACAGTGCAGGTGAGTGGTTACGGGCATCTCACCTTGGGGTGTGACCAGGGACAGCGCCTCCCCGTTTATTCATTTCCTGTGGCTGCTGTAACAAATCACTGCCAATTTGGCTTAAAACCAAACGTGCTTTTACAGTTCGGGGAAGTCAAAAGTCTCACGTGGGCCTCGGGTTAAAAACCCGTGCCTCCTGGACATCCCGGAGGGGGATCGTTTCCCTACCTTCTAGCTCCCAGAGGTGCCGGTGTTGACTCGGACCCCTCTTCCCTCCTCCCTCTTTGACACCTGCGTCTCTCACCTCCTCCCACGTGAGGACCCCTGTGGTGATGCTGGGCCCACCAGGATAGCCAGGACATCTGGGGTCCCCATCTGGGGACCATCAATCACACCCGCGGCCCCTCTTCTCTATAAAGTGACAATCACAGGGCCTGGGACTGAGAACGGGCCATCTGCAGGGACCTTGTCCTGCCCAGCACAGGACCACAGTAAAACAGAGCCTTCGAGGGACCCCGGCCCCCTCATGCCGGGTCCCTGGGAGGCCTGCCATCAGCAGGTATCCTTCTACCTGGTCCCATCCCACTGGGAGCCACGCCCGGGCCTCCTCTGTGGGCAGCTCCGCAGCCACTGCCCCTACCCTGTGTGGCACCAGCTCCGATTCACCACCAGGAGACTAGACACACGTCCCGTTTATTTGGGTTCGTAATTCAGTAATCACAGGACCGAGTCCTGACAGGCTCCGCGTCTCCCTCTTCCGTCGCCCTCCCCAGCCACCCCGCGGCTCGACGTCAGGGCCAGCGGCAGCCACCTGGACCACAGCACGTGGGGACAGGGCACGTGCCACAGGCCTACTCTCCTGCCGGGAGTTCTGCGATCAGGTGATAGTGGCCGTAGCCGGCTGACACCCAGTGCGGAAGGAAGGAGGACAGCCCGGCAGCTGCCTCCTGAGAGCCCTCTCCAGTGGCGGTCCCAGGCCCCCGTCGCAGCCGACCGGCGCTGCACCCCGTGCCTGCAGGGCTCTGTGGACCGGGGCGAGCAGTTCCGGAGAAGCGGGGTACCCTGGGTGGTGGGAGAAAGGGTGGGGGGGGGTGCAGAGCGGTGGAGGCCGCAGGAGAGCATGAGACAGACCCACGCGGGGTAAAGCCAACCCTGCTTTTATCTCACGAGAGTTTCTCGATGGTCGACAGGAGCTCAGGTTTCAGGATAGAAGAGTCCGGTTCCGCCCCTGCGGCCCTGAGGTCCTCCAGCAGGGCTGCGTCCCACGAGAAGGTCAGGAGGGCGGAGGGCACCTGCGGTGGGCCAGAAGCCTCAGCCTCGCTCAGGCCTTGACGTGACTCTCCTGTCTTCCCGCTCGACCTCCCCCGTCAGAGCCGGGACCCCGCTCCCTCCGGCTCGCTCCCTCCGGCTCGCTCCGGCTGCTATATCCGTAGGGGACAACGGTCCCCGCCATCAGCCCAGTCCCGCAGCAGGGACCCGGCGAGAGCCCGGGACTAGAGGGCGCGCGGCACGCACGTAGGCGGGAAGGTGGGAGTTGAACCTGAGAGCCCGGCCCCCTCCCCGGACCCCTGGGCCGCCCGCCGCCCAGCGCTGGAGTTCGTGCCTCCAGGACATCCAGAGACCCGACCGCGGGCAGCCCCCTCGCTCACCAGCCCGCAATCGTCGAAGGCCGGGCTCTCCTCCTCCGACAACCTCTGCCCACCCGAGGCCAGCAGCTCGAAAGGCAGCCAGTCGCTCTGCAAGGCCTCCCGGACGAAGGCATACAGCGCGGCCACCCGCTCCCGGGCGTAGAAGGTGCCTGGGTGGGCGGGACAGTCGGCGGGGCCGGAGTTCAGGGGAGCACCCCGCCCCCCCACCCCAGCCCGTGCCCACCCGGCTCCCGAGGGAGGGAGGACGGACTGTGATGCCTCCTCCCAGGATGAGCACAGACCGGGGAGGCCTTGGGCTCCCCGTCCCGCGGCACCCAGCCGGGCCCCGTCGCCCGCAGCCCCGGCCCCCCGGGCGCACCCACCCTGGAGCAGGCAGCCGTCGGGGAAGCGGACGCGCAGCAGCGTGTAGGTGTATCTGCGCCGCTCTCTCTGCTCCTCCCTCTCCCGCATGGCCTTGGTCCGCAGCACACTCAGCCGCTCCACGGCCTCGGACCTGAGCCTCTGTTCCCGCTTGACCTCCTCCGCCGTGAGGTTGAAGAAGTCCCCGGGCAGGTCAAACTGGGAGGCCAGGGGCGAGGGCTGGAAGACGCGACGCTGGCGGGCCAGCGTGGCCCGCACGGGCTCGGCGACCAGCAGCTGCTCCTTGTGCTTCCGCAGGCTCTGGGGCTGGGCCAGGGCGGCCTCGCTCAGCACGTAGAACTCCTCGGGGCCCTCTGGGGCAGGCGCGGGTCACTGCTGCGGCAGGGTGAGCCCCCCACCCCACCCCTGCCGCCCCTCCTCCCAGCACAGCTGGCGCCCTGCTCCACCTGCCTTACCCTGATCGGGCACCGGAAGCAGGGCCTTCTGGAAGCCGACGGCCTCAAAAAACTCGTGGGTCCCTTCCAGGCAGTTAATTCGCTCCTGGGAGAGGAGCCAGTGGTCACCAGGGCCCTGCTGGCCACCCCGCCCGGCCTCGCAGCAGCCGCTAGGCCCTGACGGGGCGAAGCCGCGGAAGCTGCCCGCAGGGCTGAGCACGAACGCGCTCGCCTCAACACGGGCTGCAGGGCGCCCCCCCAGCTGCTCGCAGAGGGCACGGGACCCCAGGAGGTCACCGACCAGGTGAGGAAGGAGGCCGAGAAGCCACAGGACAACAGGAGGGGCCCAGGGGTGGGGGCGGTGGCTGCGTGGGAAGCCGGGGGCGGGAAGGGGCCACCGGGAGACAGACAGCAGGTGCCCTGCCAGTGGCGCAGGTAACACGGGCCAGGGTGGCGGGACCCCGAGATTTCTCCATAGAAACCAGAAGTCTGTGTTGGTGGGAGAAATCTCGCCAGCGCCAACCTCCTCCCCGCTGATTCAAATTCAAGTCAGAACAGCCGGGGCGAGGGGGAGAGCGGGCCAGACACCACGACGCTCGCCCCGCGTGCCCAGGACCCTCGCTCCCCTGCGGCCGCCTGGTCTGGCCGCCGCCCCCACACCGGGGCCGCGTGTGCACCTGAAACACGCGGTTCTGCAGTTTGATCTTCCTGTACTTCTCTTCCTCGGGGTGCAGGCAGATGTTGTCCAGGTACCTGGGGGGGCCCGTGGCCGTGTGAGAACAGTGAGCCCAGAGGGGGCCGTCGCCGGCGCCCCCCCCCCCCTGGGCCCGCCCCCCCCCGAGGGCACCAGCGAACGCACAGGGGGCTGTGGCAGGGCCAGGCTAACGGACCACTAAAGCCCGCGGGTGCCCCGTGGCGGGGGGCCGGGGCTCACGAGCGACATGGACTTCCTGGCGCTCCCTGCCCCCCCAGACCTGTTGGAGCAGACGAGGGGAGGGGGTGGGACCCTGCCCCCCTGCCCCCTTCCCACCTTCCTACAATGATCCCGGAGGAAAGCAGCGGGTCGGGACCTCCTGATTTGGTAAACCCCTTCGTTTTACAGGCAGGTCAACTGAGGCCCAGAGGGCCTGGGGTGGGGGGAGTGCAGGGTGGGGACTGGCTGCAGCCCCAGTGCCCAGCTCCTTCCGGGCACCCCCAGCAGGCTGTGGCGGAGGCCCGGGTGTCAGGGGCGGGGGACACTCAGCTGGGAGGGCTGCGGCTGCTCACTTGGCGATGGTGTCCACACCCAGCTTCACCCTGTCCCGGTCTCTGTTGAACGTGTGGATCTTCATGATGGAGGCAGCCACGGGGTCGGTGGAGAAGTGCTGGGGGAGGGAGGGGACGCACCGGAAGCGCTCACCTGGGGGCTGGAGGCCCGCAGGCACCTCTCCCTCCCCCAGCAGCTGGCCTCTCTACTCAGGTGACAACAGGTGACAGCAGGCCAGGAACATTCCACTGAAGCAAACTCAACTGGACGCTCCCAGCCAAGAAAGGAGGAGAAAGCCCTTCAGGGGCCCCATCCTGAGCCTCAGCCCTGCCCTCGCCTCGAGGGAAGAGGGGCGGCACAGCCCAGATTACGCCTCCGCCTCCGGGGGTCCACCCATCTGACGACTCTGCCCTGGCAGGGACACAGAAAGACGGAGAAAGCAGGAGGGGAAGTTCCCAGGCTTGTGTGGCCGGCCCAGCCTCCTCGGGACCATCGCAAACCCCCAGGGAAACCCATACGGGAATTCACTTTGTGACAGAGACATATACCACAGCCATGACCAAAAAGGCGTTTTCAGTAAAAAAGGGGGCGTGCGTGCGGGGGGCAACCCTGGGTAGCTGTCAGGGAACAAAGAGTGGTCCGTATGCCTCATACTCCGCAGGGCAATAGCTTCTAGTCAGATCAGAGTCTTTGGCGGGGGGGGGGGGGGGGGGGGTTCAAATTTTTATTTTGAGAGAGAGCCCGTGTGAGTGGGGCTGGGGCAGAGAGAGGGAGGGAGACAGAGAGACAGAATCCCAAGCAGGCTCCACACTGCCAGTGCAGAGCCCAGGGCAGGTCTCGAACCCACAAACCATGAGATCCTGACCTGAACTGATACCAAAAGTCAGGCCCTCGACCAACTGAGCCACCCAAGGCGCCTGTAGTCAGATCACAGTTTCAAACGTTAAAACAAACAACAGAAAGCAGGGCGCCTGGGGGGCCCAGTCAGTTGAGCCTCCGACTTCAGTTCAGGTCATGATCCCACGGTTCGTGGGTTCGAGCCGCGCGTCCAGCTCTGTGCTCACAGCTTGGAGCCTGGATGGAGCCTGCTTTGGACTCTGTCTCCATCTCTCTCTGCCTCTTTCCCCGCTCGTGCTCTGTCTCTATCAAAAATAAATAAACATTTAAAAAATTAAAAAAACAACAACAAAAAGCAAAACAGAAAAGCACTGGCAAAGTGGGGAAGGCCTTTCCAAGCGCAGAAGTCACAGGACCGACACATTTAACCAGAGATCAAAAATTTCTACACGGCAAGGTGACCACGAGCACAACCGGAAAGTGAAAACCGAGGGGAAAATATTCACGCTGCGTATTATAGGCAAAAGACCAACTTCCCTAACAGGCGAAGGGTGCCCGTGAATCGGGGTGCCTGGGGGGGCTCAGTCGGTTGAGCGTCCAACTCGATTTCGGCTCAGGTCGTGATCTCGCGGTTGGCGAGATCGAGCCCCCGAGTCAGACTCTGCGCGGACAGTGTGGAGCCTGCTTGGGATTCTCTCCCTCCCTCTCTTTCTGCTGCTCCCCTGCTCGCACATGCACGCTCCTGTTCATTCTCTCTCAAATAAATAAACGCTAAAAAAAAAAAAAAAAAAAGCCTAGAAATCAAGAAAAAGTCCAACTACACGACACAAAACCGGGCCAAGGGCGCATTCTCACAGGAAAATACGGCCAGTCCGGGCCAAACTGAGGGAAACGCGCACGGAAACCATCCCGAGATATTCTCCACTATCACTTCCGCTAAAAGACGAAGGGTCTGTGCGCCCACAGTGACGGCGTGGGGCCAGTGACGTGGGCGCTTTCCCCGACGCTGCCAGTGCAGCGTGAGTCAGGACGGCGCCTACGCGGGTTCCTCGGCCACCGCCGTCCACACCCCGCACGCACGTCCCGCTTCCGCGCCCGCACCGAGCCCACAGCTCAGAGCAGCCACAGCCAAGGCTTTCCACCACGTGACTGATGTCACTAGGGAAAGACGGGGAGCTTCTGACACGCTCATCGGCAAGGAGCCGGTCGGACAGTTACGGAGCAGGGCATACGGTGAAGCTGGCTAACAAGAACGCAGAACTTTCTCCCAAATGGTTCAGAACAAGCCAGAAAGGGACAGGGCGAACGGGGCAAAACTGTTAACGGCCGGCTGCACGGTGCAAAGGCATTAGGGAGGCTCACGGAATTAAGGCTGCTGATCGGTGGGCCTTAAAATAGCGACAGGAGCCTGGATGATCCCCGAGGGCCAAATGCAACCTCAAGGTCCCTTTACGGGGAAGAGACAAGAGAGGGGACAGCCTGAGCAAGGCGCCACGGCCACGGAACACAGACAAGCCTGGAAGCAGGAAAAGGCCCGGATGCGCGTGCCCCCCTAGAGCGCCCAGAAGGAAGTCGGCCCGGCCGCCGCCTTGAGTCGGGGCAGCCAGACCCACGTCACCCTTCTGACTTCCAGGGACTGTGAGACAATAAACGAGGCCGCCCGCTTTGCGACGATCTGTTCTAACGGGATCGGGAAACCCGAGCCCCGGGTGCGGGGGATGCGGGGGTTCGGCAGTTTGCGTGTATCTGCGATCGATCTCTCCCTGGAAGGGGGCCTGCCTGCCTTACAGGGGCCGCCTCCGGGAAGGGTGGGCGAGCGGGGGCTTTTCTCTACCCACCCGTCTGTATCCTGAGCTTCGGACCCCACGGAAATCCTGCCTTTGAAGAGAGATGGAAACAAACCCGACACGGGCAGGTGCAGACGATACCGAGGGTCCGTGCCACCCAGCTCTCCCGGCTCTGGCGCCAAGACCTCTAGGTGGGAGGGCGGTGGAGGGGGGACACGGGGCTGCCACTCACCGAGAGAATGGCCTCTTTGATGTGCGCATCCCGCTGGTCCTTCCTGAGCGTGGCCCCCGTGAGTGGGCAGGTGAAGCACACCGCGGGCACTGCCAGCTGGGTCGAGCCCTCCTCTCTGGGCTCAGGCACCTGGGGGGACGGGGCGAAGGCGGCTGACCCCGGACTGCGGACAGAGGCCAGCCCGAGCCGCTGACAGCATGGCCCCGGCAGCCGCACGGCCCCGGTCCCAACGCTTCCCCCCTTTGCTTCTTTAGCCGTGGGACACCTTGGCCCAGTGACTGGGCCCCTTCTGCCCCGTAAATGGCTCTGCAGGGCCGCCGCACCCCAACGAGAAAGGGACAGAAAGCGTGAAGCTGCTTCGGACACGGAGCAAATGCTCCATCAACGGCTCTGGGTGTTCCCGTTTCCCTCGTGAGGAAGGGGCTTTGGTGGAGGGCTCGGGAGTCACGGCGGCCCAGATGAGTCCAGACCTCCCTCTGGACCTCAATTCCTAGGCGTCGTCTAGGGCCGCTTCGGTCCTTAAAACTCAGGGAGGCCTTGGGGTGGCTCCGTCTGTTAAGCGTCCGACCTCGGCTCAGGTCACGATCTTACCCTTGTGGGTTCGAGCCCCGCGTCAGGCTCTGTGCTGCCAGCTCAAAGCCTGAAACCTGCTTCTGATTCTATGTCTCTGCTTCTCTCTGCTCCTCCCCTGCTCAAGCGCTCGCTCTCTCTCTCTCTCTCTCTCTCTCTCTCTCAAAAATAAAGAAACGTTAAAAACAAAAAACCCTCAGTGTGACCTCAAAGGTCAAGCTGCTCAGAACACCCTTTCTGCCAGGTTCTCCTTCAAAGCCCACCTCCCCCAGCAAGGCCTCCCTGATTACACCAGTCTCTGAAGGGCCCTCCCACCTCCTGGGCAAGCAGCAGAGGGCAGGAGCTGAGTGTCAAGGTCCCCGTCAACACCACCTGCAACCACAACCTGCCTCCACTGTTCTGGTGTGCCTCACAAGCTTCCTTTGGCCCAAGGCCAGACGTGACCTCTCTCTGCCCCGGCACCCACATGCTTACTGCCCGAGGCTCACCGATTTGACCAATGAGGGAGAGAACCCGCTCCCTGCCCCAGGGTGGCCCTCAGGTGTCCTGCTGCCCTGTGGATGTGCTCACCTTGTTGGTCCCTGGGGCCTCTGGGCTCCCGCTGACAGTGGCTTCGGCCTGAAGTTCCTTTCTCACTGGAGAGAGGGCAAAGACGGGTCAGTTGGGGGCCCTGCCCTGGCCCCAGGCACACTCCACCCCTGCCCCCGCAGACCCCAAGGGGGTCAACTTCTAGTCCTTTCCCCGGTCAGGCCCCCCTGCCTGAGCCACCTCTCCACGCCCCTAGGTTTCACCTGATGGCCCGACGACGGCCCCGTCTCCGCTCCCGTCTCCCCTCCTCGGCCTCTCAGACCCCAGCGCCCCGGTGCCTTCCACCCTGCACCCCCCACTCTCACAAGTGAGATCCTGCGTGAGACCTTGCTTCACGTCCCCACGCCGCACCGGAAGACGGCCACAGCTCACCCTGGTTCCGGATGGACTCCTGCGACGTGGGGCCCCGGGCCCTGGGCTGCTTCTGTTCGAGCCGGGCCAGGGCTGCCGCGGCTGCCATCTGGGCCTCGTTGGTGGGTCCCTGGCGGGGCTGCTGGAGCGCGGGCTGGCTGGGTTTCCCTCTGGGGGCCCTCTCCCTGGGAGGTGACAGAGGGAAGGCGGGGTGACACGGGGTCAGGCGCAAGAGCCTCTGTCCCTCTCCCACTTCTGCCCCATCGGACAGAAACGTCCCTCTCTCCCAGGGACCACCCGCAGCCACGAGACGGTTCTAACACAGAAAGAAAGGCCCCTGGAGACAGATGGCAGTTCCGCCTCCAGTTCCACCCCTTGGGGCGAGTCCCGCAGCGGCCTGGGCCTTGGGGTCATGGCAGCTAATGGGGGAGGAAGGGGGGGTGACAGAGGCCCGCCCCCACCGGCGCCACGGATGCACATGAGAAGGCACCTTTCGCCTTCAGGAACCGGTGAGACTCAAAGGTGTCCCTCCCCTCCTCGATCCCTTTCCTTCCGGCCTACGACAGCCAGGTGGCACGGCTTCACTTAGGGAGCACCGACCGTGTGCCCGGCCACGTGCCAGGCCACGTGGCGGGGGCTGGGTTTCCTCTCCCCCCCCGTGGCCACACCCCAGCCCCCTGCGATTACTTAGTTCTACAAAAACACGGTTTTCGAGACGCCTCGCCCACCCTCTTCGAGGCCCGGCTGGGCAGCCACGGGGACCGTTCTAAAACCTAAGCCGGGGGCGCCTGGGTGGCGCAGTCGGTTAAGCGTCCGACTTCAGCCAGGTCACGATCTCGCGGTCCGTGAGTTCGAGCCCCGCGTCGGGCTCTGGGCTGATGGCTCAGAGCCTGGAGCCTGGTTCCGATTCTGTGTCTCCCTCTCTCTCTGCCCTTCCCCCGTTCATGCTCTGTCTCTCTCTGTCCCAAAAATAAATAAATGTTGAAAAAAAAATTTTTTTTTTAAATAAAACCTAAGCCGGAGCTCGTCACTCCTCTGCACCAAGCCCTTCCACCCCACGCACAACACAATCCTGAAGACCCCTTGGGCCTGCAGGCCCTTCACAACCCGCCCGCTCCCCTCCTTCACGCCTCCCAATCTACGCTGGTTTCCTACTGCTGCTCCCACAGGCCCATGTGGCTCCCACCACAGGGCCTTTGCACTTTCTGGCCGAACTGTTCAGTCTGCAGATGGTGGGGGGTGGGGGTGAGGAAAGAAGTCTGGGGGCAGCTGGGGCGGCTTCAGGGTCTGTGTGTGTGTGGCGGGGCGGGAGGCAATTTCCACCTGGCTGCACCTCACCTCATCCAGCGCTCAGCTCGAATGTCTCCTTCTGGGAGAGGTGTGCCCAGACCACCTAAGGGCCCCCGGCTGTTGCTATCTCCTGCCCCTGCTTACTTTTCTTCGTGGCCCTGAGTACCGACTGCTCTGTCACCACCCGTGTCCTGGTTGAGCTGTCCATCTCTCCCCACTAGAAGATGAGCCCTGGGACAGCAGGAACCCTCTCTGAGCCACATGGTGACAGCCCTTGTCACACACCCCGAGCCTCGTGTTGCCCCACGCGCGTCACAGAAGTCTGGATCTCCACACTGCTCCCCTCTCCTCTCCTTCCGGGTTCTCATCTCCCGCAGCCATGCCCCACACGGCCCCCGCGTCTTTCCCGTCACGCTCAGTCCCTGCTGCTGCGCCAACCCCCACTACTTGTTCGACAAGTGAATGGACCCCCTTGTCTGGCCCTCTCCCAGGCTGCCCTCTCCCAGCTCAGCCTCCCGGGACCTGATCTTGTCCACCGGGCTTCCCTCCGTGACTCATGAACCAGGCCCTCGTGGGCCTCCTTCGGCCAGTCCCGGGAGCCCCCATCCCCACGACAGATGCACTGATGTCATGCACCCACTCTCCCTCACCCGCCCCTGCTACCCTGTCCTCCCTGGCGCCTCCCTGCCTCTCCCCCCTACCACTCCGGGCCCCACCTCTTCGCAATCCCTTCCATTCTTCCTCAGGGGCCCCACCCCCTCCGCACTTCCTTTGCTCAATCCACCCCCGGCCCACCAGAGCCCTCACTGTCACACACCTCCCCCACTGGGTCTCCAGTCTTGCCCCCGCGTCCCTCTCTTCCCCAGGCCCTCCCCGGGCGAGCCACAGAGGCCTGGGTGTGCGCCCTGCCGGACCGCCCTCTTCTCCCCTCTCCTCCCACGTCTCTCTCAGGACCTGCCTTCGGCTTCAACCGTCACCCACAGGGCCCCCATCTCCTCCCTGTCACAGATGCCTCCAGCTCCCCTCCACCCACTCCTCTTCCCTCCCAGACCTTCCTCAGCCAATTCAACCCCCGCTCCCCCGATCCTCTGAGACCTCTTCCAACCCCGCCTCAGGCTCCCTGGCCTTAAACTCTCTGACCCAGTCCTCCCTCGCGCTCCAGAGCCAGGGCCCAGACCCCTACGGCCGTGGACGCGAAGCCTCTCCCCTCTCCCCGGCCCCAGCTGTACTTGAGTCTCCAGGCTCTGTATCCAATCTCTGTACACAGAGACACCCCCCCCCCGCCCTCCAAAACTGGATGACGCCTCTTGGGGGCCCCTTCTCCGCCCGCCTACTCTCCTACGGTTTCTCCGCTGACCCCCGTCTACTTGCACGCCCGCCCCCCTAGCCCCCGCCTCCAGCCCCTCCCCCTCGGGCCTCTCTCCCCCGTGCCCCGCCCCCGGAGGCCACCCCTCCCCCTTACTCCCACCCTCGCCCCCCGTGCCCCGCCCCCAGAGGTCTCTCCCCACGCTCGGACGCCCCTCCCCGCCCCTGCCCCCCGGATCTCAAGCCCCAGCGCCGGTCACGCACCCCACGGACTCCGTGAGCTTCTGACCAGGCCCCGCACTCTTGAACTTGATGTCAGCCTTGATCTCCTGGAAGAATTTCTTCATGGTGGCGGCGGGCCCGGCGGCAGGGGGCCGCGGGGGGCGGGGGGGGGCGCAGGGCCCAGTCGGGGTGGGGCCGGCAGGAGCCAACAACCGGAAAGAAAATACCTCGCTGCCGGAAGTCCCACCTTCGCGCGGGCGCCCACGTGACAATCGGCCCGGTGCGCCTCTCTAGCTCTCCGCGCCTCGCTGGCCCACGGCGGCCGCTCTGCACCGTCGGCCGCGTCTCGGTGGTTAGTCGGGCCTCCGTTGCCAGGGGCGACGAGCTCGCTTCCAGCGGGTGGCTGTGCCCGCGCGCCCTGCACCTCGTTCCCCAGAGGGGTGACCGGAGAGGGCGGGAGAAGCCCGCAGAGCCCACGGAGACAGCGCTGGCCCTGACCTTTCCCCTGACCGAAAACCTTCCCTGGCTCCCGCATGCAGTGCAGGGTGGGGGCCGCGCAGGACGGTAACGAGCCAGCCCCGCGTCCGGGGCGCCCCCCAGGCGCACGTGGTGGGGGACGTGGGAAGGGGCGCCTGAGCCGGGGCGTGGGGACCCACGGTGGCGCATCCCCTAGGGGCCTGGGTTACGGAGCTCTGACGTCATCCTGAGGGCCTGCACAGTGTTTAGGGGGAGAATCCGGTGCAGCCCAAACCAACCTTCCTTAACTTCGGTTTCCTACGCGCTGGGGATAAGAACAGCACCCACGTCCACGTCGTCGGAGGATTATAAGGGTAACGATGCCGTTAGAAATCATTCAATAAATGGAGCGCTTTATGATGATCTACTCCGTTTTGTTGGTTTTTTGGGAGTCGGCTCTGTACCAGCAAGGAAGAAAACAAGGAAATCCTTGACCTCGCAGACCTCGTGATGTTTTACATGGGGTTGGGGAGGGAAGACAGACAACATGATAAATAAAGTTTATGGCCGAGGGGACGATGTTAGGTGCTGGAGAAAGTGGACAGTTTGCAACATCAACTAAGGGGGTCGGGTGCAACAAAGGGACATTTTTCGGACCACCAGGGAAATGTGAATGTGTCTGGGCAGTAGATGATAGAAAGGGGCTGTTGTTGACTTTTTTTCGTTTAATTGATTTTTGAGAGGGAGAGCCCAGCGCGGGAGAGGCAAAGAGAGAGAGGGAGATACCGAATCCCAAGCAGGCTCCAGGCTCTGAGCTGTCAGCACTGAGCCCATCGCGGGGCTCGAACTCAAGAACCACGAGATCATGACCTGAGCCGAAGTTGGACCCTTAACCCACTGAGCCACCCAGGCGCCCCACTTCTGGACTTTTCATAGGAGTGATAGTGGCATGGTAGTTATGGTCCATTTGGGCTTTGTTTTATCTTTTGACCCTTTTCATCCATTTCTCCCACCCCCCTGCCTTTGGCAAGCACCAACCAGTTCTCCTTGTCTATGACTTTGGTGGGGCTCTTTTCGCTTGTACTTTTGTTTGTGTAGATCCCACATACGAGAGAGATCATACTGTATTTGCTTTTCTCTGACTTATTTCACTTGATGCCCTTGCTGTCCATCTATGTTGTCCCAAATGGCAAGATTTCGTTCTTTTTTTTTGCGGGGGGGGGGGGGGGCAAAAATTCCATTGTATATCCATACCACGTTTTCTTTATCCGTTCATCCATTGTGGCCACTTGGGTTGTTTCCATATCTTGGCTATTGTAAATCGTGCTGCAACAGGATTGTAGGACTGAGCCCCATGTGGGACTCTGTGCATGCTGGGCATGGAGCCCGCTTAAGATTATCTCATTCCCTCTGCCCCTCGCCCCGGCTTGAGCTCTCTCTCTCTCTCAAAAGATAAAAATAAAAAATCGTAGCCATTTTAACAGGTGTCAGGTGACAGTTTATGGGTTTTATTTGCATTTTCCTAACGATGAGTTGATCACCTTTTCACGTACCTGTTGGCCATCTGTACGTTTTCTTTGGAAAAACGTCTTCAGATGGAGGAAGGAGGCCTGACCCAAGGAACGCAGGAAGCTTCCAGAAGCTGGGAAAGGCAAGGAGATGGATTCTCCCCCAGAACCTCCAAAAGTAGTACAATTCAGCCAACAGAAGGATTGTATCTCGGTGGGACTCATCTTGGACTTTTCCCTCCAAAATGGTAACAATAAATTTGTGTTGTTTTAAGTCACTATGTTTGCGGTAATTTGTTACGTAAACAATAGGTAGCAAAAGCAACCCCTAGGCCATATAACCCAAAGAAATAAGTCCTGCTATTTCTCCCCAATTTATAGAGGAGTTTACAAAGTTCCAAACACACTTGTCCATAGCACCACAGCTTTCAGAGGGAGGATTCGAACCCAGGACCAGCAGATCTAATGACACTTCACTGAGGGGCTTCTCAAATTGTAATGCACACTCCAGGTCCATGGAGAGCTTCTTCAGATGCACATTCTGATGCATAGATCTTGAGGGGGCTATGACTCTGCACCCCCATACCCCCACCTCCCACCCCCACGTGAGAGTGCAGGAGGCTGGTCTAGGAGGACTGAAACTTGCCTGGCACTGAGCAAGCCTATAATAGATGAATAAGTTTTGAGGTGCCTGGGTGGTTCAGTTGGTTGAACGTCCAACTTGATTTCAGCTCAGGGCATGATCTCACGGTCTGTGAGTTCGAGGCCCGCGTGGGGCTCTGTGCTGACAGCTTGGAGCCTGCTGGGGATTCTCTCTTCCTGTCTCTCTGCCCCTCTGCCTCCTCTCAAAATAAATAAGTAAACATTTAGGGTGCCTGCGTGGCTCAGTCAGTTAAGCGGCTGACCTGCTTCGGTCATGATCTCACGGTTCGTGAGTTCAAGCCCTGCATCTGGCTCTGTGCTGACAGCCCGGAGCCTGGAGCCTGCTTCTGATTCTGTGTCTCCCTCTCTCTGCACCTCCCCTGCTCATGCTCTGTCTCTCAAAAGATAAATAAATGTTAAAAAAATTTTTTTTAATTAAATAAACTTAAAAATAAATAAATAAGTAAACATTTAAAAACAACAACAAAAATTGGGGCGCCTGGGTGGCGCAGTCGGTTAAGCGTCCGACTTCAGCCAGGTCACGATCTCGCGGTCCGTGAGTTCGAGCCCCGCGTCGGGCTCTGGGCTGATGGCTCAGAGCCTGGAGCCTGTTTCCGATTCTGTGTCTCCCTCTCTCTCTGCCCCTCGCCCGTTCATGCTCTGTCTCTCTCTGTCCCAAACAAAACAAAAAAAAAAAATGTTGAAAAACAACAACAACAACAAAAAAACCCTGTAAGATGAATATGTTACTATTACAGCTCAGGCAGGGAAATGTTCTTAGGTAAGTGGAATCCAACACTCTGTGGCGGGGGGGGGGGGGGGGGGGCATCCAAACCCCAGTGTTACCCTTCTGCCTCAGTTTCCCCATCTGGAAAGCAGGATGACAAATAACTGATCTAGAAATGAAATGGTAATAACATACTACATAAGGTGACCTGGGGGCACCTGGCTGGCTCAGTTGGTGGATCATGTGACTCTCTAACTTAAGGTCATGAGTTTGAGCCCCACATTGGGGGTAGAGGTTACCTGAAAAAAAAATAATAATAATGTGGCCTGGAACATATTGGCTGCTCTATAAACGTTACCGATTTTTTAAAACCAGATTTTATTATTTTTTAAATATTTATTTATTTTTGAGAGAAAGTGCACGAGCAGGGGAGGGGCAGAGAGAGAGAGGGGGGACAGAGGATCTGAAGCAGGCTCTGGGCTGACAGCAGAGAGCCCAACGCGGGGCTCGAACTCACAAACGGTGAGATCATGACCTGAGTCGAAGTCGGACGCTCAACCGACTGAGTCACCCAGGCGCCCCAAGATTTTATTGTTAAGTAATCTCTACACCCAACGTGGAGCTTGAATCCGTGACCCCGAGACCAAGCATCACACGCTCCACCGACGCAGCCAGCCCGGTGCCCCTAAATGTGACTTATTATTGTACTTGGCTAAGTGTGCGGTAAATATTTCCTAATGACAGTCCCCTGGTAAACTGGAGGCCAAATCTGTAGCACACAGTAGGTGCTCAGGCCACCTGCTGTTTAGAGGGGCCGTTTTCCTCTCCTGCCTCTGCCCGCCACTTTGGGGGGCCCTCCCCCGCCTTCTGGGAGAACCCCGGCCCCAGCTCTCTCATCAGAGCCTGATCGTTTCCCAGCCGCTCGGGGTAGCTCAATGAATTCCGGGCAGGAAGTCTGGTTTTCTGCGCTGGTTCAAGGCCTGGGGGAAAAGCAGGCACCGAATCAGGGCCTGATTCGGCTTTGGAGGCAGGGCCCCACAGCAGTGGCATCTGAGTCCTTGGACTTGAGGTATGACGTCAGGCAAATCGTACCCCTCTCTGGGCTTCAGTCTCTCCAGCGGTACCTAATTCAGGCCCCTCTGCACCGTCTTCCTCATTCCTTGTTTGACTTCCACATTTGTCCCTTTTGTGGCTTAGCAGTTACAAAATACAGGACACCCCATCGTATCTGAATTTCTGATAAAAACACGTTAACGTTATCTATGTAACGTTAAACGACGATTTTAACCATTTTAAAGAACTAGGAGTCAGATACTTTTATTTGATAATATTTACCATTATTTTTCTTACTGTGGTAAAAAATATATATATAACATAACATTTATAATTTTCACCATTTTAAGTGCACAGCTCAGTGAGATCGAGCACATTCACACGGTTGTGCAACCACCCTCACCATCCGTCTTCCAGACTTTCTCGTGTCCCCAAACTGAGACTCTGTCCCCGTGAAACAGTGACTCCCCAGCCCCTGCCCCAGCCCTGGCTCCCACCATCTACTCTGTAGTAGAATGGGACTCCTCTGGGGACCTCCTATGAGTGGGATCCTACAGAATTTGTCATTTGTGTCTGGCTTGTTTCATTGAGCATGATGTGTTCAAGGTTCATCCACATTGTAGGATGCGTAACAAATCATTTTCTAGTTTAGAGATATCACAAATATTGCATGAGACAAAGAGAACATACTTATGGTGAAAAAGCATTTGTCGTGTATCGACGATTGAGATTTAACTGGGCATTCTGAATTTTATCTTTGAGGATACAATTCAACGCATTTCACTGTATATTTGCAAAGTAGTAAGACCCATCACCACAATCTAAGTTTAGAACCTATCCACCACCCCAAAAAGAAACCTCATGGCCCTTTTTGTGGAATTATAACTTTCACTCTGGATTTCTACCGCTTGCTCAAGGCAACTGCTTTGTGTCTTGAAAGAATTGCCTTTTTTTCCCCCCCTTTTGGACATTCCGTCAAATGGCATATGACGTTGGAATCAGAGAATATGTGACTTTTTGCCTGGCTTATTTCACTGAGTATAGTGTTTTTGAGGCTCATTCAGGTTGTAGTGGGTCAATGCTTCTTTCATTACTGAATAGTGTTTTGTGGTAAGGATAGAGCACGTCTGGTTTATCCATTCACCTGTTGATGGAGACTTGGGTGTTTGCGCTTTTTGGCCATCGAGAATCATGTTGTGGCGTCTATTGGCGTGCCAGTTTTTATGTGGAGTGTATCTTCATTTCTCTTGGGTAGACACTTCGAGATGGAACTGGCAGGTCATGTGGTTAAGTCTGTTTAACTCTAAAAGAAAAGTATTTTTGAGATCTATTTCACACGTATAAGGAAGTATCTTGAGACTAAAGAATGATGTTTGTACCCTGCGATCAAATCTGTCCAATGTTTTCCCAAGAAGCTAACGTGGGGTGCCTGGGTGGCTCAGTCGGTTGGGAGTCTGGCTCTTGGTTGCTGCTCAGGTCATGATTAGCTGGGAGTCCGCATCCAGCTCTGTGCTGACAGTGTGGAGCCTGCGTGGGATTCTCTCTCCTTCTCTCTCTCTCTCTCCCCCCCTCTGCCCCTTCCCTGCTCACACTGTCTCTCTCAAAATAAATAAATAAAAACTTGGGGTGCCTGGGTAGCTCAGCTGGTTAAGCGTCCGACTTCAGCTCAGGTCATGATCTCACGGTTCGTGAGTTCAAGCCCCGCGTCCGGCTCTTGTGTTGACAGCTCGGAGCCTGGATGGAGCCTGCTTCTGATTATGTCTCCATCTCTCTCTGCCCCTGTCCCCACTCGTGCTCTCTCTCAAATATAAATAAAACGTTAAAAAAATAAAAACTTAACCCGAAGCTAAAGTAAAAGCTAAACTTCTCACAAATGTCCACAAGGCACTACGATAGGTCCTCAGTAGACCCCTAGAGCCTTACCTGCCTGTCCCATTCATTCACTCCATCATCTTTAGCTTAGGCGTTTGCACTTGCTATCAGCTCTGCCTTAAGCGCCCTCTCAGTATCCACTTCGCCGTATTGACCAATTTCTATTCATCCTGCCAGTCTCCAGTTAGACCACATCCTGCAAAAAACCCTCCCTGTTCCCTCCCCCACTACTCAGCATTTTCTTAAGCTCTCTGGCTCTTTTGAGTTCCTACAAAGGGTCTTAATTACAAAGAAATTAAGTGGCTAACAACTTCTAGTACTCCCAGTATTTCTGATTGCCAGGCACACTTCACAGCGCTTTAGGGGTGATGAAATCACCCTAATTTTCACTTTTACGCCCCTCTAAGATAGGCACCCTTATGAGTCCCATTTTATAGGTCGGTAGACTAAGGCACAGAGTTTAAGGAATTTGGCCACGCAGTGCACAACAGCTTTCTAAAATGAATATGCATAACGGGTATCTTGTGGCTCGGCTCAAGACATTCCCGGGAGGGAAGAAGTTCCTGCTCAGTGCGCTCTGTGGCTGTTACTCCAAAGAACACCTCAAGTCCCGCCCCTCCCAAGTCCCGCCCCTCGGGCAGGCAACGGCGCGTCCCTATTTTGAGTTGAACCTCTCGTATCACCATATCCAATGGCGAACAGCTGCTTTAGCCCCGCCCCCTGTGGTAGCCAATGACTGCTCCTTACCTTGAGGCCCTTTCGAGTGATAGCCAATGGCCTGCGGCCCTCCGTTCAGCCCCGGCTCGTGGAGCGGGCGGCTTTCAGGGCCCCGCCCCCTTCATTGATTAGGCCTCCTTTCGGTGGTAGCCAATGGCCTGTCTCCTACTTTTAAAGCCCTCCTTCCGTGGCGGCCTATGGCCCGCCCCTCTGCCCTAAGCCCCGCCCTGAAGAAGCTTGGCTGGCCGCCTCACCACTCCCTGAAAGCCCCTGTTTCCCTCTTCCCACCTTTCCCCTTTCACCTCCCATAACCTCCGCCCCGCTCCCATTAGGCCTCTGGGTCACGCCTCTTGGCTCTGCCCGTTACCCAATCCCGTTAACTTGCTCCGCTCCAACCCCTCTTCTCATTGGTCCTCATGCTCCTCTATCCCCGCACGTGGTTCTGAGCGACGGCGTCTCCCGCCCGTGACGACCGGAGGGCGGGACTTCCGGAAGCACGCAGTCCAATAAGCAGGCGCCGGCTCTCTGCCCAGGCGCCCGCCCCCGCCCCCTAGGCGCCCCGCTCCCGCCCCCGGCTTCGCCTCCCGCTGCCGCTGCCGCCGC
>NW_024412512.1:3118049-3143472 GCF_014898765.1 Herpailurus yagouaroundi
GCCGCCGCCGCCGCCGCCGCCGCCGCCGCCGCTTCCTGCGGCCTGGGCCTCCCGCCGCCAGCATGCCGCATGCCTTCAAGCCCGGGGACTTGGTGTTCGCCAAGATGAAGGGCTACCCGCACTGGCCGGCCCGGGTGAGGCCGCGCGGGAGATGGGCCAGGCGGGGGGGTGGGGCAGGAGGGGCCCCGAGCCTGAGGGGCCGTGCACCGGGGGCCTGGAGGTCCCCGAGCTTTAGGGACCCGCGCATCGGGGGTCTGCGGCCCCGGGCCTGAGGGACCCGCGTAACGGGGCTCCGGGGGCCCCGGGCCTGAGGGACCCGCGTAACGGGGGTCTGCGGGCCCCGGGCCTCGGGGACCCGAGGAACCAGGGTCCTGGGGATGCCCTCGGGCCTGAAGGACCCGAGCAACAGGGTTTTCGGGCCCCCGGTCCTGAGGGACCCGCATAACGGGGGTCTGGGGGCCCCGGTCCTGAGGGACCCGCGTAACGGGGTCCTGGGGGCCCCCGGGCCTCAGGGACCCGCGTAACGGAGGGTTTGTGGCGGGGTGGGGGGGGCCAGTCTTGAGCAAATCGCTCCAAGGGTCGTGGGGTTTGAGGGACCTGGGGCCTGAGGGGGCAGGGTTCAAGTTCAAGTTCAAGCATTTGAGCGAGTAGGTGGTGTGAGGGGAGCGGAGGAAAATGGGGTTTCAAGAGCGGAATCAGACTGATGGGAAGGGGGCGCCTCAGACTGAAGGGTCTCATTGTGGGGCCGCAGGCCGTTTGTGCGGGTGGGCTAGGGTTGTGGGGTACCTGAGGGAGAAGGGTTGAGGGTCAAGGCTGAGGGGGGCTGAGGGAGGTCAAGGCTGGGAAGGGGGCTGGGAGCTGTGTTCACAAGGTCACTGAAGCCGAGAGGACTCTTCTGAGAATGCGGGGTATCGCGGCCCAGAGGTTGGAATGGGACTTACTTGAACCCTGGGGACCGGTGCTCTGTACGGATCCCCTCGCCATCCTCTGGTTGGGGTGTGGGGTGGAGGGAGATCTGGGGGTGGTCCCCCCCCCCCCCGATGCGCGAATCGGACTCCTTTTCAGCTTCAAGCCCGAGAGAGAGCATCTGAGGGAAGGGGTTGAGCCAAGGGGACTTTGGGGATCCCCTTTAGGAAAGCCTGAGATCCGGGGGACGCGGATGGTCCGCCGGGTGCAGGTCTGAAGGGCATCCTGAGTCTGGGAGTCCCAGAGAGTGGAGTCCCAGGCACTGTGTAGGGCAGGCCAGTGTGGACGAGGACCTGGGGGTTGTCCTCCCCGGGTCCTAGGGGTAAAGTCGCCCCCGAACCTAGGTTGGTGGGGAACGCGTGACCGGACTGGCGGAGTTTGGGGGGTGGGAGCAGCGGCGGCAGCGGGGGGCTGGAACGGGAGGAGCCCAGGAGCTGCCCGGTGGCTGGAGTTCTCAGCCGCGCTCCCTCTGGGTAGAAGTGAGGCGCCGCGGGCGTCTCGCGGCGCTGGGGGTCTGGGTGGGGAGAGGCTGCCGCAGGAGGTCGGGCAGGGGCCAGGGGCTGGTGCTGCTGCTGGCACGTCTGAGCCTCGGGCTCAGAGGCGGGTCCTGGGTGACCTGGAAGCCGGGCCTGGAAGGCGTGGCAGGCTGGTCCTCGGGGTGATGAAGTTTGAGGAAGCGCCTGTGCCGGGGATGCTGGCCATGGGGGCCTGAGGCCCAGCCACCAAGGACTTTGAAAAGTAGCCCAGAGAACCGGGCAAGGAACCTGGGGTGTGTGTGGTGGGGGGGGGGGGGCCAGGGAAGGTTCCAGCAGCCCCCAGGCGTAGAAGAGGATGGGAAGGAATTGACGGGGACCAGAAAACTCACTTTAACCTGATTTGCTTGGGCTTCTTTTCCTGGGGGACACGGGAGCCTTGAAACTTTACGGGCACTTCCCTTCTTTCCGGAGTACCAGCTTCTCCCTCTCCTCCACCTCCCCCCGCCCCCCCCCCCCCCCCCACTCCTGCCGGCTCTCCAAGCCCGGAACATTTCCAAGCACCTGATTGGAAGTGAAGGGGCTGCTAGCCTCCTGTGGGGAGGTGACTGACAGCTGCCGGGGCCCATGGGCCTGTAGGGAGAGGGTGGGACTTCCTGGATGCTCAGGGCCTGTCTCCTGCAGCCCACCCCCCACCCTCTGCATCCTTGGAGCTGCCAGCTGCAGCCTCTGGGAGAGAGACCCCCCGATCGCCTCCGTGCGGGAGGGGGTCCCGAGGGAGGGTCCTGGGAGTTCGCAGAAGCTGAGCTTGGCCCCACCTCCTGGCTACTCAGGGCCCCGTATTTGGCTCTGCTCAGGTGAAGCACCTGCCTTGGAGGCAGAACACTCTGGGGGGAGGGGACAGGTGTGTATGGAGGAGGGGGGGTCACGCAGAGGAATGCAGATGCCTAACCGGAACGAGCCCTGTCTCCCTCAGCTGAAGGCTCCCTTTCTCCCAGCATATGCTTTCTCCAAGTAACTTGGCTGATGTCTTGGCCATTTCCTGGCTCAGGGGGTGACGCTGCCCCCCACAGCCACCCCCTGACCAGCATCTCCCTGCAGATCGATGACATCGCCGACGGTGCCGTGAAGCCCCCGCCCAACAAGTACCCCATCTTCTTCTTTGGTACACACGAAACGTAAGTGTCCCCAGGTGGGGCTTGACCGTCCCCCCTGGTGCCTCCCGGGTGGCCTGACTCACCCGGGACTGGCCCCGTGCCTCCCTTCTCCAGAGCCTTCCTGGGCCCCAAGGACCTGTTCCCTTACGACAAATGTAAAGATAAGTACGGGAAACCCAACAAGAGGAAAGGCTTCAATGAAGGACTGTGGGAGATCCAGAACAATCCCCACGCCAGCTACAGCGCCCCTCTGGTGAGTACCTGGGGGTGGAGAGGGGCTGGCGTGGTGACTGCCGAGCCCACGTCATGCGGGGCTCTTACACACGCCGGACACCGGAGGTGGTCTGAGCTTGCTCCGTAGGCGAGGACGGAGGGCTCATTCCCCCTTGACACTGTTCACCTCCGGCCCATCATTCTCTGTCTCTGATCATTCTCTGTCTCCCTCGGGGCCTTCCTGGGCCTCGTGGGAGTTGCGTCGCGTCCCCGGCCCCACCCACTCCGTACTAGCATCACCTCCCCTTCCCAGTCGCGACCACCGAACGCCTCTCCAGACGTTGGCGGGTGCCCCCCGGGTGGGGTGGAGGGGTGCGGGATCACCCCAAGTGAAACCCACTGCTCTGGAATTAGCTTGGGTTTATAATAGTGTTATTACAGCTCCGAAAAAGCCTTTTGTTCTGGGGGGGGGGGGCGGAGAGTTGAAGTGAAATTCATGGAAAGCCTTGGAAGGCTGCAGAAGGAGGCAGAGAGCTACCTCGCTCTGGGCGTTTGGGGGTGAGGTGCAGATGAGGGGAGGCTGGGCTGTGGTTCTCTGCTCTGCTTTTAGCCACCGAGTTTGGGGTTTTCTGCAGGAGGCAGAGCAGTCTGGCCTCAGGAGGGGTGGGCTTGAGGTTGGCCGGGAGGCGGAGCTAACTGCCTGCCGGGGACAGAGCAGCCAGCTCGGGAAGGAAAGCCCCTGTGGCCTGGTCCGTGGGGAGGGACGCAGGAGTCACAGAGGGCCTGGTTCGAGAGAGCGACGGACCCAGGATGTCTGCAGCGTCTAGGCCTGCGTGAGAACTTGGGGTCTCCAGCCTGTGCTGTCCTGCGGCTCAGGCTCCCCCTGAGCCGGGAGCTCATGGTCCAGAATTTAGTAGACGTCGGTGGTGGTTTCCTGTTGCCTCCTGGGATGGGTCTAGGAGAAGGAGGTCCCCCGCTTTGCTGCCCGTTGTCTCTCCCGGTTTCCCGTGGCCCCCCCTCCCCGCTCCCCATCATGGGGCAGTGGGTCAGAAGGTCTTGAAGGCATTTGGGTTCTGCGCGATCCTTTTCTGGCCCCGGCTCGAGTTCTGTTTGGTTACGCGGTAAGCTTCTCGCCTGCTGGTGAATCATCACACCGTTTAATACTCATTGCACACCAGCAGCTTGGTAAGTGCTGTGTGGATGCCTGCCCTCGAGGAAAGAAACTCAACCGTGGTGCAACCTTGACGTTGAACTGGCCCCACACAGACTCCCTGGGATGAGAAGTGGCTGTAAGAGCGAGAGCTCGTCTTGCTGTTTGGTTTCCCACCGAGCCCGTGGCTCCAAACTGAACGTCTGTTTAAGATGCGGATTCCTGGGCCCCGCCTGCGGAGGTTTTGGGGTCGGCGTGAAGGGCTCGGGCCCGGGACCCCTGAGGTGTTTCTTCCCAGGCACCACCCTGGATGTCTCTGGCAGAGCCAGGCCACAGGCGGGCTTTCGGAAGCAGCGTTGTGCGGGTACCTGAGCGTTCTCTCTGTTCGCTCTTGACGTTTCTCGTGTTCTCTCTACATCTTGAGTGGAAAGGCAGGCTCGGGGTACCAAATGGAAAAGGGGGTGTACGAGAGAGCGTGTCTATGGAGAGTGGGAAGTCAGCCCTCCCTCCCGGTCACGGTGCCGCGACGTCGGTCAAGACAGCCACAGTTCCTCATTCCTGATACATTCTCCCAAGTTCCGTGTCCACGTCAAGCCGTGAACACGGCTTTTCCGTTCTAAAGTCTAGAATTCTTTTTTTTTTTTTTTTAATGTTTATTTTAGAGGGAGAGAGTGCTAGTGTGCACATGTGGGGAGGGAGGGGCAGAGAGAGAGAGGGAGACAGAGGATCCAAAGTGGGCCCTGCACTAACAGCACAGAGCCCGATGTGGGACTCGAACTCCCAAACCTTGAGATCGTGACCTGGGCCCAAGTCGCACGCTTCACCCATTGAGGCACCCACGCACGCGCCCCTAAAGCCTGGAATTCTTAACTTTGCTTCTTCTCCAAAATACATCCTTTTTTAATGTTCGTTTATTTATCTTTAATAATCACTGCACCTGTCGTGGGGCTCAAACTCACAACCCCAAGGTCAAGAGTTACATGTTCTTCTGAGCCAACCAGGCTTCCCCCAAAATTTATCTTGACTGTTGGTCTTTGTGCAGAGAACAGCCTCGTTCTTTTCGACAGGCTTAACTCAGCTGGCTCTCGCACTAAGAGGTGACCACTAGCCCTGTTCCCTCACCCCCTTGCCAAGCCGGGAGGTGGAAATGGCATCTGAGTGTGGCTCCAACTTCATGGTCTTAATCCAGTGCTGAGGGTGGCCTGCGCAGGTGGCATCTTTTCCGTTTTATTGATGAGCAAACTGAGGCCCAGAGCGACCCAGCTAGAATCTGAGACATCTTAGACCTAAACCAGGGTTTTTCAACATTCGTGCCTGGATCATTCTCATGGGGTGGGGGCCCTGGACACTGTGGGGTTTTGAGCAGCATCCCTGAGCACCACCCCCCACTCGATGCCAGGGGCACCCCCAGTCTCGGCAGCCCTAGATGTCCCCAGACATTGCCAAATGTCTTCCAGGACACAGACGTCGTTCCTGGTTGAGAACCATTGACGGAGCATTTTCTAGAAATGCATCCTCGTCCCTCGATAGGGGAAGAGGGATAGTTAGAGTGAGCTGGGGCCAAAGCCTGGGCCTCCTGTGTCTCAGGCTGAGTTTCATCGGGCACGGGCGGGGGGGCCCCGGAGGAGGGCCCAGAGAATCACCTCTACGCAGCGGGTCTGAGGCGAAGCGTCCTGCTGTGGGAGCACAAGGACCTGGGCTCAAGTTCTGGGTCTACCACCAGCTTACCGTGTGCCTTGGGAATCCACATCACCTCCCTGAACCTCTGTGTCCTCATCAAAGGCAGAGGCTCATGGTAGTGTCACAGTGTCACAGGGCCGTGGGGGGAGCCCCGTGAGCAGACGCACATCAGGCACCTAGCGCAGTGACACGGTGCTGAGCGGGTGATGGCGGGGTCGGGAGCGAGGCCGGGCCGGATGTGACCTTCCCTTTCCATCCCCCCATCACCCTCCTGACGCGTGAAGGCCGTGAGAGAAACTGAGGTTCGCCTCGCTCACCAGACCTTTGGGCTCGCGATGGCTGCAGGTTGGCTGGCTCTTGGCCGTGTTTCCTGGCTCCTCCCTGTGCCTCGTGTTTCTCCGTGGGGGTCACGTTTCCCCAAGGCTTTGCTGGCAGGCAGTGAGACCCCATGGGCTGACCCCCGCCCCGAGATCCAGCGTTCCCGGCCTTATCCACAGGCACAGCGTAGGGCCGGCCACTTACCTTCTGGGGTGTCCACTTGCCCAGTTGTGGGACAGGCCCACCCAGCCCGGCCACCTGGCTGGACGTGAGAGGCACAGGTCGGACCCCGGTTGGTCAGGAGCAAGGAGGGGTTTCCGCGAGCAGTCGCTGCGTCCGGTGGCCCTGGCTTAGAGGCCAAGCCAGGCCCGGCCGGCATCTCGCCTCTGTCACACACTCGCTGTGGTCTTGAGCTGTCATGTCACCCTTTGCTCGTCTGCAAAATGAGGGTGACGGCTCGCACCCAGGACGCGCGCACGCACACACAGACACACACACACACACACACACACACACACACACGCACAGAGCAAGCTTGGGTAACGTCTGCCCCCTCGTTTTAGGTTTGGGGCCTGCCCTGCCTAGCATCGCGTCTTTTACTCTTGTCAAGCATATCCAGAGCGGGCCCCGTTACGGTGCCTCGGGGGACACAGAAGGAGCTGCGTGCTGGGCACGAGGTCCTGTCAACACCTGGCCCTTACTCTCCTCGCCTGTTAACCCGGCTGTGTGAAGGCCAGGGTGGGCTCAGGACCCCTCAGTCAGGGAGGGCCTGGGGGGCTTCCTGCAAGAGATCAGGGAACGGGGGATCGGTTGGGCCGGGGGTCCTCCCGTCTGCTCTCCGGCAGCCACGTTTCCCCTCTTCTGAGCCTTTCTGTGCTGATGTCCTACCAAGCACTTGTCTGGTCCTGTGTCCGGCGCTGACCCCGGTTCCCTTCCCTCCCGGCCCCCTGGCTGCCCGTGCTCCTGCCTCCTTGCTCCCTGGTCCCGGTCTGGCCTCCCGTGTCCAGTCGGCGCGGCCCCCGAGGCTCCTCGCTCGGACTCGGACCCCTTTCCGTCCTCCCTGCTTGTATGTCGGCCGGCGTGCGGCCCCGGCCCGATCCATCGATCCCCGGCTGTGGTTCCACCGAGGGAGTGTGCCTTTCTCTTGTCGTAAGTTTTTTTAATGAATTTGGGAAATCTGCTGTTTTAACTATTTTGAACGTGTCCTACAGTGGGTTTTATACATCTGTAGTGTCGTGCAATCGCCACTGCTCTCTAATCGAGAACGCTCCATCACCCCACAAGGAAACCCGCCCCTTCCTGTTCGCTGTCACCCCCAATTCTCCCCTTCCTGTAGCCCCCGAGAACTCCTTTTTTTCTTTAAAGAAAGAGAGAGAGCTCGATTAGGGGAGGAGGGGAGAGAATCCCAAGCAGGCTCCGTGCCCCGTGTGCACAGTCCAACGTGGGACTCGATCCCACAAACCTGGGATCACGACCTGAGCTGGAGCCAAGAGTCGGATGCTCAACCAACTGAGCATCTCCTGAGAACATCATCCCGCCCCTGAGAACTCCTAATCAACTTTCTGTTCCTATGAATTTGCGTACTCCAGATTTCATAGAAATGGAATTCTACGCGTTTCGGGGGTTCATCCACCCTGTTAGCGCATGTCACTTTCAGTCCATTTCGTGGCTGAATAGTATTCTGTCCTAGAGCTGCTCTGCACTTTGTCTATTTATTAGTAGGTGGAAATTTGGTTTTTTTGCAGACTGTAGCTCTAAAAAGTCACAGCCTCGGTCTTAAAAGAAATTAATTACTCGGTGAAGAAGTACCACGAAATAACGTGGTCAGATGCCACCCTCGGACTCTGCTGGGTGCTCCAGGAACGGAGCGGCACGCCCTCTCAGGCCGTGTTGTCTCTCTGTGTTTCCTTGTCTTTCTCCGCATTAGTCCCCTTCGGGGACTGTGAGCTCCCCGAGGGCAGGGACCCTGTCTCACACCGTCTCGTCTCGCCCCCGCCCCAGCACGAGGCCTCAGGCAGCGGATGTTCCGTGGCACTCAGTGGATGAGTTTGACCAGGACTCATCTGCGTTCCTCCTACAAACGAGATATCCGGAACGGGGTCAGAAGCAGGCCCGAGAGAGCCCTGTGGCCTGACCGTCCTCGTGCGACTGCTGGGTCCCCCACATCCCCCATAACCCTGCGTCAGCCCTGGCCCAGCCCTCCAGCCTTTCTTCCACCACATTCTTCTCTCACCGTTGCCCCGGCCACACCGACCTCGCCCGCCCGGTTCTCAGGGGCACCGTCCCTCCCCTCGTGCGGTCCCTTTGCATGCTTGAGATGACTCATCGGCTGAAACGTCCCGCCCTCCGAGGATTCCTCCCCAAAACGCACTTCAGAACATTACTGCCACCTTCCACCCGCCTCTCCCTGATTCCTCGGCACCCACATACCAGTATTTTCCTCTCTCCCCGTCCCCTAAGCTCCCCGGGGGCAGGGGCCGCGCTGCCTTCACATCTGCGTGTGCTCGCTGCCTGCCCGCCCAGCACCGGGCCTGGCACCCGCCGCTGCGCGAACGCGGCCCCCCCCCCCCCCCCGAGCGTGTAAAGGAGCCCGGCACGTGCCGAGCACGGCAGAAGTGTCTCTGTGGCTGGTCGTGCCTGAGCGGGCACTTTGGGTAAAGGAGAAATAGCAGAGCCTGGAAGTTTCGGCCTGGAGGTCCTGTCTTCGTCACGATGGGCGTACCGACAGTAAACTGGCAAACTTTGGGGGACCTCTTGCCAGCCTGGGCACTGCCCTAAGAATGCCATGTGCCACTCCGGCCTCACCCTTGCCACAGCCCCGTGAGGCCAAAGTCGTGCCACCTGTCTCCCTCAGGTGTGGAAACTGAGGTCCCGAGAGGCTAAGTCACAGACTGGCCTGAGGTTTGATCTTGAACCCTGGCACCCACCGCAGGTGCCCATCTTGCCTTTGAGCCTCTATTCTTTAGTCTTTCCGGGCTGCCCCGTTTGGAAAGCCAGGGGGCCAGACCCTGACATTTGAGACCCCGCCGTGGGATCTGTCCTCGGGGTCACCGTCCCGGCTGGGGAATCCGCTCAAGCCTGCTGGTGACTGGTCTGTGCCCCCCCCCCCCCACCGTCTCGCCCCCCCAGCCGGTGAGTTCCTCTGACAGCGAGGCCCCCGAAGCCGACCCGGCGGGCGGGAGCGAGGACGACGAGGTCCGGGGGGTCATGGCCGTCACAGCCGTGACCGCCACAGCGGCCAGCGACAGGATGGAGAGCGACTCCGACTCGGACAAAAGCAGCGACAACAGTGGCCTGAAACGGAAGGCCGCAGCCCTGAAGGTAGGGGTGGGGCGGGAGCCCTTGGCCTGGTGGGGGGGGGGGGGGGGGTAGCAGCCCCCCCTCTCTCCGCCCCCCCCCGCCCCCCGCCCCGGGGGGGTCCCCCCCCCCCCCCCGCCTTTCTTGTTTTCAATGCACGGTTCTGTCATGATTTGTTTCATTTATTTTTATTTGTTATCATTTTTTTACGTATGTCATTTCATTACTCTTTATAACGTTCCTCAGTAGATATTACCGTTTCCGCTTCATAGATTGTCATCTCGAGGACGGGGGTGTGCTTAGCCCGGGTCTGTAGTGTGAGCTGAAATGCCTTCCTGTATTATTAACCCGACCTTTTACTCAACACCAGCCAGACTGAACAGATCCCAGCAGAAGTAGAATGCACGTGCTCGCTCTTGGCTTTTCCCTCCCAGGAGCCTCCTAGCTGAAATTATGCCCGTAACCTGAATATGCAGATAATTTTTCTGGGTGTTTAACATGCTTTTTGAAAATTGAGATACCACTCACATAGCGCGAAATTCACCCTTTCGAAATACACAGTTCACTGGTTCTTAGTACATTCACAGAGCTGTGCAGCCGCCGCCACCGGCGAGTTCCAGAACATTCCGTCACTCCGAAAGAAACCCTGTCCGCCTTAGCAGTCATCCGCCAGCCTCCACGAGCCCCCTTCCTGTCCGTGGATGAGCCCGTTCTGGACGTTGCACACACGCAGACCCACACCCCACGTGGCCTCTCGTGTCCGGTTCCCTCCCTGAGCGTCGTGTGTTCGGGGTTGGTCCGCGGGGCGGCGGGAGTGGGCGCCTCGCTCCTGCTCGCGGCTGAGGGACGTGCGCGTGTGCGGTGGACACGTATTTACCAGTTGATAGACATCTGGGTCGTGTCCACTGTGGTCCGCTGTGAACACACTGCTGTGCACGTGCGTGTGCAGGTTTCCGTGAGGACGTGAGTTGTCGGTTCCAGAGACAGTCTCTTGCCCTTTCTCTTCTCTGCCTTTTGACTGCCTCTGAGCATCTGGGTGCGGGATGAAAAGGCCGGGACCTAGCGCCACTGTCTTTGACAGGCTTTCCTACCACTACTGATAAAAATAACGTTTCTTTTGGCTCCAATCCTCATGATAAAGCCGTGCTTGTCGTCAGGTATGAGACGCGAAAGGTGCGGAGAAGCTGGTAGAAAATACCCGTGTTGGGTGCGCGGGCTGCTGTGCCGGGGACTGGAAACGCCCTGGCGGGTTTGTCTGCGATCCCGAGTGTGCCTCACACGGGGTGTAGGTGTGAGTGCGGGTGGGGGTGTGGGTGTGGATGCGGGTGGGGGTGCGGGTGAGGGTGGGGGTGCAGGGGTGCGGGTGGGGGTGCGAAGCACAGAATCGGCAGCCGTCCACACGGTGTCTGTTTGCTGAGCATTTCTTGGTCATTAAGTACTGTTTTACGACGTGGTCCTCAGTGGTCGAGAAGCAGTGTGTGATTTCTCACCGGTACGTTAGTAAGACCGTCGGGTGTTCGGGGGGGGCACCTGGGTGCCTCGGTCGGTTAAGTGTCTGGCTCTTGATTTTGGCTCAGGCCACGATTTCTCTGCGCTCATAGCGTGGAGGCTGCTGAGGATTCTCTTGTCTCCCTCTCTGTCTGTTGCTCCCCTGCTCGCTTGCCCTGTCTTGCTCTTTCAAAAGCGAATGCATAAAAGAAAAAGAAAAAAAAAAATTTGTTGGGCATTTAGCTCCAAGTTTTTATGGTGTGCTCGGCATTGTTTTGTCAAATTCCCCGTTATTTCTGTTTACGGCTGTTGGAGACATTAAATAGAAATGCGTAGAAAACAACCCTGCCCCATGCCACCCCTGAGAGATAAACCCCTGTTTGTATTTTTGTGTTTTTTTTATTTAATTTTTTTTTTTCAACGTTTATTTATTTTGGGGACAGAGAGAGACAGAGCACGAACGGGGGAGGGGCAGAGAGAGAGGGAGACACAGAATCGGAAACAGGCTCCAGGCTCTGAGCCATCAGCCCAGAGCCCGACACGGGGCTCGAACTCATGAACCTTGAGACCATGACCCGAGCCGAGTCAGATGCTCAACTGATTGAGCCACCCAGGCGCCCCTAAACCCCTGTTTGTAAGTCACTACTTAGATTTTTTGGGTCACTTTTGCATTAAACAGATATAAGTTCTTATTACAACCCCGTTTAACCGCACCGGGGAACATTTAAAAGCGCTTTTCCCCGGGAGCCCCATCCCCTAGATCTGTGAGGGGCTGTGGTTTTCCCGCGGGGCCGGCTTTATACATTCTCTCTTCAGCCAACAACTTGTTGGCTGGTCTTCTCATCTGTCCTCTGAGTGGTTCCACGGACGGCCTCCTTCGTGAGGCAGATCCCGACGCCAGCTCTTGGGGACGGGGTCCCGGCCCTGCCCGCCCAGCCGGGGTCTCTGTGCTCTCTGGGGGCTCCAAGATCTCGCAGCTCGGGGCCCCTCGCCATTGCTTCCCCTTGCACCCTGGCGTCGGGAGGGAGGGTCCTGGGTCACCCTAGTCTTTGTGATGCCCTTTGGTCTGGGGAAGGAGGCCACAGCCGGCTTGAAACGCTTCCCCTAGAACTGCCTGGCGACTCTGGCAGAACGTGAACTGCCCTCTAACTGGATCCTCTGAGCGCCTGCGTTGAGAAGGGAGAGCATACAGCGCCCCCGGGCTACAGGCCGTCTGTGTCCCGAGAGGGAGTACGAAGTGCCCCGGGCTTCAGCTCGGCCGCCCACGAAGGGGGGCCAGACTCCACACACGACCACACAGCCCTGCAGGTCTGGCCCCGACAGTCCCCGTCCCTCCCCTGACCACTCACTGGCCACGCTGCCTTCCCCTGTGGGGCTTTGTGCTTGCCGTCTCTCCCGCCCCTCTGTCTCCCCTCCGTCCCCCTGTCCTCCATCCTCCCTCCGTCCCTCTGTCCTCCCTCCATTTCTCTGTCCTCCCTCTGTCCCATCCTGGTCCCCCATACGCGAGTAACCCTTCTCTCAGATTTGCACGGAATGTTTCCTTTTGCCTCTCCTGGCTGGAACGTGTTGTGCGACAGTAGGGGGCCTTATCTCTCCCCAGTGGGTCCCTGAGTGTACATGAGTGCCGGCTGGCCTCACAGAGTCCCGTGCACTAGACGGCTTGCACACCAGTCAGTATTCCTGGAGGCAGCAAGTCTGAGATCAAGGTGTTGGCAGGCCTGGTTCCTTCTGAGGCCGCTCCCTGGCGTGCACATGCCGTGCCCCCGTCCCGTGTCCTCACGTGGTCGTCCCTCTGTGGCCGTGTCCTGATCTCTTATAAGGACACAGGTCCCACTGGATTAGGGCCACTCCAGTGACATCATTTTAACTTAATTATATCCTTGAAGACCCGGTCTTCACAAACACAGTCCCACTCTAAGGTCCTGAGGGTCAGGGCTTCAACAGGTGAATTTTAAGGGGACACAGTCCAGCCCATCGTGCCCTGGACAGGGCACGGAGCGGGGGAGATGCTCCGGTGACAGTGGTTAGAAGAACCACCGCATCTCCGATGTGACAAAACAGAGGCAAAGTGCCATTGAACTCAGCACTGGCTGGCTGGGGAGGCCTGGGTTTTCCCTGGCTGAAATCTACTTCTAAAGCTTGAAGAATCTTAAAGATTCTTACGTTGGCTTCTTTGGGTGGATGTCAGAGAATGCGTGGACCCCTGAAACTGAATTCTGGTTGTTTGCGTGTATGTGTGTGTGTGCATGTGTTTATTTGTCTTTAATTTATTTTTTTCTTTTAAATGTTTATTTATTTTTGAGAGAGAGGGAGAGCACAAGCAGAGGAGGGACAGAGAGAGAGAGAGAGAGAGAGAGACACAGAATCTGAAGCAGCTCCAGGCTCTGAGCTGTTAGCATAGAGCCCAGTGTGGGGCTCGAACTCGTGAACTGTGAGATCATGACAGCCGAAATCAGACACTTAACTGATGGAGCCACCCAGGCGCCCCGATTTTTTTTATTTTTTTATTGAGGTAAGGTTCACATTAAAAAATCAGCCATTCTAAAATGCACAGCTCTGGGGCACCCGGGTGGCTCAGTCGGTTAAGCGTCCGACTCTTGGTTTTGGCTCAGGTCATGATCTCGCAGTTTTGTGGGTTTGAGGTCCATGTCGGGCTCTGCACTGGTGGCACGGAGCCTGCTTGGGATTCTCTCTCCCACTCTCTCTGCCCCTCCCCTACTCGTGCTGTTTCTGTCTCTCAAAATAAATAAGTAAACTTAAAAAAAAATAAAATGTACAGCTCAGGGACATTAAGCACACACACACTGTTTTGCAAATCCCCCCACGTTTTCCAGAACTTTCCATCTCCCCAAACTGAGACTCTATCCCCATGAAGCGCTGACTCCCCACCCCCGACTCCCCCCATCCACTCTCTGACTCTGTGGACGGGGCTCCTCTAGGGACCCCCTGTGAGTGGGGTCACGCAGGACGTGTCCTTCTGTGTCTGGACTCTGTCACTGTGCACAGTGTACTTAAGGTTCAAGATCCCTGTTTTGTTTTGTTTTATTTTTTTTTGAGAGAGAGAGAGAGCAAGCGTGCGCATGTTGAGTGGGGGAGGGGGAGAGAGGGAGAGAAACTCTCCAGCGGGCTCCGTGCTGTCAGCACAGAGCCCGATGCGAGGCTCAGACCCATGAACCATGAGATCGTGACCTGTGCCGAATTCAAGAGTCTCATGCTAGGGGCGCCTGGGTGGCTCAGTCGGCTGAGCGTCCGACTTCAGCTCAGGTCATGATCTCACGGCTCGTGAGTTCGAGCCCCGCGTTGGGCTCTGTGCTGACAGCTCAGAGCCTGGAGCCTGCTTCATATTCTGGGTCTCTCTCTCTCTCTCTCTCTCTCTCTCTCTCTCTCTGCCCCTCTCCCGCTCATGCTCTCTGTCTCTCAAAAATAAATAAACATTAAAAAAAAAAAAGTCTCATGCTTAACCGACTGAGCCCCCCAGGCACCCCAGGATCCCTGGTTTTTAGTCAGATCCTGCAAGGGGTCCCTGCCACCTCCCAAGGATTCCAGAACCTCAGCTCTTCTCCGGGGTGTGAGCGGCCAGGCGGGAGACGGCTGTGCCGAGCACACAGGCGAAATTTCTGATTGCTCCTGTGCTGGGGCTGCGCTCTTTCTAGATGTCGGTCTCCAAACGAGCTCGAAAGGCCTCCAGCGACTTGGATCAAGCCAGCGTGTCCCCATCCGAGGAGGAGAACTCAGAAAGCTCTTCTGAGTCAGAGAAGACCAGTGACCAGGTGAGCAGGTGGCTGCCTCCGGGGGCGGGCGGGCGCACGCACGGGCGCGAGCCGGGGCCAGTCCGTGGGGCCCATGCTCAGCGCCTTCTCTCTCTCCGCCCAGGACTTCACCCCCGAGAAGAAAGCTGTGGTGCGGGCGCCTCGGCGGGGCCCCCCTGCGGGACGGAAGAAAAAGGTAGAGGGGTTTTTTCGTGTCTTGTTCCCATCTGCCTGCCTGCCTGCCTGCGGGAACCCCCGAGAGGCTCTGTGTGGTCACCAGCCACTGCCCGTGGGTAGAGTCTGTCTTTTCTGGAGGAGGGTAGGGCCCAGGCCATCAGGGATCACCACCGTCCGCCTCTGCCTCCCCCGATGGCTTTGGTGTGTGGTTTCCGAGGGTGGAGTGTGCAGGGCCCGTCTGTGGGCCCGGAGGCCGCCCGGCTGCCACCACTCCTGAGAGGAACACAGAGGCCGGTGCAGAAACTGGGGTGCTGGAACGCTGGCCTCAGAAGGGAGAGGGGTGTCCTTAGTGGCCCCGTGTGAGGCAGGGAGAGTGGGTGTGTGTGGAAGGGAATGCACGCGTGTTGTGTGTCCGCATCCCGTGGACGGTGTGCGTGTGTTCGAGTGTGTGCGTTAGGTGCTTGGGTGTGTATGAGCGTGCCACCTGTGTGCATGGGAGTGGGGAGCAGGATGGGGGCAGAGACAGGAGGAGGGCCCTCCTCTCACTGGGCCTCGCGCCCCTATTCTGCACTGGGAAGGGCTGTAGGGGCGCCTGGGGGGGGGGGTCTCAGTCGGTCCAACGTCCAACTCTTGGTTTCGGCTCAGGTCGTGATCCAGGGTCGAGGGATCGAGCCCCGCATCAGGCTCTGCACTGTGTGGGGAGCCTGCCCGAGATGCCCTGCCTTCCCCTGCCCCTCTCCCCTGCTCACGCGCCTGCTCTATCTGAAATAAAATTAAAAAACTAACCAAGAGCTCTAGCCCCGGAAAGCGCGGCGGCTCTCCTCTGCCTCCCCCCGCTTCCCCGAGGGGATGAGGCCCAGGACCCCCCCATGCCGAGCCCAAGGAAGAGGCGGTTGTTTGCCGGGAGGGGGCTGCCCGTGGCCTGTGTCCTCACCTCTGCACCCCCGCCTCTCTCAGAAGGCGCCCTCGGCCTCCGACTCCGACTCCAAAGCGGAATCCGACGGGGCCAAGGGCGAGCCTGTGGCCGTGGCCAGGTCCGCGCCGTCCTCTGCCTCCTCCTCTTCCTCCTCCTCCTCCGACTCGGACGTGTCCGTAAAGAAGCCTCCTCGGGGCCGGAAGCCAGGTAGGGCGCGGGCCGGGGTGCCCCCTCCCCCCCCCCCCCCCCCCGCCGTCCTGGGGGAGAGATCCCTCGCCGACCGCACCCCGCCCCCTTCCCTGCAGCTGAGAAGCCGCCCCCGAAGCCCCGCGGCCGGAAGCCGAAGCCAGAGCGGCCCCCGAGCAGCTCGAGCAGCGACAGGTGGGCGGCAGGCCAGGGCGGCGGGCGGGCGGGCGGGCGGCGCGCCCCCGGGCCCTCTAACGGGCGCGCCTCCGCAGCGACAGCGACGAGGTGGACCGCATCAGCGAGTGGAAGCGCCGGGACGAGGAGCGAAGGCGGGAGCTGGAGGCCAGGCGGCGCCGGGAGCAGGAGGAGGAGCTGCGGCGGCTCCGCGAGCAGGAGAAGGAGGAGAAGGAGCGGCGGCGGGAGCGCGAGCGCGGGGAGGCCCCCGCCGGGGCCAGCGGGGGCAGCAGCGGGGACGAGCCGGGCGACGAGGACGAGCCCGTGAGGAAGCGCGGCCGCAAGGGCCGGGGGCGGGGGCCGCAGTCCTCGTCCGACTCGGGGCCCGAGGCCGAGCCGCAGCGAGAGGTGCGTCCTGCTGGCGCGGATGCGGCGCTACCCGCTAACCGGGAGCACGGGCCCGGCGGGTCCCTTCCCGCCGCCCGCCGCCCGCCGCCGGGTCGGCGCCGGTGGGGGTGGGGGTGGGGGTGAAGCGGTGAACGAGACACAGAGACACCTGCGCCGTGGAGGAGCCGGGGTTCGCGCGAGGGGGCCAGACAGGGGACAACGTGAGGTGCGTTCCAGCACGTTGGGTGCGAAAGACAAGAAGGCAGGTCAAGGGGCATGAGCTGTCGGGTGGGCTTTTCAGTTTTAGGTGGGGTCAACCCTACAGGCTTTAGCTGAGAAGATGCCGTGTGCCGTGAAGTAAGGATCTGAATGGAGTGAGAGGTGGTCTGGGAAGGAATCTGGGGAAACAGCACGCTGGGCTGAGAGCACAGTCTGTGCAAAGGCCCTGGGGCAGGACCAGGCCTGGTGTGTTGGAGCAACAACCAGGGGGCCCATGTGGGTAGAATGGAGAGGTGGAGGGGGGAGAAAGAGGAGAGGGGATGGGGCAGGTCTTCCCGGGCCTTGGGGTCTCAGGGAGGACTTGGGCTTTTCCTCCAGGGAGGTGGGAGCCCTGAAGGGCTGTGGGCCGAGGAGGGGAGACTTGACTCCTGTGTTCACAGGTGCCCTCTGGGTGCTGAGGGGGGCAGGACTCTGGGATGAGTGGGGAGCAGATAGGCCTCTGTGAGCATGAGGGGTGACCCACAGGCCCAGGGCAGTCCTGCAGGCTCGTCAACACCCCACTTTCCTGGCACTCGCAATCTGCCTGGATCTGAGCCTCACTTCCAGGCCTGTCACCTTCTAGACCGAGCCCACGGGACAGAGGACGACCTTACTCTCTCCCTGTTTTCCCTCGGTCACAAAAAAGGGCCCAAGATCCCTGCCCCAGGAAGTGCGGATCGTGGGGCCGCCCCTCGCGTTGAGTGAGTGGTCCTTGTAGGGCCTGAGACGCTGTCACCTGGGGCACGTGCTGGACCCAGGGGTCGTTCTTCCCGTCCTGCCCCGTCCGCCAGTTCCCAACAGTGCAGTGGTGGCAGGGGGTGGCAGGCTGAACCTCTAAAGGGAGCGCCCGCTGCCCGCCACAGCCCTGTCCCTCTCTGGACGCTGCAGGCAAAGAAGGCGGCCAGACAGTCACAGAGCACAGAGCCCTCGAGGAGACCCAGCCAGAAGGAGAAGAGAGGGCGCCCCGAGGAGAGGCCCCGAGCCAGGTCGGACCCGCTGTGCCTCTCCTCCCGCGGCTACCTGGGGGCCCACCTGCCCCGTTCTGGTCCCTGCGGCTCCCGGCCTCCTGGGGATCCGTCCCCCCTCACCCCGTACAGGAGGGACCCGACTTCCGAAATCAGTCTTGGAGATAGATCCAAGCCAAGTGGGGCCCCGTCAGTAGGAACCACTGCTCCAGACTGAGGCTCTGCCCCCAGTGGACACCACCCCACCTATCTGGTTGTCACGCTGGGGGTGTTCCTGGCATTGAGGGGGTGGGGCCAGCATGTTGCCCAGCCCCCCCACAGGGCCCGGATGTTCCTCAGAGAGCGACCCGCCCCTTGTCAGCAGTGCTGAGGGGGGGACCCTGTCCCCCAGACCACTGGTCCTCAGACTGGAAAGCCAAGCTGGGGGGGATACAGCCCATCCCCCTGCCCGCTTGCTAAGCGGGAATCCAGCATCAGCGAATGAACCTTCCCGATGGGAGTTTGGCGGCTGCCTAGACCAGGTCCCAATGGGCCCTGATCCCTCCTCCTCCCCGACCACGCACACAGAGGCCCCCGGGGGCAGGAGGGCCATGGCAGGGCAGGGGGGCTACGCGGCAGGCGAGGGTAGGGCTAAGGAGTGTGACTCCACAGGCCCCCCAAGGTGGAGCGGACCCGGAAGCGGTCAGAAGGGTTCCTGCCCGACCGGAAGGTGGAGAAGAAGAAAGGTGAGGAGGGTGGGCCACCAGGGCAGGTCCTCTGCTCCCGTGCACGTGCACGGGGCGAGGAAGCTGGTCGGGTGGCGGGACCGGGCCAGGGTGGCTTCTGCGGCTGCAGTCACGCGCAGGTGCTGCGTTCTCTCCTGGCCGCAGAACCTTCCGTGGAGGAAAAGTTGCAGAAGCTGCACAGCGAGATCAAGTTCGCCCTGAAAGTCGACAATCCGGTGAGACCCTCCTCGGGGCGCGGAGGTTCCTCCAGGCCAGGCAGTCCCCCAGCCCCTCGTGTGTGGAGCCCCTGAGAAGTTCTGGGAAACTGAGGCAAACCCTGGGTCTTGGTTCACCTGGCATCCCCCAGCAGGGGGCGCCACCCGGGGTGTGCTGCTTGGTGTCCCCACAGGTGGCACCGAGCGGTCCTCCAGGTTCTGGGTCTCAACCACCACCTCTGGGGGTCCCTGTCGCTCCGCCTGCCCCCCAGGGCACTCCCTAGGGTCCCCTCAGCTAGGTGCCGCCCCTCCTCTCCCCACCCTGCAGGATGTGAAGAGGTGTCTGAATGCGCTGGAGGAGCTGGGGACCCTGCAGGTGACCTCACAGATCCTCCAGAAGAACACAGATGTGGTGGCCACACTGAAGAAGGTGCGGTGGGATCCTAGCAGCGGAAGGGCCTGGTGGCCGGCGGGGGTAGGGGTCCTGAGGGACACGGCCGGGGAGGGGGCGGCCTGGGAGGCGGGGCTCGGGCGGGGGGGGGGGAGGGGCGAGACCCACTGCGTCTCCTGAACGGGCCTCTTGTGGGTCAGATCCGCCGTTATAAGGCCAACAAGGAGGTGATGGAGAAGGCCGCAGAGGTCTACACCCGGCTCAAGTCTCGGGTCCTGGGACCAAAGATCGAGGCCATCCAGAAGGCGACCAGAACTGGGACGGAGAAGGAGAGGGTCGAGGTGGAGAAGGCAGAGGAGGCGCTGGCTGGAGAGGAGGCCCCCACGGAGAGGGCGGAGGATGAGCTGAGCGCTGGTGAGGAGCAGGGCGGGAGCCCTCGTAGACCCTCAGAGCCAGACAGCACGGGAAGCCGTGCGTGCGTGGGGGCCGCGTGTGGGAGCGTCGCGGGACAGGCTGGCTGGACCTGGGAGGGCCAGGGGTGGGCTGAGAGGAGAAAGAGGGTGTTTCCCGAAGGGACAGTGGTGCTGGGTCCCTCAGCGACAAAGGGGCTGTCGCGCTGTCCTTCCCGCTAGGGTTACGTGGTGCTGATGGGGGCTGCGGAGAGGCGCTCCTTCTTCAGACCTGAAACCTCCGCAGCCCCAGGGCCGGCCTGCAGGGGGCGTCTCCTTATTTCTGTCCCCAGACTCCGCACACGTGTTTCCCCGCTCATTTACCAGTCGCTCCCAGAGCCGGCTGCAGAGCCCGGCACATGCCCCAGCCTGACGGACGAGCAGTCCCGATGGGTCTGGGAGGTGTGGGCCGGGGGCATGTGGTGGGCGCCCTGCGCCGGGGCCCTCGAGGGGGGTGGAGGCTCCTTCAGGGCTGCTGTCCCCAAACCAGCTCGCTCGCTTGCTCCCGGCGGGCAGGGCCACGGGGTCACGAGCCCCTCTCCCACCCAGATCTCTCAGCCCCGGTGAATGGCGAGGCCACGTCCCAGAAAGGGGAGAGCGCGGGGGACAAGGAGCAGGAGGAAGGACAGAATTCTGAGGAGGGGCTGGGGTGCGGCTCCTCGGAAGAGCCCTTGCACAACGAGTAAGTATCGCCGGGGGCCGCGGCCACGGGGGCAGCTTCCTGAGAAGGCGCCCACGGCGCGGGCTGCTCGCACCCGCCACCCCTGCCGCTGACCCGTGGGTCCCCCATCCAGGGAGCTGCTCTGGGCCCGGCCTCCCGGGAGGGTGGCTTCCTCCCGTCGCTCCGGGAACGGGCGCGTGGGCTCCTGGGTGCGGACGCCGCCGTGGTGAGGACCCTGGGTCCGCCCTGCGGCCCGGCTGGGGCGGCGGAGGGCGCTCCGGACACGGCCGCGCTCCCCGGGCGCTGGGTCTCTGCTGGCGGTGGAGGGCCGCGTGCTCACCCGCACCCGTGCTGTGTCCCCACCAGCAGTGCGCAGGAGGCCCCCGAGCTGGACGTGCCCGGAAAGGAGCGGCAGGAGCGCTCGAGGGTGCGGATAGCCTCAGAGTCCCTGGACGAGGAGGACAGCTGAGCCCCGGCGGCCAGGCCCACCCGTCGCACGTAGATGCCCCAGGCCTGCCCCGGCCCCCGCCCACCACCCGAGGAGCAGAGACCTGTTGGGGAAGCGCTGTGCTGTCCCTTTGTTTCTGTGCCCTGGGTTGTTTTTCTGCCTAACTTCTGTGATTTCCAACCAACATGAAATGACTATAAAGGGTTTTTTTAATGAAAGTCACTTTTATTGACTTGGTTGTCTAGTGTTGCTGGGGCAGTTGTCCAGGACCCGTCCAGGGACGAAGGATTTAAGCCGTAGCATTCACAGCGAACGTGAACTTGGGTGCGAAGGTGCCCTTGCCTGGCCTGGCCCTGCAGGGCTGACGGTGAGGGAGAGTGGGGGTGCGGGGGTGGGCCTTTATAGAAGTAATAGGGGTTCGAGTGGAGGCTGTGGTCTGACCCTCCTGCGGGCGGCCGCCCAGCACCCAGGCGGGAGCAGGGACCCAGTGGGCGGGCCTGGGCCCAGAGGGTGGAGACCGTGCTTCTCTGTTCCCAGCCAGGCTGCAGGTGGCTCTGGGACCCCCGAGGCAAGATTCAGGGTCCCCAGAAGCAGTAGCTCGGGGCATTCGAGCCATTCAGGCTTGGGGGCCGCTGTGGGCTGGCCAGTGTCCTTGATGTTCCAAGGGTGTGAGCACTGGGGGCAGGACTTGCTCTGTGACCTTGGATGAGTGGCACTCCCACCCCGGGCTTCTCATTCCCAGGCTCACGGGGCCATCACGCGGATTCAGACAGACACCCGCACTGGGCAGTTGCTGGCTAAACAGTGGCGTCCACTGTATGTGACTTACCCTGCCCTGGCCAGGAGCCTCCGTTCCCACCGAGGCCGTGGTCAGGCTGGGACTTCCTGAGCCTGGCGCCCCTCATTTGGTTTGGCTGGACTGGAGCTCCAGCTACTGTGCTCAGCTTGTGTGAATGACCGTGTCCAGCATCTCTTCTTGCGATGACAGGGCGTGAGGGACACCAAGGAAGGACGGGCCCGAGGGGCTTCCTGACCCGTTCCCCGTGTCTCACATGGCCAGCGCCCAGGAGCCTGGCGACCCTTTGGGGGAAGGCTGGTGTCGCGTCCTGGGCTCAGAGCACCGCATCGTGTATGACAAGGGGCTATGGTCCTGGGGCCTGACCGGGGTCGAGGGTGGGATGCGGGTTCTGGGAAGCGGGGTATTCCTTGGCAAGGGTCCCCCCGGCCGGAGGACAGGTGAGGCCGAGGGAGAGCGCGCCTGGCGTCCTGTAGTCCCACGTGCCACCCTGGCGTGGCTGCCCTGGGCATTTGGGGAAGTGTGGCCCAGAAGGACGGGGTGCTGCGTCACAGCTGTTCTCCGGCCTCGACCAAGTGTGGGGCCTACCTGAACGTGCTGAGCACCTGCGGTCACATACCCGCCCCCACCGTCCCAGGGCCCCGTCCCCTGCGGGGAAGCTCTGCTGGTCCTTCTTCAGAGGCCTCAGCCCAGGTGCTTGGAGGGCCACAGAGCATCAGCTCCGGGTAGGCCCAGGTGGGAAGTGGCTGGTTTTATATCCGCCCCCATCCAGTCCTCCAGCCGGCCCGGGGCATAGCCATGGCTGCTGGCTGCCGCAGCTTGACCCTCACAAAGCCCCCTGGCCACACTGAGCGTTGGCAGAGGTGGTAGGAGCCTGCCTCGGGGTGACAGTGGCCTTCTGGTACATTCGGCTGCAACGGAACATGGTTTGCTGAGGGCGTATGCTTCTAGAGCGAGGCTAGAGCCGGGAGCCCAGGAGGGAGGAGCAAGAGAACTGGACGGAACCTTCTAGACTTAGGCACGTGTCCGTTTCTCTTTCTTAATGGGAGTGCTTGCTTGAGATCCTCAGGCAAACACCCTCCGTCAGCGGTCTTAGCAACCCTGGGCCCCCAGACCCGGAGGAGAGGGGTGGACGGTGCGGGCAGGCCTAGAGCCGGGTGTGCGTGGTGCTGCTGAGCTCACGGTCCTCGGTGCCCCCGCTGGGGCGAGGCAGCACAGGGTCCAGACCTTCGGGGAGGGGGAGCCGGTTTGGGGCCGGGGAGGAGGCCCCGCAGAGGGCCCCCGTGGGCCGGGAGCGGCCTACAGCCGCTGCCCGCCGGGCGGCAGGGCGAAGGGCCCCACCAGCCAGCAGAGCGGCGGGCCGTGCTGCACGCTGTCCAGCACCTGCTCCAGCTCTTGCCAGGCCCGGCCCACGCCCTCGTGGCTCCGGGCCAGGCGCTCTGCCGGCAGCTGCTGGACCGAGCTGGCCGAGGAGACCAGGCCGTAGAGCTCACACAGGCTGTGCCGCGCCCGCCCGACACGCTGCTGGAGCTCCTCGGGGAGGCCCTGGAGGCCGGAGGCCAGGGAGCTGTAGGCCACGTGGAGCTGCTGGATGAGGCTGCAGGCCCTGGACAGGGCCCCGGCGTCCGGCACCTGCGGGAGTGGGGAGCGAGGTAAGCAGGGGCGGAGGGAGGAGAGCAGGAGCCTCAGCGTTTGGTTACGCACCTCTTGGGTAGCACCTTCCTCCGCTCTGCTGCTCGGACCCTGGTCTGGAGGTGACTGGCTCTCTGGAGCCCGCTCGGCCTTCTGAATCTAGAAAGAAAGAGACGCCAGCGGAGAAATTACAGCTGGTCCCCTGGGAACGTTTGGGTCTGGCCCTGGAGCCTCACATCTAGACCTTTCCTGGGCATAGTGGAAAAGCCACAAAAAAATAAAATCCTTTAATAAGAAACGAATTAAAAGGTCTCTGAGGTGCCTTACAGAGTCCCCCTCTCTCGTGTCCCACATCCCTGCTTCGGAGGCGCATTCTGAACCGGGTGCCTCTTGCTGCCATGGAAGCCACCCCAGAGGCCCCGCTGTCCATCACGTGCCAGGAGTTTTGCAGGAATCTCCCGGGTCCAGCCCGTTCTCCCATCAGCAGCTAGGGACCCCCTAGAAAAACCTAGGTGGGGTCAGGCCACTCCTCAGTCCTGGGGGGGTTGCTGGGGGGCATCCCTGGTCCCCACCTCCTCCATGCCAGGAGTTCCCCCCCCCCCCCGGTTGTGACAACCACAGACATCCCCACAGATTGCCAAGTGTCCCTGGGAACAGAATCACCCCCCCAGGGGACACTTCTAGGTTAAGGGGTTCCACTGGCCCCCAGGAGCCTTTACATTATGTTGACCACCTCTCACCTGCTGGGGTCATGGGAGGCTGCACACACAGGGCAGTGACTTACAGACCTTGAGGTCACCCTGGGTGGTGCCGTCTAACCGCTTGGAGATGCATTCTGGTGTCTGGGGTGAGCACGGCTTTACTCGTTATTTTTCCCCCATAATTAACCCTGGCTTTCCCCTCCGCGGCACTGCTAACACTGGCACTGGTTCTGGATCATTCTGTGTGCTGTACTATTGGTGTCCTGGGCACTGGGGGTGGGGGTGGGGGGCTGAGCAGCATCCCTGACCCCACCCACTCAAGGCCAGGAGCACCATTTCCTGCAGTTGTGACAGCCACAGATGTCCCCAGACATGGCCCAGTGTCCCAGGGGCCTGTTCACTCGTGTGGAGATCCCGCTGGATCGGACCCGCGGTCTTCGTGCTGTGGCCCACCAGAGACCATGGGGCACCGACTGAAATCACAGTTGTGTGGGTGTAGCCTGGGAATCTGGATTCAGGCAGCATTGCTGAGTTGTTCACTGCATGTGTATCTAAACATCTAAGAGCCATGACCTTGGAGACCGGGAGGTCCTCAGAGCTGGGGGACCCTCGCCGTCTGCACTGGCCACAGGGGGCCGCCGCTGGACTGGGCTCAGCTCCGCCTCTGGCACAGAGCAGGAGCCGACACGTTAGCTGTCCACCGTGGAGAAGCCTCCGTGGGGCTCAGTAGATGCCCGTCGGGTCACCACACGTGGATGGGGGAGCGTGGGGAGGGGAAGGCTCTTACCAGCTTGAAGGCGTCCTCCAGCTGGGCCAGCGCGGCCCTGGCCTGGAACTGGCCGTGTTGCAGGTGGCTCAGGGCGTGCTCAAAAGCCCGCTGGCGGAAGCCGGGGGCCAGGTCGCCCAGACGCACAAAGTAGCTGCGCTCGTCGGCCGTGAGCACCCTTGGCTCAGGCTCGGAGGCGGCAAGCTGGGCTGCAGGGAAGAGGGGGTCACTGGATCCGAGAGGCCCCGGGCTTGGGTTTTACAGAAGTCCAGCCCCGTGGGAGGTGGGCCGGCCATGCCGTTCTTACCTTGCTCCTCGGCATCCAGGGGCTGGAAGACATCCCCCAACTCCCTCAGCTCGTCCCGGAGTGTCGCGAAGCTCGTGGGTCCTTCATGGCCATGCGCGGGGGCCACGCGCCCCGCATCCTCCCTGCCCAGGGTGGCCCCCTGGGGACGTGTTGCTTCAGCGGTGGCTTCCCGGACAAGGTCCAGGCCTGCACCAAGTGTGTCCGGGGCGCTGGATACTCCGGGGGACAGAGCTTCCCCTCCTTTGCGGGGGGCACTGGAACTGGTGAGTCCACCCCACACAGAGTCCCGGGTGCCAGGTAACCAGTTCTGGATGGTGCCGAGACCAGTCTGCACTGCCCCCTTGACCACGTTCCCTGCCCCTGTCACCCCAGCGGACACTGTGTCTTTGGTGCCTGTGACAATATTCTTGGTGGTGTCCAGGCCGGTCTGGACGGTGCCCTTGGCCATGGTCACTGCCCCTGTAACCCCAGCGGACACGGTGTCTTTGGTGCCTGTGACAATATTCTTGGTGGTTTCCAGGCCGGTCTGGACGGTGCCCTTGGCCATGCCCAGTGCACCTGTGAGCCCAGTAGATAGGGTGTCCTTGGTGCCCGTCAGGACGGTCTTTGAAGTGTCCAGGCTGGTCTGGACAGCCCCTTTGGCCACATTCATGGCTCCAGTCACCCCACTGCACACGGTGTCCTTGGTGCCTGTAAGGACGGTCTTTGAAGTGTCCAGGCCGGTCTGGACGGTGCCCTTGGCCATGCCCAGTGCACCTGTGAGCCCAGTAGATAGGGTGTCCTTGGTGCCCGTGAGGAT
>NW_024412512.1:3148472-3170858 GCF_014898765.1 Herpailurus yagouaroundi
GGTCTGGACAGCCCCTTTGGCCACATTCATGGCTCCAGTCACCCCACCACACACGGTGTCCTTGGTGCCCGTCAGGAAGGTCTTTGAAGTGTCCAGGCCGGTCTGGACGGTGCCCTTAGCCACACCCACTGCCCCTGTGACGCCACTGGCCACAGTCTCCTTGGCACCTGAGAGGGCAGACCGGGTCATGCCCAGGCCTCCGTGCACCACACCTGTAGCTGTGTCCACCACGTTGGCCATCCCGGAGGAGATGGTGTCCTTGGTCTTACTCATCTTGGAGCTCACCAGGTCCTTTGCCCCAGAGGTCATCTGATAAGAAAGGACACGCGTGGTCAAGAGGAGAGCCCGAGGCGCTCCACACCCCAGACTTCAGCCAGCCTGATCCCTCGCGTGCATTAGGGCGAAGGACTGTCACCCAGAAAGTCTGCCCGTCACCTCCCACCTGTACCTACTCTGCTCTCACACTGTCATCCAGCCATGGCCTTCCAGGGCCCGGCCTTCGCGAGCTCTGTCACAGCGCTGGGCGGCGCCCCTGATTGAATAGATCCCCACTGCCAGCGGCAGGTCCCCACACCTCCAGAACCTTTGCCAAAGTCCCCTGGCCTTGGGCTCAGTGCCGGGTGCTGGGTGACATAGTTGGTTCGTCTTGCCTACTCTTCGAAGGGCAGTTTCTCTCATCTGGTCAAACTAACAAAGGGTTGTGGTGGCCTGAGTCACCACCACTTGCTTTCAACCACAAGCGTGCTGTTTTTAATCCAGAGCTTCTTAACCGGGGTGATTCTACCCTCCAGGGGACCCTGGGTGGCGTCTGCGGACATCTGTGGTTGCCACGACTCGGGGACAGGGTGCCCCAGGCGTTGAGCGAGCAGGGCACAGGGCGCGCCACAACCAGGAGGGATCTGGCCGCAAACGGCCACGATACTGAGATGGAGGGAGCCCCGAAATTTTGTTCTTACCTCTGCCCACCTGCTACCCTGCCTCATTTCAAGTGGGCACTTGGGCCGTGTGCCTGCAGAGACCTGAGTTCGAATCTCAGCCCTCCGCCCCTCCCTAGGCCCCCCCGCTGTGTGACCTCAGGCAAGACACATCCCCTCTGAGCTTTTTGGCCGAAGCCCTCCTTCAAGGATTGTGGAGGAAGGGAGTCAAGGTGCCTGAAGCACTTTGCAGGAGACTGAGACTAAGACGGGGAGGGAACAGGGTGTGGCCTTGGCTGTGCCGGTCTGTTGTAATCTGGGCCAGCAGGGCCACTGGTGTTCCTCGCTCCTTGAGCTGAGCGCAGAGGGGAGTAGAGTAAGACTGCAGGGGGGCGGGGGGTGGGGTGGGGGAGTGGCGCCTGGGTGGCCCAGTCCGTGAAGGGTCCGACTTCGGCTCAGGTCACGATTTCGCAGTTTGTGATTTCGAGCCCCAAATCGGGATCGGCACTGACGGTGCGGAGCCTGCTTGGGATTCTCTCTCTCTCCCTCTCTCTCTGCCCTTCCCCCACTCTCACTCGCGCTCTCTCTCAACATAAATAAATAAACTTCAAAGAAAAAAAAAAAAAGACTCCAGGATGGGCGCTTACGCGTGCCCAGTGAAGCAGTCCTAACAGGGCTGTGGCGCCCTGCTGTGGCCCTTAGCGGTCGGGCATCAGTCACTCCGTCTGGCCCAGCCTTGGGGACGTGATAACGAGGGGAGAGCCCCGTTCATCTGAGATGGATGGAAGGTGCAGGAAGGTTCCCTAACCACGCCTGGCTGTGTGACCTTCAGCAAGCGGCGTGGCTTCTCTGTGCTTTTTGGCTGCTGTGTGGGGTACTGTCGCTCCCTTCCTCGCGGGGCAGGTTCACCAGTAAGCGGCACACAGAAAGCACGCAGCCCCAAGCCTGGCGTGCATTGAGGTGCCGGTGTTTCCGGCCCGTTATTGCTAGACAGAGCGGGAGACCGTGCGCAGCCTTGCCGCGCCGGGCAGGTGGGCGGTGGTCGGCATTGCACCCATTTCGCAGATGTGGAAACGGAGGCTCAGAGGGGAGACTACACCTGGAATCCCACAGCAGGACGCACTGGGGTGTCTGCCCTCCCCTTGGCAGAAGGCAGGAACCGAAACCTCCCCGGAGAAGCGCCAAAAGGAGGCGGAGGCCATCAGGCCTCAGGTCCACCAGCCCCTCTCACCTTATCTGAAGGCGGCGGCTGCTTCTCCCCGCCGGCCGTCTGCTCCAGGTTGGTGGCTGCTGTGGGCACAGGAGCTGGTCAGGCAACCAGGAAGGGCGAGGGACGTGGGCTGGCATCAGCCAACGGGCCTGGGGCCCGTTGCGTAATTGGTGGGCACAGCCTGAAAGGTCAGGAATGTCCCAGCCGCCCTGCCAGGGACAGCAGGAGGTGACATCGACAACCAGTGACTGAGCCCTGCCGGAGGCTCCCCTGGAGCCCTGGGGCTTTGGGCTGCTGGTACGGGAGTTCTCTGGAGTTTTCTATGCCCCGGTCCCGGGCGCTGGACACTCACCCCGGAGGGGACCCGAGGAAGGGTATTAAGGGCCCCGCCCCAGCCGCAGCTGCCTGTCTGGCCTGGGTATGTGGGGCAGGAGTCACTGCCCTGGGGCGCTGGGCCCAGAGTGAGCGAGCGTCCAGGCCCACGCTCCCCTGCATCAGCCCCGCTGAGCAAATGGAGGATAGAGAGTCCCCCGCTCCCTCCCCGCCAGCCCCTGCCGCCAAGGCTATGTGACCCCAGGGAAGCCAGCCCCCTGTGCTGGGAACCAGGACGGAAACCTTCAGTGAGCTCACACACGGGGAGCACCCAGTCCCTGGTGCATCAGAAATGGGGTGGGATGCAGGGGAGGGGTTGAGAAAGCAGAGAGACAGGCTGTGTCCACACCCTCGCTGTTGCTGGTTATGCTACTTTGGGCCCCTCTCCTGCCCTATTTAGGCCTCAGTTTCCCCCATCTGGTGCCACCTGGGCACGCCAGCCTGGAGTGTCTGTTGAGGTGATGCCGGCACGTGTGAACCCCCACTCCCCCCACAAATGATCAAAAGTCCCTGCTCGGGGATGTTTATTCCCGGGACCCCCCTCTAGAGCCGCCCCCCCCCCCCCCCCCCACGGAGATGTCCACTCACCCTGAGCCTGGGGCTGCGGGGACGCACCCGCAGGGTCGGCGAGCGGCCGGACCTCTCTCGCAGAACTGTGGGCGCTGGCCACGAGGTTCCGGGCAGAACTGAAGCCAGGCAGGGACCCCAAGAAACTTCCCAGGGTCTACACGGGGCAGGGGGGAAGCATTAGCAGGGCCAGGCTCTGGCTGGCAGCGTGGGGGGAATGCTTTGGACAGCACTGGGCTCCTGCATCCCCTCGGGCCCTCCATCCTGGGTAGACCCCAGGAGGGTGTCTTAGCCTCTCTGAGTCTCAGTTTCTTTGCCTGGGCCACGGGCAGAGTCAGCCTGCCTCCCGTAGACAGAGGAAAAGTTCATCCTCCGGGTCTCCAGAGGCCTTTTCCCTCCACGGCCCCCCCATTTCACAGGTGGGGAAACTGAGGCCCAGAGAGGGGCCATGGCTGTTTCCAGCTCACGTGGTAGAGAAGGAGCTGAGGGTTGCTTGTGTCCCCCCGCTGCCCCCACCCTTCAGCTTGGGACCGGAGGGGACAGTTGGTACCATGGCTCGCAGAGCCTTCCCACCCCACCCTTCCCAGGCCCTCCGGACCCCGGTACCGTGAAGGTCACCTTCCCAAGGTTCCGGGGGGTCCCCAGGTCCCGGCAGGGATCTCCCCCACCGCACCTCCCCTCACCTTGCCCTTGGGTTTGGGAGGATCCCGGCCTCCTTCATCTTGGGCAGACATGGTAATATTCTGAGCAGCTGGAAAGGGGCGGAGAGGGTGTGTGAATCGGGGGGCTCCCGGGCCTCCTGCCGCACCCCTCCCGCGCCGGCCACACCCCTCCGGCCCAGCCTCACCCTGGCGTTGCTCACCCGGGGTGCGTGAGGGTCCCTCAGAGCCACAGGCGGTGCAGCTGGGGGCTGGCTCTGCTCTCGGCTACCAGGCCTTATAGGGTCTGGGGCAGGCCCGGGCCCGGCCGGCAGAGGCAGGCGGCCAGCGGGCCGGGGGAGGGCCCTGGGCGGTCACGTGCAGCCTGCCCAGCCCAGCGTGGGCCCCGGGCCCAGGACCTTTCCCCTGCTATCCGCACCGGGCGGCCTCTGCCCACGGCACGCCCCCCCACCTCCAGCAAGGCCGAGGGATTTGCGGACCATGCCCTGCCCCCAAGGCACTGCCCACACGCTGTCTCGGCCTCCGGTTTCCACCCACGAAGTACACTTCAGGGCTCTGCTCTGCCGCGACCCCTTGGCCAGTTACCATCCAGCAGCCTCAGGTTCCTCTTCCAGACGCCCTCCCGGTGGCCCGCGGGGTCCTGCTTTCTGCCTGCCCTCCCCTCCTCCAGCTCTCTCCCCCTCGCCCGCTCTCCTCCAGCCACGCGGGACTCCTCACGGTTCCTCCAGCACGCCAGGCATGGTGCTGCCCCGGGACCTTTGCACATGCTGTTCTCGCTACCCGCAGAGCCCTGCCCCGCAACGCACAGCTCCCCTCCCTCAGGCCTGTTTCACTCCGAGCTACGTCTCCTGCGGCAGAAATGTACCCGGCACACGGTCAGCCTGTAAGGGATGTTTGGCTGGATGGGCCAGCTCATAGGACAGTTCCGAGTGTGAAATGTGGTCAAGCATGGGACCTGTTTACCCCACTGCCGGGTACCGAGCGGGGACTCAACAAACGTGAGCTTCGCATCGTCCGGGCGGGGAGAGAGGAGCCCGGTCTCGCCTGAGCAGGGAGGGGCTGAGTCACTCTCCGGGAGGGACTTCCCTTGATAAATTAGGGCCAAAATGCGGATGGATACAGGGTACCAAAAGAACAGGGGGATCCTGGCACCGAGATGCCGGCCTGGTGGGCTTGGGACAACCCAGGGTGACTTCCTGGAGGAGGCATCCTGGGCCGGCGACCACAGAGCCAGGAAGTGGCAGGGACAGGATTCAAACCCAGACCCAGAGCCTGTGTACAGGGTGGGCTGACGGTGGGTAGGGGCACAGGCCAGCAGAGAAGTGACCTCTGTCCCCGGGCTAAGTCTCCCCTCTGCCCGCTCCTGGGACAGGGGCCCCAGCTGCACGCTGGTGGAGACCCAGTTGGCCGTGCTGGGCGCTGAGCTGGGAGGAGGGAGGGTTCAGACACAGCCCGATGACCCCCAGGTCATCTCCTTGGAGCAATCGCGTGTTTACCAAACAGTTGGGGAACAAAATGCGGATGTCCCCCAAACTCTGTCCTCCCAGCCAACGCTTCCCAAAGGTGGCAGGGGAGGCGGGAACCCCTGGGTGGACCCCTCCCCTTCCCACAGGGCCGCGGCGGCACAATGATGGCGGAGAAACCCAGCAAAGACCATCAAAGTGCCCGTAAACACCGCCCTCCTCTGCCCACAGCCCTCCAAGCCTCTGCCCTCCCTGGGGGAAAACCTGAGTCCTCCTCCCGCCCCTGGCCCCCATCACCTCCCTGTCCTCCCCTCTTCCCTTTCTCCCCTTGACTCTGCTGCAAACACACGGGCCTCCTCACTGTTCCTCCAACACACTCGGCCCGCGGCTGCCCCAGGACCTTTGCACCGGCGGTGCCCCCTGCCCGGAACCCTCCTTGGTCTTTGCTTCTATCTCACCTCCTCAGACAAGTCTTCTTGGCCCCTTTGTCCCCTGTTAAAAAATATACACCCCTCCTCTTGCCCTCACACGCTCCCCGTCCCTCAGCCCTGTTATGTTTTTCATCACCTACTAACACCAAGACGATTTCCGTCTGTTTCTTGTTTATCGTCTGTCTCTCCCACACTGTATTGTGGGGTCCCCGAGGGCAGGATTCGTATCTGGTTTGCTCCCTGCCGGGCACAGCTCAGCAAGGGAAGGAGCTTGCCCACCCAGGCGTGGGCAGGGCTGAGACTCAACCCCAGGACCTTATCTACTGCTCCACCCACTCCCAGACTCACCTCGACCCATTATCTTTCTCCCCACTCTGTTCCCGTCAGACTGATTCCCCCACTGCCGTGCCTCTGCCTCAGCCCTTCCCTCTGCCAAAATGCCCTTCCTGGGTGCCACTCTGCCCATCCTCACCTAGCCCGGCCCTCCGGGAGCCCCCAGCCTCACCAGGGGAAGAGAAGGCAAGGTTGCCGGTGGCTCCAAGTGCAGGTGGAGGGGGCTTGGAGTCCCAAGAAGGTGAACTGTCAGAGCTAGGCCCCTGGGGTGGAGTGAGGGAGAGCTTCCTGGAGGCGGCGGCATTGGAGCTGGGCCTACAAGATGGACGAGTCCGAGAGACGGGTGGGAGGGTGGAAGGGCACGGCCTCAGCAGAGGAGTTTGGATATTTGGTCTGAGGGTGAGTGGGAGCCATGGAGGTTTCTACGCAGGGGCAGGGAAGCGAATCCGGCCGGTGGGAAGTGGTCCAACCTCCCAGAACCGCCTCTGGGCCGGGTCCTAGGGAAGCCAGGGGCCACCCTGACCTCACCACATCAGGCTGTGGTTTCCTAACACCCCACCCGGCCACAGGGGAGTCTCGGGGGCGGCTGAGAATTCGGTGAAAGGATGGTAGGGCCCCCAGGAGACTGGCCTGTGGCCCTTCCCCTACCTCGGTCTGCCCCATCCGGACCAGTGCGGCTGGAGGCATCGCGGCAAGATGAGCCCCCGCAGGCCCGGGGAGGAGTATCACTCCTTTCAAACCTTGAACCCTGGCTTGGGCCTTGCGGCCCCACACGCCTGAGGCCCCCCGCACCCTGGAACCAACCAACACCCACCCCGACCTGAACGGAGGCCATAGGCCTTTGGACAACACAAAGCACCTTTATTCTGGAGCGTGGACCCCAAAGGGCAAATCACGTGGATCCAGCAGGCCCAGCAGATGAAGCTGGATATTCTCAGGGACTCCCCCCTCCCCCCACCCCGCCCCGTCCAGGATGTACAAGCTGGGGGGTGGAGACAAACCCCCAGACAGCCGCTGGGCAAACTGTGTTTCTTTGGGGAGTTTTGATCCGCTTTTTGGGGGGGCGCAGGGACGGGGACCACAGACAGAGGCACCCAGCTTGGGGCAGATGAGACCTGAATTGGGCTCCAGTCCCCCTGTGTCCAAGGGAAAGACTGGAGAGCGTCTGAGATCAGTGAAGCTGGTCTAGGCGTCTGAATTTAGCCGCCCACCCCCACCGCGCACCTGGGCCAAGGCCACCGCGCAGTCCGTTAGTGCATATTCATGGCCACTAGGGGGCAGCAGGGACCTCGGGGTGGTGGTGGGTGGGGGTGCAGGGCGACCTCCCGAGGGCCGCGTCTGCTGCCCCGTGGCCCCATCTGGTCAGAAGTCCAGCTCTGGCATCAGGGTGTGCTTGGCGCGGCTGGGGGGCGTGGGTTCCTCCTTGGAAGTGTCGCCTGGGAGGGCTGGCCCGTCCCCGTGCTCGGCTTCCCAGGCTCTCTGCTGGGCCGGCCAGTCCAGGTGAGCCCAGCGGGGGTCAGGGCCCCCCACGACCTCGTCCACCAGAGCCTCCAGGTCAGGCGGGGGCGCGGGCCGCTCCACGAGGATGGGCGCGAAGGGCCCCACCAGCCAGGGCAGCGGCACGGCCTGCACCACCAGCTCCAGGAGCTCGTCCACGCAGGCGTGGGCCCGGGCCACGCTGCCCCGGCCCTCGGCCAGGGCGGCCGCCGGCACATCGCCGAAGCAGCGGGCGTCGGCGAACGCGGACTGCAGGGCGTCCACGCTGCGCCGCACCTCGGCCACCTTCTCCTGGGCGCTGGGGGGCAGGCCCCGCACGCTGGTCTCCAGCGCGTCCATTGTGCCCTGCAGCTCCCGCATCAGACTCCGGGACAGGACCAGCGTCTCCAGCTCTGCCTGCGGGGGAGGGGAGGGGCCTCAGCGTCCCCGACGGGCGCGCCCCCCACCCCCACCCCCACCCCAGGACCAGCGCCCTGCCTCAGTTTCCCCACAGGGCACCCCGTAGGACATCTGGCCAGCTTCCCCGTGGACACTCCAAACCGCTGACCTCAGCCCTTGGTTTGAGACGGCTGGAGCCCGGCCCCACCCCTCCCCCCCCCCCCCCCCCCCGGTGAGCCCCCGCACCCCCCCCCCCCCCCCCCCCCCCCCCCCCGCCCCGCGCACCCTCTCGCCGCCACCCTACCTGGCTGCGGCGACGGCCGTTTTCTGGGGAGCGCTGGCTCCAGTCCTCCCAGAGCTCGTGCACCTTCCCAGGGCGGGCGGGGGCAGTGGGTGTGGCCCCACCCTGCATGAGGTTGATCTGAGGGGACAGGGGCGGGGGTGCAGCTGAGGATCCGGGGGCTCGGGGGAGCCAGGACCCTAGCGTGGATCTGGTCTCGATAACCATGTAGAGAACATTCTTCCCTGCAACCTTCCCCTGCTGATCCAGCCTGGCCAACCGGCCCGTTCTCTCCTCTGCTCTTGGCCAGACGCCGCCACTCGCGGTTCCCCCGTCGCTCAGACTCACTTCGGCCACGCTGGCCGGTGGGCTGGGTGCACTCCTCCCTCCGCCCCACACCCCTGCCTGGCTCATTCCAGGGTTTCCGGGCGGACGGAAGTCTTCCCTCCCTGCCTCCTGGCTGGGCAGATGCCCCAGCGCCTGGTATGTTTTTTCATCATGACCTTCATTCCCCTACTGCGCTTTGAGCGTCCTGACCGGGCCACTGTGCGTGCCTTCGGTGCCCAGGACGGGGCAGGAATTAGAAGACAAACAGGAATTGTGGTCCATCTGTACTCTGGGGTATTATTCAGCCTTAAAAAGGAAGCCCAGGGGCGCCTGGGTGGCGCAGTCGGTGAAGCGTCCGACTTCAGCCAGGTCACGATCTCGCGGTCCGTGAGTTCGAGCCCCGCGTCGGGCTCTGGGCTGATGGCTCGGAGCCTGGAGCCTGTTTCCGATTCTGTTTCTCCCTCTCTCTCCGCCCCTACCCCGTTCATGCTCTGTCTCTCTCTGTCCCAAAAATAAATAAACGTTGAAAAAAAAAATTAAAAAAAAAAAAAAAAAAAAAGGAAGCCCGTTCTGACACCTGACCTTGAGGTCATGGTGTTCAGGGATAGAAACCCACTCGGGCGCTCATCGGCGCCCTCTGGTGGCCGCTCCGGGGACGACAGCCTGGGACCCGGACGGAGCTGGGGGACCAGGTGCCGCTTGGGGGGCTGGGCCTGGGGATGAGGAAGGGGAAGGGGACCTGTGGGCGGAGCCAGCATCCCGGCTGAGGTGCCTGGTGTGGGTGCGAGAGGCGGGAAGTCGAGACCTGACCCCCCCCCAGGTGAATGGAGGTTCAGACGCGGGAGCAGGTTGGGGGTGTCTGACGTCATCAAGCTGAGCCAAGCGGGAGCTCCCGCAGGCCCCTGGGTGGCTCCGTGGATTAAGCTCTGACTTCCGCTCAGGTCACGATCTCCCGGTTTGTGAGTTCGAGCCCCGCCTGGGGCTCTGCGCTGAGCGTGCAGAGCTTGCTTGGGATTCTCTCTCTCCCTCCTCCCCTCCCCTGCTCATGTTTTCTCTCTCTCAAAATAAATACAGTTAAAAAAAAAAAAAAAGTGGGGGCTCCGTGGTCCTTTGGAGCAGGGAGGGACACACAGTGAGGGCAGAGACTTGAACCTAAAGCTGGGGTGCATCGGGATCGGTGGCAGGAAAGCCAGGGAAGGGGTGCTTTCTTTCTCTCCTGAACTACTTTAACTATAAATTCCAGCTCCTACTGTCTCTCCCCCCACTGAAGCCCCTTCCTGTCTCCCCAGGCTGAACCTCGACCCCCCTGAGCCCCCCCAGACCCATGTGCCCTCTCCGCCCCAGCCTTGAACACACCGGGCTGGAGGCAGCTGAGCCCGGCTTTGCCTCCCCCGTCAGACCAGCTCAGGACCAGGTCCCCAGCTGGCACTCGATCCACGCTCACCGGCCCGCATCAGGGGGAGGGAGTGAACAGCAGGATCTCACCAACTCCAGTGTCTCCTGCAGCTGGGCTAGCGTGTCCTGGGCGTGGTGTTTCTTCTGCCTCAGTTTCCCCAGAGAGTGTTCATACGCCAGGTGGCGGAGCCGCGCCGACAGGGAGCCCAGGCGCACAAAATAGCCCTGTCGTCTCCTCTGCTCCTCCACGGACCCCACTTCCGGGCCCTCGGCCTCCGCTGCCAGGGCCGCTGGAGGACGGGACGGGGGGATGGGGGTCAGCATGGCCGCCCCCTCCACGTCTGCTCACCCTCCTTGTGCGTTGACGAGCCCGCGGCTCCCAAATTTGTAGTTTTCCTTTAGGGACATCAACTCATTTCCCCAAACCCTGTGACGTAGGCACTATTATTAGCCCCATTTACAGATGAGGAACACTGAGGCAAGGGGCGATGAAGCCCCCCAGTGTGCAAGAGGCAGACCTGGGATTCCAACCCAGACACTCTTAGCCCCTCTACGAAACGGTCTGTTAAGAATATACTATGGGGGGGCGCCTGGGTGGCGCAGTCGGTTAAGCGTCCGACTTCAGCCAGGTCGCGATCTCGCGGTCCGTGAGTTCGAGCCCCGCGTCGGGCTCTGGGCTGATGGCTCAGAGCCTGGAGCCTGTTTCCGATTCTGTGTCTCCCTCTCTCTCTGCCCCTCCCCCGTTCATGCTCTGTCCCTCTCTGTCCCAAAAATAAATAAACTTTGAAAAAAAAAAATTTAAGAATATACTATGGGGAGCTGGGTGGCTCAGCTGCGTAAGCGACCGACTCTTGACTTTGGCTCAGGTCATGATCTCATGGTTTGTGAGTTCGAGCCCCGCGTCGGGCTCCGCGCTGATGGTTAGGCGCCTGCTTGGGATTCTCTCTCTCCCTCTCTCTCCCCTCCCCCATTCTCTCTCTCTCTCTCTCTCAAAATAAACTTTACTACACTTGATCTTAGCCAAAAGGCCAAGAAGCGATCTCTCAAACTTTAAAAAAATCCTAAAAAAAAAAAAAAAAAAAAAAGGGTATACGACAAACGCTTGGCACACAGTAGGTGCCTCATAAATGCCTCCAAGCCCTTCTGCCGAGGAGGGAGTGCATCGACATGTTCTTCTCGCCCCCCTAAAGCAGGGATTGAGAGAAGTCAGATCGTCTCTGGGGTCAGAAACAAGATGTAGAAAGCTGGAGAATGCTGTTTTTTTGTTTTGCTTTTTCAAGATTTTTTCTTTTTTTTTTTTTTAAGTAATCTCTACCCCCAACGTGTGGCTCGAACTTACAAACCCAAGATCGAGAGTCACATGCTCCACTGACTGAGCCAGCCTGGAGCCCTGTGACAATGGCGGGGCTACGGGAACCGTATAAAGGGGCAGATGCCTTTCAGCCCAAGTGTTTAGTTTTTGAGGACCAGCCACAAATCAGGATTTGTAGGGCAAAATCTGACTGTTAAATGCACACGATGCACTAAAGCATTTTAAAGGCACTGCTTAGGCCAGTGTGACCATCGGAAGGGACACCAGTTTGGGACCGGGGCCCTCAAGTCTGTAAGCCCCGTACAGCCCTAGGGTCTGCGTGGTCTGGTTTCTCGTAGGGGGTGGGGCGGGGGGCCGTGGGAATGCCCGGGGGGCTCAGGCCTGGGCTCCAGCCCCGTGTGGTTCCTCCTGAACTGCTGTGTGGCCCTGGGCAAGTCCCGGGCTTCTCTGATCCGTAACCTCTGGGGATGGGGAGTGGGCAGAAGGATTCGGGGGCAGGGTGGGCGCGAGCCGGGCTCACCGAGCTCGTCCTCGGTCATGGGCAGGAAGTGGTCCACCAGCTCCTCCGACTTGCCCAGCACGACATCCACGGCGTGGCTCACGGAGCGCTTCAGGTCCACACTCCAGCGGCGGCTCTGCCGGGCCAGGCCCACCACGCCCGTCACACTGCTGGCCACCGTGTCCTTGGCCGAGGTCACCACCTGCTGAGAGGGGTCCCCTTCCAGGTTTGGGCTCCCTTCCCTTCCCTTCCCCCAGCTCCTTGGGGCTGGGTGCCCAGGGTCCCTGGCCCTTCCTGGCTCTGGGACTCAGTTTCCCCTCTAAAACATGGAGGAGAGTAAAAGTTCTCCCTTACAGGGTCGTTGAAGGCGTTACCAGCACCACCTGGCACATGTTAAGTGCTCAGTAAACTCGGGTGCTGTTTGTTATTATTACTTTCGGGGTTTTTTCCAATTTCATTATTCTATTCTATTCTACTCTATTTTTAAATGTAATTTATTGTCAAATTGGCTTCCATACAACACCCAGTGCTCATCCCAAAAGGTGCCCTCAATGCCTGTCACCCCTTTCCCCTCTCCCCCGCCCCGGGTGCTGATTATTTTAATCTGGCTGGTGCAGTCCCCACGGGTCCGGTCCCGGAGGAGGTTACCCTGCTCCTTCCCACCCCCAGCCCCCTCTGGGTCCCCACGGCACCGCCTCCGAAGGTTGCTGGAGAAAGGGCAACTTCTCTTCCAGCTTGTCCAGACCCCTGCAGGCGAGATTGTTCACGGAGGCCACTGGAGGGGGGAGAGTCAGGGAGTGAGGGAGGGACACGTAGGGAGAGGCAGAGGGAGGCCCGGGCCGCCCCGGGAGGGGCTGGGGACCCTTAGGGTGTGGGTGGGTCACCAGGCCGGGCCCCACCTGCACTTCCCTCCCCGCCTCAGCCCTGCCACCCGGCTGCTGCCAGCACCAAGGTGACTCCTCGCCCAGGGCCGGCTCAGATGCCCCAGAGAGCAGGCTCAAGGTCACGCACACTGGCTGAGAAGGAGGCGGGGGAGGCCTCGAGCGGAGGAGGTGACCCCCTTCCTGGGTCAGACGTGAGGCCAAGGGTCTTGTGCCCCCCACCCCTCTGTCAGGTTGGACCCCTCAGCTGATCACAGGAGTCCGGGGCGGCGGGGGGGTGGGTGGGACGTGGGGCTCAGGACACGCAGAGGCAAGGACAGAGAGGCAGATGGGGAGGGAGATACCTGAGGAACGTCAGGCCACGAGGGAGGGCGTCAGGACACAGAATGAGGGGGCCACAAGCAGACAGCTAAGGGTGGAGGTCCAGGAGATCAAAGGCAGGACCCAGGGACGCGGTGGCGGGGAGGGGGGGGTGCTCACGCTGGGGCTGCAGGTGGCTCAGGAGCGGCTGGGCGTGGTCCAGGGCACGGGCGGTCAGGTCACACACGCAGTGCTCGGCCAGGCGGCAGGCGGAGCCCAGCAGCGGGTGCCTGTCCTTAGCGGCACTGTAAGCCTCCAAGACGGCGGTGCACGTGGTCCTGACCAGGGGCAGGGCCACCACGCGCTGCACCACGTTCTGCGGGGACGGGTGGCATCAGAGGGGCCCGAGGGGGTGCGGGGAGCTCCGTCGCCCCTCGGTCCGCTGCCCTTCTCTGGGCCGGGTTGAGGGGCGAGCGAGCGGGTGGGGGGGTGCTGCACGCTTAGCTTGGGGCTCCGGCCTCCCCATCTGTAAAATGGGTTTCTAGAGCTGGGAGGTTCAAGGAGCCGACGTGCGCGAAGCACTTGGATCGGGGACCGGTGCAGAGCATGTGCTGTGACCGCTGTCGCTCGTGCTGCTGCCGTTGAGAGTGCCGAGACGGTGGGCACAGAGACAGACCCGGGCAGAGACCCCGAGGTGGGGGAGGGGGAGCCGGGTGTGGCTGCAGAGATGCTCCCCGCGTCGGGCCTCACCGCGCCCCCCTGGGAGGTGGGTAGCGTGTGCCAGCAGCCCTCCCCCGCAAGGTCCAGCAAGGATGGGCATGGGAGGGGGCCCCTGGCCCGAAACTGTCCCGGGAGGGACGGTCCCCCCATCCCTCCCTGTGCCCCTGTCCTCGGGAGGGGCGGCCCCTCACCTGCCTGTCCTGCTCCCACAGGCTGTCTCTGGGGGGCCGCACAGGCTCATCTTCTGACATGTCGGCTGCAGACATCCTGAGGGGCAGGGCCGAGTGAGAGGGCCTTCCAGGCCTTGGGCTCTGTCCCGCTGGGCTTTGCGACCTGGGCAAAGTATTGTTCCCTCCTGGAACCTCCGTTTCCTCAAAACAGAGTTATGATAGTACGCTTCCTCGCAGCGTCGTGAGGGACACGGACACTGGATGCACAGGGCTCTGCACACACTGGGTGCACACGGAGAGCCTCTGGCAAGGTGGGGACATTGCAGGGGTTCAAAGCATGGGCTCTGGGGAGAGAAAGACTGGGGTTCACATCCTGCCGTTACCTGCTGTGTGACTTTGGGCAAGTGCCTTCCCCTCTCTGAGCTCTTTCCTCTTCCGCAAAGGAGAAGAGGCCCCTCTTACCCCTGCGCACCCCTCAGCTCCCCCTCACCTCCCCCCCCAACCCCCGCCCCGGACAGAACTGCACAAGCAGCCCCCCGCAGGGGCGGAGGTGGTGGCTGCGGGATCCCAATAAACCTAAAGACTGACAGGGAAACTGAGGCACCCAGAGGTGAGGTCCATGCTGCTTCCAGGACCACACATCTGAGCAGGCTCAGAGTGGGGAGTTCGACCCGAGACTCCCCGCTCGCTCGAAGTTCTTCCCCTCTCCCCACCCTGTGCCCTCAGGGCCCTGGTCGCCGCTCAACTGGGTCCTGAGCTCTAGCCAACTGGGCCAAGGGTCTCGGCCACCTGCTCCAGCCCTTCACCCCCCGCCCCTGTCACGCCGCTGGATCCTCTCCCGCCCACCCGATCAGGAGCCCCCAACCTGCGGGGTCCTCCCGGACGCCCCCACGTGGCACTCACCCGGGCGCGCGCAGCCACAGCCCCCGGAGGCCGCCGCCGACCCCCGACTAGGGCTCCAGGCTCCGCCCACCGCCGGCCCCGCCCGCCTTATAGCCTCTTGGAGGGGGGGGGGCTTCCCTACTGACCAATGGGGAGAGGCCGTGTGGAGGCGTGGCCCGGGGGCGGGGCTCCAGCCCACCCAGCCCACCCGCCCACCTCCCGGCTCTTCCCTGGGGTTCTCGCCGGCGCTCCGCGGTTGTCATGGTAACTTGGGGGACGCTGGATGCCCCAGGATTGGACTACTTCCGTTGGCCAGGTTTGGCCACCCGTCACCCTGCCGTTGCCACGCAGACGGTGGAGGGCGATCACAGCCCCCACCCCCTCGCTGAGGAGTGACTTTGGGCAAGTCTTCAAGGCGTTTTTATTTAGAAAAATCTGCCGTGGAACTCAGCCAAGATCCAGGCCGGCCCGTTCCCTTGGATCCCCATTTTACAGATGAGCAAATTGAGGGATCCCATTCAAACCCTTCTCTGCCAGACTCCAGGCCCCTCCCTGGCTTTCGTCATCATGCCTGGAATGACCACCAACGACCCTCCTTCCAGGGAGCTGAAAACACTGGGCATGTCCCCCCAACACCCAGGGGTCCCCCCAATCTGACTCAGGCTCCAGCATGCCCAGCACTGTGTCAGCAGGTGGCTCAAGGTTGCGAGTTGGGAGAACACAGCCTTCAGCTTCGCCCAGCCTGCTCAGGCCTGCCCTGGGTGGCTATCCCCCTAGGTTGTCACCAGCCAGCATGATGAATTGTTTGGAGACCTGAAGCATCCAGTTTAATTTAAACCTTCCCCAGGACACAGCTGTGGCAGGAATCCACCGGTCAAATGACACTCTGGGCAACGGTCAGGGTTTTATTTGGAGTTAAGTCCTGGATGGGGGGAGGGAGAGGGGAAGCCACAGGCCATCATATCCCAACTGCAATCCCTTTAGAAGCTCTAGAAGCTTGTGTCCTGCGCCCCCAGGCCCTGGGTCTCTCCTCTTTCTTCTTTCCTTCTCCTTCCTCCTGGAGACCTAGGAAGTCAACTCGGGAGATGCTTGTAACACTGAATTCCAGTACGCCCAGTCCCTTTCCACAGTTATTTATTAACCCCTCTGTTCTGACCCCAAACTGAGTGATGCTGGCTAGAAGGCACCCCAGCCCCAGGCCCTGCATTCGGAGAGCCCCTCAAAGTGGGGGAGACAGAGCCAGACAGAGACGACCCCAGTGTGGTCAGGGCTGGGCCAGAGGGAGGCCGTGCAGGCTGGGGGCGCCTGGAGGCCAAGAGATCCGGAAAACAGGGAAAGGCTTTCTTGGGAGAGGGTACCGGGAGGCCAGAGAGCCCAAGATGTGTTTGGGGAAGCACGGGCCAGGCGGGTCCAGCCAGCAGCTCTGGAAAGCTGGAGGTGAATTCTTTGCCAAGTAGCAAGCAGCGTGCTCCCAGGCCTGTCTGCCCAGCCCAGCCCCAGGCCTCAGTGGGACTCAGCGGCAACCAGGAGCATCCGGCCCTTCCAGGCTTCAGGCCCAGCGCAGCGCGTCGCGTTCCGAGAGAACATCTTGTCTTTGTTGGCCACAAGCCACCCGTAGAGGTCTTCCAGGTTCCCATCACAGATCCAGGGGTTACCAGAGATGTCAAAGCCATCCTTCATGTCCCGGGTGGGCTGCCCCAGGGATGTCCAGAGCCCCTTAGGCGCGCCGGTAAGCAAGTTGTTGGACAGATCCAGGAAGTCCAGCTGCCACAGACCCTGGAGGGCGCCCGCTGCCACGGTGGCCAGCTTGTTGTCATTCAGGAAAAGGTAGCGGAGGTCTGGCTGGGGTGCCAGGAGCCCCTCGTCAAGCACCTGCAGTCCGTTGCCTTCCAGATGCAGCCTTTCCAACCGCAGGGGGCCTTTCAGAAGGTCTGGGGGCAAAGCCTTCAACTGGTTATTGCTGAGGTCAAGGATGCGCAGGGAGGTGACGTTGGCCAACAGCCCCGGGGGCAGGGTCTGGAGGCGGTTTTCGGAAAGGTCCAGATGCCGCAGGGCTTTCAGGCCGAGCAGCCACGAGGGCTCCAGAGCCTCCAGCTGGTTTTCCTTCAGCACCAGGGTGTGGAGAGCAGCCAAGGGCTGGAAGAGGCCGGGGGGCAGGCGGGCCAGGCGGTTGCGGGTTAGATCCAGCACCTGAAGCAGAGGTGCGGGCAGCAGGAACTTGGGCGAGAGGCTCTCCAGCTGGTTGCTGGACAGGTGCAGTTCCTGGAGGCGAGCGAGGCCCCGGAGGGTGTCGTCTGGCAGCCGCGTGAGGTTGAAGAACTCCACCGCCAGGTAGACGGTGTCGGCTGGGAAGCGGCGGGGGATTTGGGCGGGGGGGTGGCAGGAGACGGAGCTGCCGTTGACCGCGTGGGACACCACGCAGGCGGCACGGTTGGGGGTGACCTCCTGGGCGGAGGCTGTAGACAGCAGCAGCAGGAGCAGCGTTCTAGAGAGCCGGGAGTCCAGGCCTCCGGGGCTGCGGGCAACAACAGAAGAGACACCCGGCTGGGTGAAAACGTCCCCAGAATCAGCCAGCCCGTTCCTGTCTACTACCTGGGACCATGCCACCGCGTTGGTCCCCGGGACGAGTGCAGTCACCTCCTGTTCCTCTCCTCGCTTCCACCCTCACCCCTCACGGCTGCCAGAGGTAGCTGTTGTTCCAGAGAGAATTCGAACTCTCTGAAGACCGCGTTTCTCTGACCCATAAGTGTTACCCCTCCCCATTGCCAGCCTTGCCCCAACGGGTTGTTCATCATTTACAGTCACATGTGCTAATTCCTTCTGCTCTAGCTTGTTTTCTGGGTCATTTCTTACCTCCCCGGCTCCATATGTTGAAGGCCGGGGCAGCGAACTCCTACTTGTCCTGCAAAGCCCCGGCTCCGATGCTCCCTTGCCCGTGACACTTTCTCCGACTTTCCCAAGTTGTCCCCTCGGGGAAACTTTCTGCCCTTTCTGCCCAGCGCCGGCCAAACAAGGTTACTTGCTGTGTTCAGCTCTATCTTGCTCCAAAGTGCTCGAGGGCAACCCAGGGCTCCAAAGGGAACCCTGAACACGGAAAGTGCATCCAGCTTTGTGCAGATCGGAGCAGGCATTTGGCCCTGGGCTGGGGTGGTTTACAGGCGGCACCATAATCCTCCCAGGGCTGGGCTCTGCCCCTCGCGGTCCCTCCAGCAGGCCTCTGGTGGGGTGTTGGTCGGGAGGCGTTGGTGGGCCTCCCGCTCTCTGTGTGGCCCGTGGAGCACTGCTGTAGCAAGTGTGAGTGACAGCGAGTCTGTCCACAGTTAGAGCCTGTCGCTCTGTTCCAGCCCGTGGGTCTACATCTCGCCCCGTGACCTCCGTGCATCAGATGGAGCTGCCTGGAATCCAGCTCTGCCCACCATGGGCAGGGTGGGGGGACTCACCTCTGCTTCCGCTGTGGCCTCCGAGAAGACATGATGGCCTCCCCCTTTTCCATCTGGGCTCGCTCAGCCCGGTGAGGTTGCCTTATACCTGCCTGGACTGGGGGCAGGGCCGCCCGCCCCAGGGAAGTCCTCACCCACGTCCTGTTCCCGTTAGTGGCTGGACCTGAGCCAGGCAAGGGAAGGGGGGTGGCCAGAATTGCAAAATTGCTTCCTGGCAGGGGAGGGGTGTGCTCCCTTCTCCGCCTGCTTTTACCTGGTGTTTCATCCCCCTGACTCCTGCTTTTGGGGGGTGGGTACCCCCAGAGTCTCTGGGGCTGAATCCTCACTTCCCCCCACTCCAGGAATCAAGGGTCACGTTTGCAAGGCTCCGTTCCTGGGCAGGGGAGGGACAGCTCTCTAAGCAAGAGCTAGTCTTTGCAATAAATCCAAGCAACCAGGAAGTTCAATGGAAGGAACAAAGAGGACTTGTCTTGAATTCATGACATATTGTTGTTGACCTTTTTTCTAAATGAAATAATTTCTGGGTGTTTTGTTTTGTTTTGTTAATAGTAAGAGAGAGCGTGCAAGCAGGAGTGAGGGGCAGAGGGAGAGAGAGAGAGAGAGAGAGAGAGAGAGAGAGAACCCCAAGCAGGCTCCACACTCATCACAGAGCCTGACGGGGGGCTCAATCCCACAACCGTGAGAGCATGACCTGAGTCGAAGTCAAGAGTCGGACGTTCAACTGACTGAGCCACCCAGGCGCCCCCAAGTGAAATAATTTCTAAAAAATAGAATTCAAAAGGGAGTGATGCCTAAAGTCTCCACAGTCTTCAAACAATGGCCTGGGAGGGACTAAATCATGCTCCGGCTCCCAGCTCTATAGAAACTGCTCTGTTTTGTGATCTTAGGCGAGCGGCTTAACTTTTCTTGGCCTCGGCTTCCACATCCGTGAAGTGGAACTCAAGTCTCCAAGGGCCCCATCTGCTCTTTCTTTCTTCATCCAAAGGCTAATGAGCTATTTGTTTGGGGTCTCCCTCATTCCCTAATAAATGCATCCGGAAGCTACAAATGTGCCTTTGAGAACTGCTTTGGCTGCATCTCACGGGTTTGGTTACTCAGCGCTTTCATTCTTGTTGGGTTCTAAACATTCAGCTGTGATGTGTTAACTTTACATGCACCTGGACTTTGGTCACGCCTGGCCATGGCCCAGTCTCTCCACAGCCCAATCTCTGAAGAGTTTTGTCTCGAGCCGTGAGAATGAATGTGAGTTCTGTCTTGTGGGCACACAGATTCAGAGACATACGTGCAAGCTGACCGTGACAGGCGTAAAGAAAGACGGGTGAATACCCTCATGAATACACAGATACAGATACAACACAGAGACACAGACAAAGCAGGACAGAATAACAGACCCGTTGAGATGGACACACAAAAACAGATATGCACAAAATAGACAAAGGACCTGAATAATAGTTTCCCGAGGAGGACATGCAGATGGTCAACAGGTACATGAAAGGTTCTCAGCCTCACTCATCCTCAGGGAAATGTAAATCAAAACCACAATGAGATACCACCTCACACCTGTCAGAATGGCCAGTATCAAAAAGACAGAAGGGGCGCCTGGGTGGCTCATTCGATTAAGCATCCGATTTTGGCTCAGGTCATGATCTGTGGGTTCAAGCCCCGCATTGGGCTCTGTGCTCACTGCTCGGAGCCTGGAGCCTGCCTCGGATTCCATGTCTCCCTCTCTCTCTCTGTTCCTCCCCTGTTTGCACTCGCTCTCTCTCTCTCTCTCTCTCTCTCTCTCAAAAATAAATAAACATTAAAACACTTCTTTAAAGTAAAAAAAAAGGGGCGCCTGGGTGGCGCAGTCGGTTAAGCGTCCGGCTTCAGCCAGGTCACGATCTCGCGGTCCGTGAGTTCGAGCCCCGCGTTGGGCTCTGGGCTGATGGCTCAGAGCCTGGAGCCTGTTTCCGATTCTGTGTCTCCCTCTCTCTCTGCCCCTCCCCCGTTCATGCTCTGTCTCTCTCTGTCCCAAAAATAAATAAACGTTGAAAAAAAAATAAATAAATAAATAAAAAAAACACTAGAAACAGAGTAGAATGGTGGCTGCCTGGAGCTGGGGGTGCAGGAAATGGGGAGATGTGGGTCTAAGGGTACAAATGCATGGTTACAAGACGAATACATCCAGGAGTTGTAATGTACAGCCCGGTGACTATCATTAACGTTGCTGTATTACATACTTGAAACTTGCTAAGAGAGTAGATCTTTTGTTTTTTTTTTCAATTTTATTTATTTTGAGAGAGTGGGGAGGGGCAGAGAGAGGGAGAGAGAGAATCCCAAGCAGGCTCTGCGCTAGCAGCGAAGAGCCCAACTCAGGGCTGGATTCCACGGACCTTGAGATCATGACCTGAGCTGAAGTCAAGAGTTGGACGCTTAGGGGCGCCTGGGTGGCGCAGTCGGTTAAGCGTCCGACTTCAGCCAGGTCACGATCTCGCGGTCCGTGAGTTCGAGCCCCGCGTCGGGCTCTGGGCTGATGGCTCAGAGCCTGGAGCCTGTTTCCGATTCTGTGTCTCCCTCTCTCTCTGCCCCTCCCCCGTTCATGCTCTGTCTCTCTCTGTCCCAAAAATAAATAAAAAACGTTGAAAAAAAATTAAAAAAAAAGACAATTCCACGATAAACAAACACACACAGCCACCCCCACGCGGTGTGTGGGTGTATAATATAAACACCCCACACACACACACACACACACACACACACACAAGTACCTGAAGTAATGGATGTGTTAACCTTTCATGGTGCAATATTGGCATGTATCAAACATCTGAAACTTACACAATGTTGTAGGTCAAACCTCTCACGCGTCCAGGAGAAGCCAGGCGATGTCCTCCCGGTGTTTTGCATTTGTTTACTAGGCTAACGGTCTCCTCTGGGACAAGGGGGAGCCAGATCTGTCTCGTCCACTGCTCCACCCCCAGGGCCCAGCACACAGTAGGTGCTTCATCAGAAGCGGGCGGGAAGGAAGGGGTGTGAACCCTAAAGGCAAAATGCTACAGAGATCTCTGAACGTGCAATCAGAGCCCGCCCCTGCTTCAAAGCCTCGGGTGGTTCCCCGTCCCACTTAAACTCCATCAGGCTGGGGGGAGGAGGATGGGGAGTTAATGTGTAATGGAGGCAGGGTTTTAGTTTGGAAAAGGTGAGAAAGTTCTGGAGATGGATGGTGGGGATGGGTGCCCAACAGTGTGAACGGACCTCATGCCACTGACCTGTGCACTTAAAAAAATTTTTTTTAATGTTTACTTTTGAGAGAGAGAGAGAGAGAGAGAGAGACAGAGCATAAGCAGGGGAGGGGTGGAGAGAGAGGGAGACATAGAATCCCAAGCAGGCTCCAGGCTCTGAGCTGCCAGCACAGAGCCCGACACGGGGCTCGAACCCATGGACCTTGAGATCATGACCAGAGGCCAAGTCAGATGCTTAACCAACTGAGCCACCTGGTCGCCCCCGAACTGTGCACTTTAAAACACTTCCCATGGTGCATTTGAATTCATGTGGATTTATGTGGATTTTGCCACAATAAAAACATTTTTTTACGCTCCTGATCTGTGGGGCCCTGCCTGCCCCGAGCCCTGGCCCTCCCCTCCCTCCTGATCTGCCCCTGCTCCTGCCGCCTCCCCTCCCCGGGGCCGCTGTGGCCACCTTGCCCCCTCCTCCAAGCGTGTTCTCACGTCCCCCACACTGTTCCCTCTGCCCGCACGCCTCCCCACAGCCGCTTTCTCACTCAGCACATCTCAGCTCAAGGGTCACCTCGACAGGCCCTCCTTGGCCACCCCCCACCCCCTCACCCTCTACCTAGCACATTACCTGGCCTTTTCCCCACTGCACACATCACTCCTTCAAATCCAGTCCTAATTTGCAAGTACAGGACCGGTCTCCCCAACTAGGCTACGAGCTCCATGAGGACAGGGATCTTTGTCCCCGACGGTGCCTGGCATATAGCAGGTGCACAGTAAATATCTGCTCAAGAACGAATCGGGAACCGGCCCCATCCAGAGGAAGATGCCCCCCATTTCCACACCCAGCTCCCCAGAATTCTGCTTGCCACCACGAGTGACACAGGGGCTCCCAGTTACCCCCCAGGGCAACACCATGGTCCAGGTCCCGCCCCCAGGAGACAGAGCAGAGCCAGAGCCTTGGGGGGCCGGTGGTTGTAAACAGTTTTATTGATGGGGAGGGGGTTGGGGGAGGCAAAGTCCAGAGAGGGTCCAGGACTCAGCTGGCCACTCAGCTGGCATGCATGGTCAGCTGGAGGTCGAGGGGGAGGTCACGAGGGGACGGGTGGCATGGGACCCTCTGACCACCCTGGGGCCGTATTTA
>NW_024412512.1:3171258-3176676 GCF_014898765.1 Herpailurus yagouaroundi
CGGTCCCCGCTGGCCCCCGCCGGCCGTCCGCCCTCCGCCAGTGAGTCCGGCCGGCCGCTCGGTGGCATCTCTGTGGCCCTCTGTCCGCTGGGGTCCGTGTGTCCTCTCCGAGTCTGTGTGTCCGTCTCTTGGCCTCTCTCTCTGTGTCCCTCCCCCGCCACCCCTGCTGGAAGTGAGGCCCCCCGCCCCTCCCATGCCCTGACGGAGGCCAGCACCCGCCCCCAACACACACACACACACACGCGCGCGCACACGCGCGGGCGCGCACTCCACTTACCTGTACAGTCCCCTAAGCCTGAGGTGCTGGCCCCAGACACGTCCTGCTCAAAGGTGCCTCTGACGGGGAGGTGGGGGGCGAAAGGGGCAGTCAGCAGAAACCTCTCTCAGAGCCTGATGGTCAGAGGGGGGGGGGCAGACCCCCTCCCCCGCCCCCTGTCCCCCAGTACCTGGTGCCGGGGCTGAGGAAGACACAGGAACCATCAGGGGCCCACCCACAGTAGGGGTCCTGACTGCCAATACAGTTCCTAGAGCAGACGGTGACCCATCAACCACGGTCCCTTACGAGGCACCTTTCAGTGTCAATTCCAGGGGTGCTTGTGACAAATCGGCGGCTACTATCCCCCTCACCCCCCCTTAGAGATGAGGCTCGGGACAGCGGGCTCAGGAAAGGGTTTCGCCGCGTTGAGGGGCTCACACTGAGACTAGGGGGGTCTCAGCCTGCACACCTGCTCCTGCCACCCACTTTAAAGGCGGGGAGACAGCTGCCTCCCCGGTCCCCAGCTTCTTCCACACCTGCTGCTCTTAAAGATGTCAGCCAGGTCTCACGCCTTCCTCTACCCACAACCCTCCAGGGCTCCCGCCTCGGTAAAGCCCAGGTCTTCCCTGCCCTCCCTGGTTCCCTCTTTTCCCCTCGCTCACTCTTGCTCCAGTCAATCTGGCCTCCTTGCTGTTCTTCCAACGTACCAGGCCCGATCCTGCCCCAGGGCCTTTGCACGGGCGGTGTCCCCTGCCCGGCTCATCCTTCAATAAGCCAGGAGGCTGCCGGGCCCCGGACTTGAACTGGACTTTCCCCACTTCCCGTGCTCATTGCCCCTTGCTTCCCCCCACCCCGGGTCACCTCCGCAGCCCGCCCCAGAGGGCACTCACTTCATGCACCCTGAGTACTGCTGGCAGCGGGCCACGGGCACGCGGACCACGCAGCGGGGGAAGGCTGCCAGCAGGCCACCCGAGGCCGTGTCCAGCTCCAGACTCAACAGCCGCCGCCCCGCCTCACCGCTGCTGAACCGTCCACACCTAGGGGTGAGCGGATTGGTAAGAGTCAAGGGCGCGCCCCGCCGCCCCGCCCGCCGGGCCGCCTCTGTGCACTCCACCTGTCCGGCCGGTAGGTCTCGAACTCCTCTAGGAAGACACTGGGCCCAGCGGTGCCCGAGGCGCTGGCGTTGGGCCAGATGAGGAACTTGAGGACGGTGCCCACCTCGGAACCCAGGAAGACGACGGTGTGGTTGCCCCAGGGGCCGGCGCCCACGTCCACAGCCACTCGTGTCAGCTGGTGCCTGGGGCCAGGGCGGGCAGGGGTCAGGCGTGACGAGACCGCACCCGGGCCAGGCAAGGCAGACGCGGGGGCGGTGACGCGGGTGTGTATCCGGGACAGACAGACCACCAGGCCGGGCTCCGGTCTGGGCCTGCCCCCGCCCCCCCCCCCCAGGCCGCCCCTGCCACGCATGGGGACTGACCGCATTAGAGTCCGCACGATCCAGGGCGCGTGGCCCAGAGAGGGCACCGCTTCGTCCATCAGGGGGTGGGTCTTGACAAAGTTGAGGATCTCATCGGGGAAGGCGCTAGAGGCATTGTACTGCATGCCGGGAGCCGCGCAGCACCCAGGTCTAGGTGGAGAGGAAGCGGTGGACTTGAACATCCCCACCCAGGGGCTCTGATTTGCCAGGGGGACCTGCCGCCCTGCCCAAACGGCCTCAGCTTTCTGCATCTGTATAATGGGTACAGCTGAACTCAGCCACAGATGACCACCTGGAAGTCCCAACCCTCGGTCCCCGGGGTCAGGACCCCCACCCGGGCACCCGTTTCGGGATCCGGGGGGGGGGGCCTCTTACCGGGGCCGTGGCACCTGGTCCTCCGGCACGGGGGTCCAGATGGACTCGGGGGACTTCTGTTCACGGAAGCGGCCTTCAAACACGGCAGCCACCTGCGTCATGTCGAAGGCGCAGACAGCCGAGCCGGGGATGCTGGGGGAGTTAGGTGAAAGGGAGCGGTGAGCCCGACGGAGGGCAGGGCCTTGGACGCGTGTGGGAGAGAGTCTTTGTCCCTGTGAGGCTGTCGGATGTCCAGTCCCCTGGGCCGGAGATGCCCCCACTCAACCCGGTCGCTCTGCTTCCTGAACAGGGCTCCTCTGTGGCCTTGTCTCTCTTTTGCTCCTCAGTCTCCCATGGCTCCCTAGAGCTCTCAGGATATAGTGCACTCTTCTCCCAGTGGCTCGTCACCTCTCTGCCCTCATGTCCTCTACCGTCGCCCTCCCTTGCTCCTCTCCAGCCACGGGGGCTTCCTTTCTATTGGTGAAACCTACCAAACTCACTGCTGCCTCGGGGCCTTTGCACATGTTATTCCTCCAACTCGGAATGGACCCGGGAAATACATGACGAATGCGGGACCCCTCCGCGCACGTCCACCCAGTGCCCCAGTTTGCTCCCATCGGGGTCCTCTGACCTGTTGCTGGGGGTGGAGAAGACAGCAAGGACCACCGGCCGGCCCCCCAGGCTGACCACGCCCGTGACAGCCTGCAGCACGTTGAAGTAGAAATGGGAGTCGCCAGGCACGGAGCAGTTGAGCCGCGCCTTCAGGAAGGACGTCCACTGCTTCTCCAGCACCCGGGGGGAGCCCCCCACGTCATTCTTGCACACCCGGGCCACTCGGGACACCACCACCTGGGGCAACAGCAGACAGACGGGGGGGGGGGGGCTGAGCCCTGTGTCCGGGAAGGCCCGCCCGCGGGCCGCGCTGGCCGTCAGCCAGGCCACGACGGAGGAGTGTGGCCCTGAGGGACCCCAGTCGCCACACCCCTCTGAGCAACGCGTTCCCCAGCGGAAACGGGGGGACGTCAGCGATGATCGTCGCGGCCCTGAACCTCGTCTGTTATACGGATCGCCCACTATGGGCCAGGGACTTTATCCGTGGATGGACGGATGGACAGATGGGTAGAGACGAATGGGCGGGAGGGTGCGTCGGTGGGTGGTTGGATGATGTTGAGTTGGTGGGTGGGCAGAGGAGTGGGCAGCGGGTAGAGGATGGACAGAGGGTTGGGGGACGGGGCGGGGGGACAGGCCAACAGCGACAGCACTAGGACTGGAAGCCAGGAGTGTCCCCTGCCCTCAAACCCATGAACCGCACCCGTGAATGTCTTCCGGCCTCAGAGGCCGGGTCCTGGCTGGAGTGGAGGGTCTTGAGGACTGGAGGTAGAGGGCGGACCCTCTCGCCCCAGGTGGAGATTCGTGGGTCCCCCTCTGCTCCCCGCTGCCCCTGACCAGAGCCTCTCAGCTCCAGGCCCCACTGCAAGGGCCTCTCAGTGGGAGGGTGGGGGTGAGGATCGGACCTTACCTTCTCCAGATAGTTAAACTCCATCGCGATCTCCCGGAAGAAGAAATAGATGTGGCTGCCCCACTCCACCGCATGGACAAAGTAGGGCTCTGTAGGAGAGGAGGGGTCAGAACCCAGCCCCTGATACGAGAAATGGTGTTTCTGGGGCTCTGAACACATCAAATGGGGTGACTGCTTTTATAGTGAAGGGGGGACATTCGCTGATTACCCAGGCAAAATAAAATAGACTCAAAGAATTTTCGGGGAGGGGGGCGGTGTGGGGTGTCAGAATCCTAAAATCACGGTGTCTACCCTCCCCAAACAGCAATGTCCACTATTTTGGTCACCTTCCTCCCTAACGTGTTGAAGAGCTAAGCTCCTGCTATCACCCTCTTGTGACTCCTACTTCCGGCTTCTAAGCTACCCGCTTCCAGCAAATTCTACTTTAGCTCCAACGCAAATCTTTCCTCTGGCTTTATCCTCAAAGAGGCCAGTGAGTTGCAAAGATGAAATAGGAGCCCCCCCCCCCCGCCTCCATCTCTGCTGGGACTCTTATTCTGGTGAGGGGATTTGATGAATGCCTACCCCACCTTTGAACCACTTGGAGTCGTGTTTCACGGTACGCAGAGTGGGCCGGTCCCCCAGGCTGCGGTAGATGACAGCATCGATGGCTAGGAAGTCAGTAACGGTGGCCGTGAAGAGCATCCCTTCTGGATGGGTGTGAGTGGGGGGAAGCAGGTGAGAAATTAGGTCATAGAGGCCAGGGGTGGGGTGGGTCAGTACTTGATCTTCCAAGACTGAGCCCAGAGCCCAGGGGAGCTCTGTCCCTAGGCGGAGCCCTGACCCCATCGAAGCCCGAACCCAGGCTGATCTCCAACCCCCCAGCTGAGCCCTGACCTTGGCTGAGTCCTGACTGTGGCTGAGATTCTACCCGCTTCCCAGCTGGTCGGATGGTCTCCCAGCCGCCTTCATAATAACCCAATTCCAAGAGTGGAAAATGCCACACGGTGCTCAGGGCTGGGGTCCCAACAGACGGTCAGAGTTGGGGGACACTCACCAGAGAAGAGGGCAACGTTGGCATGTTTGGGATCGTATGGGCAACGGGCCATGCCGCTGATATTGTCCCCCAGGGGCTGCAGTGTGTCCATCTGCAGGGGGGGACAGGGCCTGAGTAACAGAGCTCCTGGCCACACCTGGCAGCCCCGTCCCCCGCCCCCGCCCCAGGGAATCGTGGCTCTACCCTGGATGCTGTGTGATTTGCTCACTTAGCCTCTCTAGGGCTTAGTTTACTGATCTGTGAACGGGTCTAAGAGTCAATCCTAGTTAATCCTATAACTGGCTTGCTTGTAGCTTAAGTAGCTATGGCTTCCCTGATCTCCTTCGGAAGCCTCCTCTGGAGCTCCCGTTGAGGGGCCGAGGAGGGCTTATCCAGCAAGACTTCCCGAAAGAGGTGATGTGGCCTGAGGCTAGAGTAGGGCCAGTAGAGGGCAGGTGAGCAAAGACCAGGAGGTTGGGGCCTGGGGCAGGCAGGGCTTCGAAGGGCGGAGACTCACGCTGTAGTTGGCACACACGGGGTTGAAGGCATTGGAACCGCACACGAAGAGCGTGGATTCGTCGCGAAGTAGCAGCACCTTTACAAAATTCCGACACTCGCCCTGGGATGGGGCGGGAAGAGAGAAGCCATGGTGGGCGTGGTCACGGGTGTGGGCGTGCCAGTGCAGGGGCGGGGGCAGGGCAGAGCAGATCTGGGAGCGTGCGGGGCGGGGCCGGGCTGTGGGCGTGCCCAGGCTGTGGGCGTGCCCAGTGCAGGGGGCGGGAGCAGGGCAGAGCAGA
>NW_024412512.1:3176686-3193319 GCF_014898765.1 Herpailurus yagouaroundi
GGGCGGGGCGGGGCCGGGCTGTGGGCGTGCCCAGTGCAGGGGGCGGGGGCAGGGCAGAGCAGATCTGGGAGGGGGCGGGGCGGGGATGTGGGCGTGCCCAGCGTAGGGGGCGGGGCGGGGCAGAGCAGATCTAGGGCCGTGGAGGGCGGGGCGGGGATGTGGGCGTGACCAGGACTGAGGACATTATGGGGGCGTGGCCAGGCTCTGGGCGGAGCCGTGGCCACAAGAGGGTGCTGGCCTGGGATGTAGGCAGAGGAAGATTTGCCCCGGGCTGGGCGGGATCGGGGAGCGGCTGGGGGCGTGGCCAGGGTCCACTCACCTCCTGCTTGCCCTTCATCCGACACACGTTGATGTCACTGGGGTTGGAGCGCCAGGTCAGTTTCTGAGGGCACAGGGAGTGGTGAGGGATCCCCGCAGCCCTAGGAACCCCCGCGGGGGCGCGCCCAATTCTTGCTCCCCAGCACCGTGTCAGGCCCCACCCCCCGAGCAGAAGCCTCAAGTGCGCCCCCACCTCTCCCATCTGTGTCCCCTCCTCACCCGCTGGTACCGCAGCTCCGTGGTCGTGGGGGGCTCCAGCTCCACCCGGTACAGGTTGTCCCTGGGGGGGGGCGGGGAAGGTATAGTTGGTGAGCAAGGGAGCCTCCAGCCCCTGCCCCCACTCTCCGTTCTCCCTGGGGCAGAAGTCGTATCCAACACCGAACACGCAGGGGTGTGCCAGAGCCTCAGCCCCAAGCAACTGCAACACCGAACGAGCCGTCGTGTGCTTGCGCCGGCACCACAGGCCTCCTCGTCCCCTAAAGTGACCCACAGGTTCCAGCACGCCCCACGTACCTTGACATAGGCCACCTCACGTTCACACGCCCCTCTGCCGTAGGGGGCTACACCCAACGTGATGAACTGTCCAAAGCCCTTTCATCGGGTGCCCTCTCGGCACCTCTCAGTCTCCCCCAGGCTCTTCCCCTCCCCCCCATGCCGCAGAAACTGCCCTGGTCAAGGTCACTGGCGACCTCGTGCGAAGTCCAGCAGTCACATGGTCTCTATTCCTCCCCCTAGCCCGCAGTGTCTGGCCCGTCCCCCCTCCGGCTGGGAGCGCCTCAGGCACCTGGCTTTCCTCCCATCTCTCCAGTCCCCTCCGTCTCCCACCCCTTCCCGGGTGCGCAGGCTGGGTCCTCCGGCCTCTTCTCCAGGGCAGCCTCGTCCACTCTGAGCGCTGGAACCGCGTCTCAGCCCCACCATGCCCACAGCCCTGTCTCCAGCTCGGGCCTCCCCTCGAGCTCCAGACTCGGGGTCCGGCTGATCCTGGAGTCTCCGTGCGGGGGGCTCCCGGGCGTCTCACACTCAGCTTGGCCACGCTGCACCCGACTGTCCCCCACACCTGCTCCTGCCTTGTCCCTCATCTTGGCTGAGGCTGCTCATTGCTTCCAGGGACGAAGGCCACAACTTAGGAGTCACCCTCAACACACATCAGCCAATACTATGTGCTCTGCCTTTAATGTCTATCAAGAATTTACCCACTTCTCATGCCCTCCGCGGCCACCACCCTAGTTTATCCTGAACCAGTGCAGTAGCCTTGCCTTGGTGCCCCTGCTCCTGCCCTCCGTCCGTCCTCCCCTCAGCCATCACCAGAAGGTGCCTGTGGGCACCTGGGTCAGGTCCTGCCTTCCTCTGCCCACAGCCCTCCAGGGCTGCCTTCTCACTCCGTCCCCTCCCTGCCCTTCCCTCCTCACCCTCTCCCAGTTTGCTCACTCTGCTCCAGTCAGTTGGGCCTCCTCAATGTTCCTCCAACACACTGGGCCGGATCCTGCCCCAGGGCCTTTGCACAGACTATGCTCTCTACCCAGATTTCTCCCTCCCCCTCGAGATGTCCCCAAGCCTGGGGACCCCACTCAGGTCTCAACTCAAATGTCACCCTCCCAGAGAAGCCCTCGTGCCCCACATCGGCACCCTCTGTAGAAACCCAGTGAGTTTTGACCAAAGAGCTGTCCCCACCGGGGGCAAACCGGGCTGTACCCACAAGAGAGTTCAGTCAGCACCCTTTATAAAATCACACCCCAAGGGCACAAATCTGTACTCCAGCCAACGACCTGCCCCATCATGCAAACCTCCCCCAAATGCTATCACCTGCTCCCCACGCCTCACCCTGCACGCTCTGCCCGACAATCCCTCATACCTGTCCCCGATGAACAGCGTCCTGTTGACCCGCAGGACCCGCTGGATGTTGAGGTCGTCAGTACCCTCTGCTGGGGTCAGGCGTCCTGGCCCGCCGCCCACGAACACGGGGTAGTGGTTCAGGTCTGGGGGAGGGGTTGGGGAGGGGTGTGATCCCGGGCCGGGATGAGCCTGGCCTGGTGAGCCCCTGAGGAAAGTGGGCCGCAGACCCAGCTGGGAAGCAAGACCCTCCCTCGCGACTCCCCCTCCCCTGGGACCCCCCCACTCACAGTCCCTGGGGGCCACGCTGAGCGGCGGCGGCTCCTCGGGGAAGAGGCCATTAGCTTCCCCCAGTAGCAGCAGTAGGAGCAGTGGGGCCGGGCGAGGAGGGGGCGCTCGCGGGGTCCGCATGGCGAGGTCGGGGTGACGAGAAGCGACACCTGAGAGCGAAGGGCCTGGCGGTGAGCGGCGCCACCTGCAGTCCCGCCCACCGCCGAGAGATGGCGCACACGAGCCGCAGCGGCCTGGCCCTTCAAGCAGCCAAAAAATTCCCCATGGGGGGGGGGGACAATGGCAAAAAAACACCCCCAACCACGGCAATAACGGTGATGGCCGCACTTCAGTCTAATTATCAGAAAAACTTTCCGGCCACAGCGCAGTGAAAGCTCCGGAAACGGTTTCCAACAACTTCGTAGTGACAACGTTTAAATAACTTTTGAACAAAGGGGGTTTTCAATCACTGTAAAACGCTGAATGGTCACGACAGACAGCAACACTTCAAGACACGTATTTAAATAATTCAGCCTCAAAACATACATTCAAGAATCCTTCGAATTAAAACACAACATTCGTAAAATGAAAGGCTCAAACCACCACCACCACCACCGACCCTCAAAGTCTCTTGGAAGTTTATAAACCGCCATCTGGGAATTGCCACACTAGAATCGCAAAATATGCCAGCTGGCCTGGGACCTCAGAGGCCCCCCGTTAGTCTGACTTCCTTCCCAAGTCCGGCCTTTCTGGCCTCTGCTGGAATACCTCTGTGACAGGCACCTCACTACCTCTTAAGGGAGCTGGCGTCACCCTCCCGTTGAAGATAATTTGAAGAACCTTCCCGGTGTGTAGAGTGGAGACTTCCCCTCACGTAACGATCGGTTGATGGAAGTGAGCAGAACTCACCCTCTGGAACCCAGCCCGCCACACCCCTACCCGCAGGGGTGCAGTCTGGACGTCCTGAGTAAGAAACCTGCAGCCTCGTCCTTCCGGGAAGCCTCGGGCAAGCCCTGTGCCTCAGTTTCCCCATCTGAGCAGCAGGGACATCGGCACACGGTGTCCTGGCCTCAGAGCCCCAGGTTTCTGAACCCCTGGAGGTGAAGGTGGTGTGGGAACTTTGGCCCTGGAGTCCCTGCCTCTGAGGATTTGGGGCCAAAAAACAGGAAGGCCTTGCGTGGACCAGCGTGGCTTCCTCTCCATGACCCTGGGCTTCCGGGATTTGTGACTCAGCAGACGCCCGGATCCCACATGTTCGTGGAACATGGTTCTGCTTCCTTAAGAGCTTCCTTCCCTGGCCCCTCCCCTCCTCCGGAGCCACCCATGGCTCCCAGTGACCCCGATCTAGGCCCCGGGCCACGGCCACCGCAGAGCAGTCAAGTCCCACAGTGCGGCCGCCGGCCTGCTCTTGCCCGGCGAACCCTCCTGCTGCTGGACCCCTGACCTCCTCCCCGACACCTGCCTGGGTCACCCTGGCCTCTCAGGGGTTCTGTCCTTTTTTTTTTTTTCCGAACATTTTTCTTTTGACATTGTATTAAATGTATATAATATAAATTTACCATCTTAAAAAACCTTTTTTTACATTTTTAAATTTATTTTTGAGAGAGAGAGAGACAGAGCACAAGTAGGGGAGGGGCAGAGAGGGAGGGAGACAAAGAATCCAAAGCAGGCTCCAGGCTCTGAGCTGTCAGCACAGAGCCCGACGCGGGGCTCGAACTCACGGACCGCGAGATCATGACCTGAGCCGAAGTCGGCCGCTTAACCGACTGAGCCACCCAGGCGCCCCCTAAATTTACCATCTTAACCATTTTTCAGTATACACGTCAGTTAAGCACATTCACGCTGTCGTGCAACCACCCCCACCCTCCGTCTCTAGAACTTTCCATCTCCCCAGACTGAGACTCTGTCCCCATGAAGCACGGACTCCCCGCCCCTGCCCCAGCCCTGGCTCCCGCCATCCACTCTCTGTCTCTGTGGACGGGACGCCTCTAGGACCCCCTGTGCGTGGGGTCACGCGGGACGCGTCCTTCTGTGTCCGGCTCCTGTCACCGCGCACAGTGTCCTCCGGGTCCATCCACGTGGTGGCGGGCGGCAGGACGTCCTTCCTTCCTGAGGCTGGATCATATTCCAGCGTGTGGATGGACCACATTTTATTTATCCATCTACCTGTCGACGGAAACGTGTGTTGTTTCCACCTCTTGGCTATCGCGAGTGATGCTGCTGTGCAGGTGGGTTGGCAAACATGTCTTTGAGACCCTCCTTTCAACTCCTGTGGGTGCATGCCTAGGAGTGGGGTCAAACAAACCTTCCATTCCATTCTGGAGCCTGGCTCCGGAGCCAGGCTCCAAGGGTCCAAATCCCAGCTTTGCCATTTCCAGGCTGTGTGACCCTGGACAGGTTACCCGCCCCCCACCCCCGCCTCTGGACCTCAGTTTCCTCATCTGTAAAATGGGCACAGTGACAGCACTGATCTCATAGGCCTGTGGTGGGTGTTAGCACACCATAGGTGCTCAATAAATGCTGATTATTCTGATTCCTGTTGTTGCTGCTGGCATAGTAAGTACCAGAAGCGAGGCTGGGGGGTTCCCAGGAATTACTTCACAGAGCCCCCCGGTGGCTGTAGTAGGAGGGGTGTAATATTCGGCCCATTCTGCAGATGTGAAGGCCGAGGGTCCAATTCGGGGGCTGTGGCCCCACGAGAGAGGATGTGGCAGCTGGGTCGAACCCAGGGCTCTCTGGCTTCAGGATTCTGCTCCTAGCTGTTGAGCATACAACTGGTCGCAAGATTAATAATCACCCAGGCCATTCCCTCGACCCTCCACCCCGAGGGGCTGGCAGTAACTTAGGACCCAGGGCATGGGTGGGCAGACCAAGGGCCTGGTTGGGGCGGGACCCCACGGCTAATTTCTTCTCCTGGTTTTCTTAACCTTGTGATGCAGCACCTCGAGGCTGGGAAGTTCATTTCCTCCTCCTGTCCACCTGCCCCCCGCCCCACGGATCCATCCAAGGACCCCTGGGTCCCAAACTGGCCTTCTCTCGCCGGAACCCGCTGCTCCTACCAGGTTCTCGACTTAAGGACAGTCCGGTGGTCCCCTAGGCAAAGAGTGGGGTCTCGACCTCCCCGCCCCTCCCCTGCCCTGAGTGCTCTGTAACCCAGCTCCCGCCTCCAGTCCCGCCTCTGCCCCTTCAGTATGCCCCTCAAGGTAGCAAAGGAATCTTTCTAGAATGCAGATCTCACCAGGGCCTCTTCTCCTTGGCACCCATGGCATTCATGCGCCACTGTTCTCTCGGGGCGGGGTGGGGGGGGGCTGTCCTGGGCACCGTGGGGTGTCGAGCAGCAGGCTGGCTCCCACCCACTTGATGCCAGGGTCCCCCTGCAGTGTGACAACCACAGATGTCCCCGGACGTTGTCCAGTGTTCCCTGGGAGGCAAAATCACCCCCCAGCTGAACACTTCTGCGCTAGACCCTTCTATGGCTCCCCAGTATCCTCAAAATGACATCCCAGCTTCTCCCCACCTTTCCGTCTCCACCCCTGGACATCTGCACACGCTGTTCCCTCTGCCTGGTTCACCTTCCTGCTCCCAGTAGCCTGGTAAACTTGTTTTTCGGGTCTCAGCCGCCTCTTCCAGGAAGCCTTCCCAGATCACCCCAAATGGGCTTCCTCCAGGCTCCTAGGGGCCTGTGTGTCCCCCATCAGTGCCCTGATCACCCTACCAGCTGTCCGTCTTCCTCACTGGACTGTGAGCCTCCTGAGAGGGCAGGACAGGGTCTTGGCTGCTATGTGTCCCCACCACCCAGGGCAGGGCCCGGCATACAGTGGGAGCTCAATACATAATAAAGGCAGCAGGAGTGCCTGGGTGGCTCAGTCGTTTCAGTGTCTGGCTCTCGGTTTCAGCTCAGGTCATGATCTCCTGGTTCATGAGTTCGAGCCCCACATCGGGCTCTCTGCCGGCAGCTCGGAGCCTGGAGCCCGCTTCGGATTCTGTGTCTCCCTCTCTCTCTCTGCCCCTCCCCCGCCCCCGCTCTGCCTCTCTCTTTCAAAAATGCATAAACGTTAAAAAAAATTTTTTTTAATTAAAAGAAAAAAATACAGGTGGCAAACGCCAAGCACCTGCTCCTCGCCAGGCATTGCAAAAACCGAAGCGGACTCATTGAAACCAAGCACAACGCAACCCAAGAGGTGGGTGCCGTTAACGTGCCCCTTATGCAGATGGGGAGACTGAGGTGCGTGGGCCCAAATGGAAGCACGGAGCTGAGACTGAAACCTGTTCGGCCCACATTAGTTATTTGGATTATAATGCGGAACTGAAACCCACATGCCCTTTCTGGGAAGCCCGGGCTCCTCGGGGGCCCACCCGCTGCGCGTGGCCTCAGTTTACCCCCTGACCCGGGGTTATGGAGGCCTCGGCACGACCCCCCCGGCCCCCCCCAGACCATCTGCTCCTCTCCATGAAACTCGAGGCGCCCCTGCCAGCAGCCCCGAGGACAGACACTCGTGCCCTTGGGGAGCAGAAGGGACGGTCAGAGAGCAATAGAGCGTCAGCCCCCATCCGGGAGGGCTCACGCTGGGGCAGGGCCTCTCCCCTGGAACCCCGACCATCCGGCCACCTCTTGGCGCACCCTCCCATTGTACAGACGGGAAGACTGAGGCCGACGGCGACATCCCTCAAGCCTTCTCCACCTCCTCCGCTGGCCCGGAGGCCCTCCTGTCTGCCCCGCACCGTACCGCTCTGAGGCACGGTCCAGTTTCCTTCCCGAAAACTCCCACCCGGCCCTCCTTCAGGCCCAGGCGTCGGGGCTACGCTCCCCGCCCCACCCCCACGGGCACTTCGGTATAAATTTTAGGATCAGCTGGTAAGTTGCAAACAACAGAGAAAACATAAAACCTGGCGGGGGGTTTCACCGGAACGGTGCCGATCGTACAGATCAGGTGGATCTGCTGACTGCCAGGCGGTGCTCCCCCCGCTCCTCCCTCCCTCCCCCCCTCTCCGTCATCCCTGCCTCCGCTGATGCCTCAGGCCCCGCCTGCGGATCTTCCCCCGCCCCCAGCCTCATTCCCTCACCCTCACGCCCAACGCCGGCAAGCCCCGTGGGCCCTGCCTTCACAGTTATCCAGAATTCTCACCCCTTCCCTTCCCAGTCCGCTCCCGGGGCGCCCGCCTCATCTACCGCGCGGACCAGCGCGGTCCCCCCGCAACCCCGGTTCTCGGGCTCCCGCCCTCGCCCCCAGCCGTCATCCCCGCAGCGGCCACCGGAGGGCGCCCGTGAGCACCGGAGTCAGGTCCCGCCCCCCTCCCCCCGCCTCCGCCCACAGCCCTGGAGGGCTCCCACCTCCTTTCACCTTAGTAGCCCCTACCCTTTCCCCGCACCCCTGCTCCCCTGCTCCCCTCCCCACCCCACACTCCCAAAGGGTCCGATTTAGCCCGTTTGCCACTCCTCAGACCTGTAGCATCAGCCTCACTTGGGAGCCCTTAGAAATACAGAAAGGGGGAGGGGGCGCCTGGGGGGGGGGGGCTCGGGGGGCCAAGCGCCCAACTTGGGCTCAGGTCATGACCTCGCGGTTCCCGAGTTCCAGCCCCACGGTGGGCTCTGTGCTGACAGCTGTGAGCCAGCAGCCTGATTCCGATTCTGTGTCTCCTTCTCTCTCTGCCTCTCCCCCGCTCACGCTCTGTCTCTCTCGCTCGCTCTCAAAAATAAATTAAAAAAAAAAAAAATTTTTTTTTTTTTTTTTTAGAAATGCAGAGTCCCAGGGCCCCACCCAGACCTGCCCAACCGGAGGCCGCTTGTAGTCAGATCTCGCAGGGATCGGGGCGCACGTCAAACTTGATGCGTGGATACCTAGTCGCCCACCCATCCGCCCCCCTGGACGCCGAGCCCTGTGACGGCAGGCAGTCTTGGGTATGTGTCGGCCCACTGGTGTCCCCGCAGCGTCTGGCACACCGTTGGTGCTCAATAATGGCTCGTAAGCGAATGCACTAAGTGTCAGCATCAGGGCTTGAATCCGGATCTGCCCTCCTCCCTGGTTCCACTTTGCCTGTCACCCCCACAACACGCAAGTGTCTGCAGGTGTGTGGGTCCTCCCCGCGGACGCCCACGGGCCCCTGTGAGCTTCTGTGTGTGCACGCGCCCCCCACGAGGCTGCTGCCTGTGACCCCCACTGATGGCTTTCTGGCCCTCAAACTGTCTCCACGGACCTCCATTAACTGTGGGCACCCAGCTGGCCAACCCCGGGGTCTTACCCACCCTCCCACCCCAGCCAGCCTCATCTTGGTGGGTTGGGGAAACTGAGGCCCAGAATGAGGGCTGGACAGAAAACCCTGCAGGGCAGCCGTCTCCAGACTCGTATGGCCCCGGCACTGCCTCCTGTCTGCTGTGAGCCCTCCGACGGCCACTTCCCCCGTGTGGGCCTCAGTGTCCCCACCTATAAGCAGCAGGCGGCTACAAACCCAACCCGACACTGTTGCTGTGGCGATAGGAAGGCATAATCCAGACCAACGCCATCCAGCAGAAAGCCGTGTGCACACATGTGTCACTTTGAATTTCCTGGTGGCCACACTCAAAGGGGGAAACTCGTTTCAATAATTTATTTAACCCAATGGGTCCAAAATACTGTTATTTCCGCAAGTAATCAATGTAAAAATGATTAACGAGACATTTCAACACGCTGTTTTTCGCGTTTAATCTTTGGAATCTGGCATGTGTTCCACACTGACAGCACATCTGGATTCGGGCCGGCCACGCGTGATTCAACAGCCACACGTGGCCAGTGGCCCCGGACAGCCCAGCTCCAGAGGAAGCGCTGAACAGGGTGACTGGCCCACAGTGGTCATTCCTATCATTGTCGCTGTTTGACAGAGCATGAGCGGCGGAGGGGCAGAGAGAGACGGAGACACGGAATCCGAAGCAGGCTCCAGGCTCTGAGCCATCAGTACAGAGCCCAGCGCGGGGCTGGAACTCAAGGAACCGTGAGATCGAGATCGTGACCTGAGCCCAAAGTCAGATGCTCAGCCGACTGGGTCACCCAGGCGCCCCTATCATCGTCGCTGTTATTATGCAAACCTCACTCCTGATTTCCAAGTGCAGGTTGGGGGGTGTGGCCACTGCTCCTCAGGAAGAAGCAGGCCCCTGGGGGGGGGCCTCCCATCCTCTGGGCCTTAGCAGGGAAGTTCTCCTTCCAGTCTCCCAGAAACCCCTCTTGCTTCTGGAGGCTCCCAGAAGCAAAAGGCCTGGAGGTTGGAGTTTCGACCCCAAGCTGGGCATTCCCCCCCTGGGCCTTTGAGAATTTCGCCTCGAAGGGCAGTGCCACCCTCCTCTCCGATCCCCCTCCCCGCAAGCAACTCTTTCCAGGGCTTCACAAGCTCAGCCCACACCCTGCTCAAAGGCCTGCAATGGCTCCCTAATACCCCCACGGAAGAGAGAACCGATTTCTATCCGCGGACATTTCAGGACCCCTCCTGCCCTGGCAATGACCTTAATCTTCACTTGCCCTCATCTTCTGCCACGCATGCCCAGAATTCACCCGTCCCACATCCAGGTCTTTGCTGAGGCTGTCTTCCTCTGCCAGGGACACGTTCAGCCTTCTCAAGGCCCAGCTGCTCCCCAGGAACCCCTCAACCACCCAGACATAGTAACCTTGCTTTCCCTCCTTGGAGCCAACTCCTGCTCGCCATCCCTATGAGCTACATGCGGATGTCCCCCCCTCCAGGAAGCCTTCCTTGACTGCCCTGGCTGAGCCTGACACTCCCTGGGCTCCCCCAGCCACCACCCCTCCCCATCCTGGAGGCCACTCCCCGACTCTGGCTCCCTGTACCTTGGGAGCTATTCAGTTACTCATGAGATGAGCAATTATTGAGTGTCAGCTGTATGCTGGGCACAGTTCCAGGCAAAGCCCTGCCCCTGCGGGGCCTCCGCTCCAGCGGGGAGACAGGGGTATGCGACCCGGTGACTCAGGGCCAGGCTCGGAGCCCCTGTTTCTCCATCTGCCACGGCAAGGATGGGGGCGGGATGCCCGTTTCCAGTTCCATAGAAGGAGCTCCTGACAGCCTGACCGCCCCAGGATTCCGGCTCCGGGGCCCAGTGTCCCCGGGGGGATCGAGTAACCCAGCCCGGCAGCCGGCCCCTGTGCCATCCAGGTCCAGTTACCGGCTCTGCTTACAGCTGCCTTCTCCAGCTGCCTCAGTCGCCCCCGGTCTCAGCCCAGCCGGGCTTCGGGGCTGTCTAGGAACTTGGCAGAGCACCCAGAGGGAGTCCCTGGGGCCCTGGCCACGGAGGGGCTGGGAGAGAGGCCCCCTCGCCCCCCGACGCCTGCCCGATGCCCATTAACTCATCCCTCCCCGGCCCGGGACACAGCGGCCGACCTTTCTGCTTCCTCCCTCTGCAAATCGGGGATGACGGCCCCAGCTCCGGGGCGCAACAGTAGGTGCTCCACTAACACCGGCTGGACCAGTGTCCCGCGAGCAGTCCCTACTTGTACAAAAAGCCGCAAGGACACGTTTGCTCCAGACTCTCTGAGCACCTGCTCTGTGCACCTTCACGGCAGGAGTCTCCGTGGTGATCGTGCTTGCGGGGGTGGGGGGTCGCGGGGGGCTCGGCGCAGAGCCGGGCAGGCAGGAAACGCGCAGTTCATGCTGAACTTGGAGGGGACGGAACTCAAGAGTACCGAGTCACCTCCCGCGTCCGCCCCCCAGCGGCCCAGCAGAGCGGGGACCTCAGCTAAGATTTTATGAAACCCCTATGGTGCCCCACGCTTCATTCACACTTCCTGCCCACCCCACCCCAGTGGGGCAGAGACCGGCACCGTCATCCCCACTTCACAGGTGGGAAAAACGGGCCCAGAGAAGTCAAGCCACGTGGCCAAGGTCACGCAGCCCACAGAAGGGTGCTGCCGGGATCCGAACCCGGGCCGCGGGGCTAGGCTGCCTCTTGCCGCCGGCCCACCAAGTGCCATCTGGCCACGAGCCTGCACAGCCTCAGTGAACGTTTTGCGGATAAGCGAGCGGAGACCCGGAGAGAGGCTCTCCTGTCCCCAGGCCGCTCGGGGAGGGGGGGGGGGGCTCCCGGATAATTAATTTTAATCACTGTTTGGAAATTGGGCCGCCAGGAGGCAAATCGGAAGCAGCAACTTGTAATTAGGAACGGGGAAGGGGGGGCTCCTTTCTCCGTGATGCGGCGACCATTCTGAGGAAATTAAAGTGTCATTTATACCCAGCGGGTAATTAGAGGGCCCAGGAGGGGGGCCACTCGAGGGGGCTGGGGGCTCCTAGGGAATCCAGAGTGAGGCTGGGGTTGGGGGGGGACAGACACCCACAGACTCCCAAGTAGGCCTGGGGGCAGACGGACCCCGTGCTCAGCCCCAAGTTGAAGGAGACACACAGGAGCTGGGCCCTGCTCTTGGGGCCCAGTTTAGGGGGACAGAGGGGTATAAGGCTTGGCCCTCGGGGGTCCACTCCCGGGAGGACAAAGAGATACGGTTCTTGCCCTCGGGGTCCAAGAAGGCCACAGGGATCCCCAAGGGGGACGGGACCAGAAGGACAGGTCTGCAAGGGGACAGCGTTTAAGAGGTGCTGGGCGGCGGGCAGGCGGGGGCTGGGCTAAGTGTTGCCGGGAAAGGATGAACTTGAAGAAGACAAAGGCGGGAGAGAAGTCCTGGGGGACGGCCCTGGGGTCAGAATGGACCACAAGTCCTGGTGAGTCAGGGCTCAGGAATGGCAGAGACGTCGGCAGAGTGACGATGGGGCGTGAGAACAGCGCATCAGTGGAGAAAAGTAGTGAGGGCCGGGGGCCCCTGCTTGCTGGGCGACCCCGGGGAGATTTGCCACCCCGGTCTGTGCCTCGTTCCTCCCAGAGCTCAGACCTGCAAAGGGAAGTAAGAGGAAACACTCCGGGCCGTGTATTGTGCTCCCAGCCCGGTGCTGCGGCCACCACAGAAAGTACCCGTGGGGTCGGTGGGAGGGGTTCTTCTTACATTTTACAGTTGAAGAAACTGAGGCCCGGGGTGGGTGAGTGACAGGCCCAAGGTTGCACAGCCAGGAAATGGCCAAGCCAGGACTTGAACCCAGACGCTCAACCCCAGTACTCCCTACCCCTCAGAGAAAGGGGCCCTCGGTTTCTCGCCACATCCTTCTGTAGGCAAGTCCCAAGTCTATCCCACGCGCCAACTCCTTTTCCTCTCTCCTGCCGCAGCCTGTCTGGTCCCCAGCATCGCTCGCCTGGACCAGCGCAGCGGCCTCTGCCCTGGCCTCCCAGCTCCCGGCCCTTGCCGCTCCCAGACTGTCTTCCCCACGTCAGTCATAAGAGGGCGCCTGTGAGCACCTTAGTCAGGTGCCGCCCTCCCACCTCGGTCCTCAGCCCTCCAGGGTTCCATCCTCACTGGTGGTAAAAACCGTAGCCGTCCCCTGAGGCCCTCAAGGCCTTGCACAATCTGCCCCCCCCCTTCCCCCCCTCCCCCTCACTCTGTTCCGGCCACACGGGCTTCCAACGCACCTGGTACGGTTCTGCCCCAGGGCCTTTGCACTGGCTATACCCTCTTCCTGGAATGCTCTTCCTCCAGACCTCTGGCTCCTTCTCATTTTCCGGGTCTCAGCTCAGATGCCACCTCCTCAGAGACACGCTTCTTTGACACCATCGGCTAAAACAGCCCCGCCCTCCTCAGCTACATCATCCCGGATGATTGTCTTCAGCAAACTTATACTGAATTTACTTTACCTCCCTAGTGGGGATCCGTGTCCCCATCCGGCTGTGAGTTCGACAAAGGCAGGGCCCAGTCTGTCTTGGTCATTGCTGGGGACCCAGCACCTAGCACATGGCAGATACTGATTAAATATCTGTCGACTCATCAGATGAAAGCAAAGACCTCACAGCACCAAGTGAGGTCGGGGCCAGAGGCTACAGGTTCCTGCTTTTCAAACTTGTTACTTTTTCTGAAGAAAAACAACACGACTTTGCCCTGGCATTTTGCCTGTGTCTCCTTCTTTAAATGGTCAACCGTAAAGGAGAGAGAATAGCATTTCTGTTTTACAGATGGGTACACTGAGCCTCCAAGAGCGAGTGAGTGAGTGGGCAAAGCCATGGATTCCAACCCAGCTAAGTCTGATCCAGGTGGGCAATCCTCTAAGGCCAATAATTCAGTGAGGTTGTCTCAACTGCCCAGGGGCTCTGACTCCTGGGGCTCCGGGAAAGGGAGGAGGGTCTGGAACTCTCAGAAAACGTGTAGCCGCCTGCACTGGGAACTCCTACACATCCGTCATGGCCCTAGCTTCCATGCCCCTCCTCCACTCATCTTCTCGGATCCACTGGGCAGAGACCAAGTTTTCCCGGCCCCATTTGCTCCCTGTGCCTGGGCTCTGACTCCACGTGGCAGAAAAGGCTGGCGTCTGCCTGTTTCCTCTTCTCCACCCTGGAAGCCCCTTGAGAGCTCACCAAGCACTAGAGCTAAAGCCTCTTTCTCGGGGATCCCAGGGTCACCCGGCATGGAGCATGGCACACGGGGGCCACCAGGAGCGTCTCCCGAACTCCCCGGGACCAGGTCTCCCCCAGGGCTCCTCTGAGAATCCACAATCCTCCTCTGGGTTCCTGCAGTTGGGAAGTTCTCCCCTAGATCTGCCCTTGGAAGGCAGGCTCAGCCAGGGCCAAGGTGCATCCTGGGAAATGTAGTCCTCGCCAGCCTCGGCCTCCCTCCCGGCAGGCCCCGGGACGGCCAGTGAAGGGTCACAGAGGCAGAGCCGGTGGGGGGCCCCGTATCCCTGCCCAAAGGAATGGAAGAGGGGTCTCTGGCCTCCCAAGTCACCTCTGTAGCATAATCTAATGGCTGTCACTTTACGTGGACGTCCCCAAAGGCCAGGTGACAATGACCGTGCTAATGAGAGAATACATGGCTTGGGTCCAGACCTATCAGGCCACCCGCTGAACCTGGGCTCTGACAGGCCAGACCTGCGCTGTGGGCAACGGTGGGGGTGTCTAGGACGGGGTGGGGTGGGGGGGTCGGTCTGCAGCCGGCTCCCGGGGAATTCAACCACAGGATGGGGGGCAGGTGGCTGGAGCCCGCGTCTGGGGCTGCCTTGAGCCTCAATTTCCCTACTTCTGCTAAACGAGGCCACGCTCGCGGTCAAACCAGATCACTGCTGGGCCTTGGAGGAATCCGCCTACGGGTCCCCAGCCCCTCAAGCGGCTTAGACTTTCAGAATTACCGGATCCCAACCATGACAGTTCAAAACACCCACGGCACCCGGACATTGAAAAGCAACTCGGGAGGGGGCGCCCCGGGGTGGCTCCGTCGGTTGAGCGTCCGACTCCGGCTCAGGTCGTGATCTCGCGGTCCGTGGGTTCGAGCCCCGCGTCGGGCTCCGTGCGGACCCCTTGCTCAGGGCCCGGAGCCTGCTTCGGATTCCGTGTCTCCGCCCCCCCTCCCCCCCCCCCCCCGCTCTCTGTCCCTCCCCTGCTCACGCTCTGCCTCTCAAAAATAATAAATAAACATTAAAAAGTTAAAAAAAAAAAAGAAAAGAAATGTGGAGGGTCACCTGGGCCCTGACCGATGCCAGAATGATTTTTCCAGGGTTCTGCAAAGACGGCTGTCCAACCTCTCGGGACGGACAACTCTCCCCCCGCCCCCCAACCCCCCATCAGGCAGCTCCCTTGGTTTCCAGGAGCCTGGTAGCTACGCTTCCTTCTGGCTGCTCAAGGTCTAAAACGTTGCCCATTCCCTCTCCTGCTCTAACACCTCCCATGGCTCCTAATTGCTCTTGGGATAAAGCTCGCTCGTCAGTTTGGCATCCTCGGCCCCCAGCCACCTCTCGGGTCTATTGCCTGTGGTCTCCCACCCCTAAAATGGGCCAGACGCTCAGGGGTCCCCCAACACACCCCGCGTGGCTCTACTGGGCACCCCCTCGGCCTCGAATCCCTGTCCCCGTCTTCTCCTGGCAACACCCTTCCCCTCCCTCAAGTCTGATGCCACCACCCCCTCCTCCAGGCAGTCTTCCCTGATTCCACCTGTCCCGACGCTGGCTCCAGGCCTCCCCGGACACCCAGCATCTCCTGACAAAGGGCCAGGCACACGGGACAGGGCCACACCCCAGGGTCAGCCAGGGATACCACTTTCCCAGGAGGCGGGAGCGACCGGCATGTCCTCCAGCCTCCAGGGACCCAGCTCACCTGTCCTGCTGGCTGACGTCAGGGTCAGTCACCTTGCCAAGGACAGTTTGATTTCTATCTTCCAGGTCCAGCCCCAGGTAACCCCAGCAACTCCAGCCCGTCTCCAGCACCTTCTTTGCCCAGTGGACAAAGGCGGGCACAGAAGCCTAGCAGTGGGGTAGCCCCTCCCGGGTAAGCAATGCCTCCGCTCCGAGACACCTTCTCTCCTCAAAGCGGAGGAGGTGACAGGACCCCGAGGACCGTGGGTGCTCAGCTCTGGCAGAAGGTAGGTGGGAACCAGGGAGAGTGGAGGGGGGCGAATCCAGGGCATTCTTGCGTGACCTCTCTCTGTCTCATCTCCCTCCGCTCAGGTCCGAAACCCAAAGATCGCCTCCTGCGGACATGGCAGCCCAGAGAGGGCTAGACACCTGTCTGAGGTCGCACAGCTGCGCTCCTCCTCTTAGTCCCAGCCTGTCCCTCTTTGGAGAGGGCTGGGGCCTTGGAAGCCTCAGGTCTAAATTTCCACACAGCCCAGAACGGACAGGGGCTGGGATCCAGTTTCCAATGATGTGACGCCTCCTTTCCTCCTTCAGCCTGTCTAGCAAGCCCGGGAGAGGCCAGGCCCGGCCTCCCTCTTTGCCCGCTCTGCCAATTTCTTGGGCCTCAGTTTCCCCATCCACTCTCGGGAACGGGGCCAACTCAGGGCTGACACCATTTCAGTGAGGCTTCCTCCAGGCTGCGACCGCCTGTCCTAGGGGCCTCAGTGACCTCCCAGCCAACTTCCCAGAGAGCCTGGGACCCTCTCCCAGGTGGGCCCTGACGGCACCAGGGAGCCCCAGCCACATCCTGCACTCATTCCATGTAGAGTTTTGAGCAATTCCCCACACACATCCCCGAATTCGCCCCTGAAGGAAACCAACAGCGTCTAGGAGGATGTGGGAAAGAGGCTGGGTGGGGAGCCCATAGAGTGGGGCGGGGGTGGGGGGTGCCCAGCGATACCCAACTTTGATTTTGGAGAGAGAATGTGGACCCTTTGACACGCTGAGGGAACCCAGAGAAATACCAAGAAATGCAATTTTGTAAACGGGG